>NC_086454.1:149186626-149494404 GCF_028390025.1 Pseudophryne corroboree | reverse complement strand
AGAAGTCCGCTATAGATAAAAGGAGCACAACACCAGAAAGGGTTGGTGCGGTACCCATATAGGCCATTAAGCTCTGGCTGAAGGAATTCGCAGCCACAATTTTCGATTCCACTGGTCGCTCGGCACATAAGATTAGTTGCTTATGTGCAGAACGATTGTACCGCACGTAATTGTGTGCATTAGTTAGTAACTTGACCCAGTACCATTTGCGTACGCTAGAGGGGTCATAAACGCTATTTGTACATTCTAACGTGATTTGTGTAATTTTTTTTATTTTAAGGGAGGTTCGCTGGTCACTCGGGAACTATCCAACAACCAATAGTTACTGGAAAGGGTTAAGTGCTCTTCGGATCACACCCACATGTTCCAGTAAATAGAGGTTCAGGTCGCAGGGGCCCTAGGTTGAGTACGCCAGCGCTAAGGCAGTGTGTGGGCGTATTGGTCGACGTGGGCGAGTGAGTGGAGTACTCGGTAAACTTCCGCCGCCGGCCTACCCCGGACATCTTGGTTTTTGTAAGAGTTCGCTTAAGACCCTGATTGGAAGGTCAGAGGTAGTGAAAGCAACACCTGCAAAGATGGGGGCCAGTTGTTCAGGTAGGGGGCGATCAACCTCGGTTCGGGTTGACTTAGTAAACCGACCAATCGGGTCGGAAAGGTATGTAATGTGTGAGAAATACGGTTCACACACAAAGGTTTTGTGCGAGGAATGGGAAAGAATGACTGTGCATGATGGGGAAAAGTTCCCACGGGTAGGCAGTTTTAGCCCAGATGTGTTACAAAATCTAAGGAGAAGGATATGTCTCATTAAATCTGCAAAGAGACGGATCAAACATTATGACTATTTACAGTTATGGCAACAGTAGGGTGAAATACAGAGAGGATTGGCTCAAGCGGGTGGATCTAACCCTATCAGGAAACTGATAGCTACCGCGCCACCGCCACCATACATAACGGGAGAGAGAGTGGTTACAGAGAATGACACACTGGTGTATGATAAACAGGCACTTAGTAACTGTATAAATGTTAAGAATAATGTGACTAAGATTATTGATGCAAATACTAATCCGTGCAAGCTGTACCCTGTTTTAAACTTTCCCCAGGAGTGTGACCAAGAGGATGAGCCAACAACAATATCGGCACTCTCTCTAGCAGCCACCATAGCAGAAACAACAGTGGGCACGGCCCAGCCAGTAAGAGCAGTATCAAAGACCCCTAGTGGAGGGACAGGTGAGGTCGTATCAACTGGTAAGTACGGCACCATACACTATGCTGAAACCATTTCACCACATGTTGTAGAATCTACTCAGAATGATGTTATTGGACTTAATCCCGTTAGGGTAATTGCAGTGCCAAATGGGAAAACTGACACTTCAGGAGTCACTCCTCTCAGACACATCGCCATGCACTGCCCTTTTTCCCGAATGGAATTAAGAGCAATGGTGTCTGAATTCCCTGATCCTAGGAAAGATCTAGTTGCTAGCCAGAAATACATTAGAGAACTAGGAAATACTGTGGAGCCCAATAACAAGGACTGGCAGATATTGCTAAAGGCATGTTTACCCTCCAATGTCGACTCAGCAAGATTTTTAGGTGACTGTAAATTAGATGAAGAGGTACCCCTTACGGATGTGTACAACCAAGATAATGTAAAGAGAATAAATTTACAGTTAAAAGAGTATTTTCCAGCTGTTGCCAAATGGAACAAAATTTTCTCCATCAAACAAAAAGAGGGAGAAACAGCTGCTGAGTATTTTCATCGGGCACTACAGGAAATGGCTAAGTATACAGGCATAGAAGACATTAAGACAAATGTGAATCATAGAGAAGTAGCAGTATCTGTGTTAATGGATGGTTTAAAGGAAGTATTGAGGACAAGGGTACAGACCACCCAACCATGTTGGCAAGGTCTGTCGGTGGCTACTTTGAGAGAGGCCGCTATTGATCATGATCGGAATATCACCAGACACAGGGAGTCACAAAGTGATAAGTAAATGGCCGTGAGTATACAGGCCCTGACCACAAGGCAACCTCTGTATAAATCTCCGAACCCTGTGGGTAAGTCAAATGTGGTAACTTGTTATTACTGTCATAAAGAGGGACATTTTGCACGAGACTGTAGATCGAAAAATGCACAAAAATCATATCAACCCCCTAGACAACGACATAACACACGAAATTGGGATCAAGGACCGCAGAGACGGAGTTGTGAGCCACACGCAGGGGAAACAAAAAGGTATCCCCCAAAAAGAGACTGGCAAGTCACTGATAGTTCCCATTTACCCCCTTCACAGGTAACAGCTGCCAGAGCAATGCAGGGAGGTCACCACGCACCATAGGGGTGTGGCCACACCTGTAATCTGCAGCCAGTGAAATTAATTGCAAGCCTTGGAAGTGAACCCGAGGTCACAATTGATGTAGCTGGTAAATCTCTAAATTTCCTTGTAGGTACGGGGGCGGCCAAGTCAGTGATAAATTCGACCGTGGGCATGAGAACCACTGGTAAAACAATTCCAGCCATGGGAGTTACAGGAGTAGTACGACAATACCCTTTAAACAAACCAACAGAGGTTACGATAGGGCCTTTGCATACCAAGCATTCTTTCCTGCTGGCTGCATCGGCTCAGACTAATCTCTTAGGGAGAGATTTACTGTGCAAAATGGGATGCGTCATATACTGTACTCCTGAAGGTGTGTTCTTGGACATACCCGAAAACCACGCTCAGGAAGCGCAAGATATGCTAGAATCCCCAACAAGATTAATGTCACACACTGTTATTGTAAATAGGTGTCCGTCCAAGATAGAAGAAATGACGTCCCAGATACCAGAGTCACTGTGGACCAAGGACGGACAAGACACTGGATTGATGGCAAATGTAGCCCCAGTAGTTGTACAAGTAAAAGATGGTAGGATAGCTCCAAAAATCCCACAATACCCTCTGAAGCCAGAGGTGGAGTTAGGAGTTTACCCTGTAATAGAGCGCTTGCTACAACAGGGCATTCTGGTAAGGACGTCCAGCACTGCAAATAGTCCCATCTTCCCTGTTAAAAAGAGTGGGGGGAGGGGTTACAGATTAGTGCAGGATCTAAGAGGGGTCAACAAAATAGTTGAGAGTCAATTCCCCGTAGTGCCAAATCCAGCTGTTATCCTAATGCAAATCCCTCCCACTGCCAAATTTTTCACTGTGATTGACCTCTGCTCCGCTTTCTTCTCGGTACCTCTGCACCCTGACAGTCAATACTTATTTGCATTTACATACAGAGGAGTTCAATATACATGGACCCGCCTACCACAAGGTTTCATAGACAGTCCAAGTATCTTCTCACAAGCTTTGCATGATTGTTTACAGTCTTTCCAACCAGAGAGTGGATCAGTATTGATCCAGTACGTGGATGATTTTCTACTGTGTTCAGATTCACTGGAAGCATCCCTGAGAGATACGAATCAACTCCTGTTTCATCTTTCAGACACAGGACACAAGGTTTCCAAGGACAAATTACAATTATGCCAGGCCAGGGTGAAGTATTTGGGACACTGTCTGACACAAGGACTGAGACACCTCACCGCTGATAGAATTCAAGCAATTCGTGACATGACCCTGCCACAAACCCAGCAACAGATTAGAACGTTTTTAGGAATGTGTGGGTATTGCCATAACTGGATCCCAGGTTTTTCCATACTAGCCCTACCTTTGCAGGAGATGGTCTCCTCAAGTAAACCTGATCGGATTTTGCACACAGACGAATCTGAGATGGCATTTGAGAGACTTAAACAGTGCCTAACGCAGGCACCGGCATTAGGTATGCCTGACTATAGGAAACCCTTTGAGCTGTACGGAACAGAGAATGCTGGGTGCGCAGCAGGTGTCCTAACCCAGAAGCATGGTGATGCCAGTAGGCCGGTAGCCTACTATAGTGCTCAGCTAGATACGGTAGCGCGATCGCTCCCCACATGCTTGCGAAGCGTTGCAGCAATAGCATTGCTAGTCACAAAAAGCGAAGATGTAGTGCTAGGACACAACCTCACAATTCATACACCACATGCAGTGTCAGCCTTACTGAATTCTGCCCAAACCAGACACGTCTCATCAGCGCGGTTTCAAGATGGGAATTGGCATTGATGGCCCCCGTAAACATTACCATAAGGAGATGCAGCGCAATAAATCCTGCAACGTATCTCCCAGGTGTGCCTGGACAGGCACAAAGGGTGGAGGATGAGAGTGATGGTGAAGGAGGATTTAATACAGGGGATGACACGCATGATTGTTTGGAATATTTGACCCAAAATTTCACGGCAAGGCCTGACATCAGTGACAACCCACTGGAAGATGTAGATTTTACCTTCTACACTGACGGTAGTTGTCACAGACAGACGGACTCGGGAGACTTGTGTACTGGATACGCAGTCGTAGATGACCAAGGTACCATAGAAGCAGAACAGCTAGGCCCACCTCACTCAGCACAAGTTGCTGAACTGGTTGCCCTAACCAGAGCATGTGAATTGGCTAAGGGCAAGTCAGCCAATATTTTCACAGATTCTAGGTACGCCTTCGGAGTAGTCCATGATTTCGGAGCCCTATGGCGCCTCAGAAATTTCATGACGGCAGCTGGCACACCCGTAGCGCATGCAGCCCACATCAAAAGACTTCTAACAGCGATACAGGAACCCGACAGAGTGGCTGTTATCAAGTGTAAAGCTCACACATATAGCCAAGACCCGGTGTCACTTGGTAACAGCCGAGCAGACGAAGCTGCTAAATCAGCAGCCGGTACCCCCAGACAGACTGACACCACACAGCTGATGGTATTTAATACTGTAAACACACAGAAATTGTGTGAAATGCAAAATTTGTGTTCTCCACAGGAAAAGGCAGTTTGGAGGTCAAAAGGATATGGCCAGGAGTCCTCAGGACTCTGGACAGATGGACAAGGTAAACCAGTGGCACCCAGAGCATACCTTCCAAGTCTAGCGGAAGCGGCACATGGGCTGACTCATCTAGGCAAAGAAGGGATGTGTAAGCTAGTAAGAGCTTATTGGTGCGCCCCAGGATTTTCTTCCCAAGCGGGTAAAAGAGCGATGACATGCCTCACCTGCTTGAGGAAGAATATCGGAAAGGCAATACCGACAGAGCCATCCCATATCCCTCCGACAGATGGCCCTTTCCAGGTAATACAAATTGATTTCATACAATTGCCACCTTGTAGAAATTTAAAGTATGTTTTGGTCTGTATTGATGTGTTCTCAAATTGGGTCGAAGCATTTCCCGCGGCCACAAATACCGCTGTATTTACTGCAAAGAAAATTGTGCAGGAATTTGTGTGTAGGTACGGTATCCCTAGAATAATTGAAAGTGATAGGGGTACCCATTTTACAGGTGAAGTCTTTCAAACAATGTGTAAGTTGATGGGAATTAATAGTAAGCTGCATACTCCGTATCGCCCCCAAGCGAGCGCGAAGGTGGAAAGAGTTAACAGCACTATTAAAAATAAATTGAGCAAGGTAATGACTGAAACAGGACTGTTATGGCCGGAAGCTTTGCCAATTGTATTATACAGCATCAGAACCACTCCCAGGTCCCCTCTTAATCTGTCTCCCTTTGAAATTCTGTTTGGTCGACAACCCCCAGGATGATTTGAAATGTAACAATGAAGTAACCGTAAAGTACTTGGTTAAGATGAGTAAGCAATTGAGGAATCAGAATTATAATCTAAAGTTGGTGATTCCTGATTTGCCAGACAGTAATTGTCATGACATTGAACCTGGGGATTATGTAATGATACGGAATTTTCTACGCTCAGGTTGCCTTATTGACAGATGGGAAGGACCATATCAAGTCTTATTGACCAGCACAACTGCTTTGAAGGTTGCAGAGAGAGAGACTTGGGTCCATACGTCTCATTGTAAGAAGGTTGCGGATCCAGAGAGGTCCCGTGACAAAGAACAGACGGTAGAGGTTGTATCACTAGAGTGTCTGTTCAGGGAAGATTGAGACGACACCTGAGCGTTGAGGATAATAAGTCCAGAAGCTTGTCGAGACAGATTTCTTTTTCCCATTTGTTATTTTCTCCAGTTCCCACCTCCCTCCTATTTCCCTTCCCCCTTCTTATTTTCTCCTTTTACTCCTCTAAGATGGACTTGCCCCAAGAGACTGTGATACGGATTTTCCTGTTAACCATGATGTTGACCAGAGCAGTCTGTTTCAGTGAGAGTACCATGGAAGTCGAGAAGGGATCTGGAATGGGTTTCTGATGACCAGGATGGAGGCGTAGTTTTCCAAGAACAACATAATCACTGAGTAAAGGCGAGTATCAGAAAACGATCTGATAGCATTGACAATAAAAGGAATTGTGAAGGATTGTTAGCTGAAGAAAACTGCATCTGTAGGCATTGTGATAACGTAGTTGAGGATGAGTGCATCAAGAAATGTCAGTCCAGTTTTAATATCCATATGGACCGGCATCCATTGAGTGACTATCACTCCTTAGTGGGTAAAGTGTTAAATCAGACAGATTGTTGGGTATGCTCTCAAGTACCTCAAGGCCATAGCAAATCAGGACTAGTACCATTCCCTTTAATGGTAGGAGAGGTACTTGAGCTAAGTGGTGGGAGGCCGGTGGACAGGAGGTTTAACATCTCTAGTCCTCCTAGTTTGAAGCTCCACCAATATCATGTGGATAGGTCCTTAGTGTGCTTTAACATTTCCAATCCCCGAAAGCCGGGAAATTGGGAAGTGTCATGGAGTAATCAGACCATGACATTCTCACATAGAGCCGACAGATTGCCCATAGACACAGAGCTTATACGCCAGATAGCCGACCATGGAAGATTCTTCCGGTATAGGTACACTTTAGGAAGTAGGACCATGCGAGTTGGAGAAGTATCACCAGGATACTGTGCACAGATCGTACAAACTGATACGTGTACTAAACAGATGGGAGAATTAGGGTTAGGAGATTTCACATGGAAAATTTGTAACATGGTTATCTCACACTCCGTCCCATATGTTCTCCCCGATGATGCATATTTCATATGCGGGAGGAAGGCGTATCAGTGGCTTGCCCCAAACTCAGAAGGGTTATGTTATATTGGAAAAGTACTGCCTGAGGTAATGACTGTATCCCACACTAAAATGAAAGATATTCACCGTGGTGCCCAAGCTCCTTATACTCACACCCATTACGAGCACATCGTTAAACGGCACCTGATAGAAAGAACAGAGCATCCGGCCTCTGACCTGATCCATGAATCCACCGGGATTCAAGTCCTACTCGCGTTAGATATCACTCGTACCGCCAGAGGAGTGTTGAATTATAGATATATATCTGCGCTTGCAAATTTATTAGACAATATCACCGAAATGTATGACGACACATTCAGGTATACTGGGAGAGAGTTACAAGCCTACAAAACAGAACTGGTGCAGCATAGGATGATTCTCAATTACCTCACAGCTGTGACAGGCGGGTATTGTGTTACCCTAGCGACTCAGTATGGAATAAAGTGCTGCACGTATATTACAAACAGCACTGAGGACCCGGTCGAGGTCATAGACCAAAAGATGGATGACATTTTGCAATTAAAATGGGAGTTCCGAAGGAGACATAATCTCACTCTCGCCGCTGTGGGTAATGAGCTGACCGGTTGGGTGTCATGGTTGAACCCACGAAATTGGTTTTCGGGCTTAGGAGAATGGGCCCAAGGTATTATCATGAATGTAGGAAAGTTTCTCTTGTGTATATTGGGAGTCGTCATATTTATTGGCCTGATATTTAGATGCGTTCGGATTTTAACGAGGTGTAAACGTAGTACCCGAGTGACGAGTCTAAGACACTGTAATTACAACGACTAATTTGATTTATGACCCAACAATAGAGACAATGTTGTGATGAAAATGTGATTCCACGGTCCGTTTCTTTCACCCGTTTCTCCTTTGTTTTCCTCCAAGGTACAAAGACATCCGCTTGGAAGAAGAATTTGACAACCTTTTACACAGACCACTGATGGACAATGCCATAGACCCCCAATATCCCTAGTGACTTTAACTTTTTACGATAGCCCAATACTTTAAAGATTGTAAGTCTATGGACATTGAGAAAGCTTTTTGCTCATCATTTAAAGCAAAGGCATCGGGAGACTACAGGCAACATGTACATCGAGACAAGACACAAGACAAGACCTCAATCAGCAAATGTATATTAAACTCACATAGTTTATGACTGCATTTACCATAATTGCTTCTTATCTTCATTTCTACAACCTTCAGGTAATGACACACATAGTCGATAGGGAATATAGGCACAGATATCAGCAATCACATATCCCCCCATTCATGTATCATCAACTAAAATGTGCTCCCCCATTTTGTTGCAACCAAAAGCCGAAAAGAGCTCGGTAAAGTTTGACAGCCCATCCACAGACCCTTAATACGGGATAAGAAGGAATTCAAATGTATACTTCGCAATACCTCGAAGCTTGATTTAAAACACGTACGGCATGATGATACATGACCCCTCAAACATGGACTCATACACACATGCTTCTACTATCTCACTAGGTCATACCTTTTTCCCACCTTCTTCTCTTCTCCCTTACCCAATCATAGAAATGTATTACATATGACATATCTTTTTCTCTTTTTGAACTGTTTTAGGAAGTGGCAGTTATTGATGACTGCCAAAGGGTGGACTGTCAAAGTCAGAAAAATATCATGCTACACGTTGCCATATATTCACCTCATGCGCTTGCCCGCTGCACATGCACTTTCTCTGGCGTGCGTGCACATATTCGCAGTTGCGTGACTGCGCCCCTACGGGCGTGCGCTTGAACGCATGGTATGTGCATTTACGGTAGAGTTTGTGTGCGTCTAGCAAGCGACTCAATCGCTACTTAATAAATCCATATAGCAGGTTTTATAGATAATGTTCCCCTTAATAATAACTGTAAGTTTGGTTAGTGCAGTTGGTCCCTGGACAAGGGAATTCCTCTTTTCATGGTACGAAGGGCCAGACAGGGTTTGAGCAGATGTGTTTGGTACCTAACCGAAGAGTATTTTAATAGCAACAATCCGGTGTTGGTTAGGTAAAGATTAATCGTTCCTGCATATAGTTATGGCCATTAGTAGTTTCTGGACATTTCTTATATTTGCAGTTCATTATCCATGCGGCGGGAATCCGGAGATTCCCTCCCACCTGAGCAGTTTGATATAGTCACAGCCCACCTGTTCAAACTAACCTATGACCTTTTGTTATGATGCGAGGAGACATTCCTGTGTCCAATGAACAATGAGATTATAGGTCCCTTTGTAGTATACTGTATGCAGTGTATATAAGATCAGCCAGCCTGGACAGCTCACTCTCTCACTCCACAAACGGTTTTCATATTGACTAACTTGGAGCTGGTACCAGGAATAGCGCAGCGATCCATTCCCAGTGTGCGTAAGTAATTCTCTGTAAACAACTCGCTCTTTGTTTGTATTGGCCATTCTCTCTCTCCGTTATAGTATAAGATTGTGACGCTATTGTATATTTCTGTCTAGATATTCTGTTAGAATTATATGTTAGTTTGTAGTGTATGACTTGTGAACTGTTTTCCCTTTTCGATATAACTAAAAGCTTGTTAGTAAAGGTGTTGGAACCTTAGCACGGTATCGTGTGTTCATTACATTGCAGTGGGTAATAGGAGCGTCTTGATCGCTCAAACAGCTTTAGTATTAACAAGGTTAAGCAGCGTTATATCGCTACAGTGTTTCAGTACAAGGTTTACAGCATAAGAGTATCCTTTCTGTGTGTTACATTCAAGGTTTACTGATTGTCATCTTGTGAGCGTCTGCGCCGCTCGTGATCTCCTCGTGGTCTCGAGCGTCCGCAACGCTGGTTGCGTAGCATTACGGTAGTCGCCCGCCTATAGCGTGCTCAACACCACGCATTAAGCTGTGAGCGAGCGTGCCGCATGTGCGTCTCGATCACGGCCGAGCGTATGCTACGCTAAGTGCGTACCCTTACGGTACCCCATACGCCAATTGCGTACTGAGTCTCTTACCCATATTTAGTGAAGGTTATAAGGTAATCAAAATCAGCATTATCATATCTCTCTCTCTCTCTCTCTATTTCTCTATTCTGTCTGCCGCAATGTGTAAAAAGGGGTGCTGGCTGCCGTAATGTGTAAAAAGGGGGACGCTGTCTGCCGTAATGTGTAAAAAGGGGGACAATGCCTGCCATAATGTGTAAAAAGGGGACGCTGTCTGCTGTAATGTGTAAAAGGGGGACGCTGTCTGCTGTAATGTGTAAAAAGGGGGACTTTCTGCCCTAATGTGTAAAAGGGGCTCTACCTGGTGTCAGAGCCGGATTAAGGCTATGGGGGGCTCAGGGCCCTTCAGATAGAGGGGCCCCTAATACAGAGGCAGATGAGTTTTATACATATATATATATATATCTTTATCAATATAGAAATGTATATGAATGTGTATATATGTATATGCATGTGTATGTGTATATATAATATATTGATAAAGTCTAATATTTACCTTTGAACATAAGCTATGTACTATACCGTGAACCCGTATTGGCCGCTAAACCACGTGCACGTACTGTGCACTTTGTACGCTGTTTGCGTACAAAGAACCGTACGTGGTACGCACGTTGCGTACACACGCTACGCTGAGTGTATGGAATACACACAGCGAGCGCACACACAGTTGATAACCTTTAAACCTTTTAAATGAACGCAGTAAGGGTACGCTTATACTGTAAACCTTGATTGATGTAAAACCACAATGAAGTAATGCTTAAACCTCTAATGATGTGAATACGGTATGAGCGGTTAATCCGCTAAGAGAGGCCCTTTACAATAACTGGTGAAACACACACTACCTGGTAAGGTTCCAACACCTTCTTAGAAGATTTTAGTAAGAAAAAGGGGAAAAACAGTTACAGCGTATACACTACAAACCTAACATAAATATCTAAACAGAATAACATGAAATAAATGTAAACAATAGCGAACGATCGCAAACACAAGTACACAGAGTGAGAATCAATGGCATACACAAATAGGTAACAAAGTGGCTACAGAGAACATACCATACGTGGGAACACTCGCATGCGCAACCCGGATCCAGACCTCCGATATCAAGCAGATAATCGTTGATGAGAGAGAGTACTGGCCGGTCAGGGGACAGTGGCCTTTATATACACAACATACAGTACAATACAATGGTCCCTACAATCTTATTGTCCATTGGACACAGGAATGTGTCTCTGCATTATAACGAAAGGTCATAGGTGGATTCGAACAAGTGGGCTGTGACTATTTCCAACTGCTCAGGTGGGAGGTATCCTCAGGATTCCCGCCGCATGGATAATGAACTGCAAATACAGTAAATGTCTATAAACTACTTTTATACATTACTATACGCAGGAGCGAACAATCTCTTCCTAACCAACACCGGAATGTTACTAATAAAATACTCGACACTAAACACCACCGTTCAACCTTTGCCTGACCCTTCATATCATGCAAAGAGGAATCCCCATGTCCACGAACCATTTACACTAAACATATTTGCAGACATTATTAAGGGGAATATTATCTACAAAACGCACTATATGAGTTAAATATGCTATAAACGAGTCGCCCGCTACAAGCTCACAAACTCTACCGTAAATATGTATATCACGCGCATAATCGCCGGAGCGAGTTTACGCAATTTGCGGACATGTGCACGCACGGCAGACTGAATGCACGAGCGGCGGGCATGTGCATTGGGGTTAGTACAAGGCATTGTGAATCACGATATTTTTCGACTTTGACAATATACACACACATATATATATATATATATATATATATACACAGACACACACATATATGTGTGTGTGTGTGTGTATATATACATATATATATATATTTATATGTATGTGTGTGTGAGCTAAATGGCTCAGAAGGCACTGGTTAACCCCAGAGCCAAATTTACTTGCAATATATAAGCCAAAGGGTGCATCTGGTCATTATACACAGGTGCAGCATTTTAAACTCCTGCAAATTTGGTGAGTTTTGATTAGAGATGTGTGGAAAGGATACACAGGTGAGGCACTCCCTCACCTGCCATAGACTTTTTACTCCAGAGTTTGGGCTATAAAAATGATTAGAATAATGCAAAGAAGATATTTCTAACAAATTATTAGTATTTTTCATATACTTTATTCAGTCAAAGCTCTAGTTTAAACGTAAGTATGACAGGAAAGGCTCTGCCTCACCTGCCTCACCCCACCGCACGTCACTGAATATATATATTTCACATACATGCACCCACACACAGATATAGATGAATAAATATACACAAACATATGTATACATATATAAATACACCAGATCCATCATAATACATACAGCGCCAGCCTTACTTTTTGCTGGCAGCTTGCTTTGTCACAGGAGACAGGAGAGTGAGATATCACTCTTCTCTGTCTCCTCCAGTGTCCTGCAGCCTGCGCGCTCAGCCAATAATGACTGAGCTGCAGGCTGCTACTTTACACGGTATTGGACAGCTGAGCCATCGCTCAGCTGTCCTGTACTGTCAGATGGCCGTGGTGCCGGTGCCGCGGCTGTTAGGTTGCCACGGCAACCAAAGGAGAGACGGGAGCACCGCAGATCAGTAAGAGCTCCGATCTGTAGCGGGGGGGCCCTTTTAGGAAGGGGGGCTTGGGGTACTTAACCCCATGGTACCCCCCTTAATTCGGCTCTGCCTGGTGTAGTGGTGCTACTGTGCAGCGTAATTTAAATAATGGAGACTACTGTGCACCGTAGTATGAATTGGTATTATTTTGTGGCCACGCCCCTTCCCCATGAAGCCACGCCCCTATATATTTTTCACGCACCTACGGCGCACACAACCCCTAGCTTGCATGGGGGGGCGCCAATGCCGTTTCTTGCACACAGCGCTAAAATGCCTAGTTACGGCACTGCCCCAGATTATGCAATAAACAGGGAGCAGGCAGAGGTTTTGTTACCAACAACTGAGTAAGTGAGCACAGAAAATGAAAGGTAGGCAGGAAGGCAGATTAGGGCTAATCTTATTGCCAACTATTTCAGCTGTAAGTATTTAGAATAACAAAACACAAAATTTGTATAATCAGTTAGGTTTTCATGCAGGGGCGGATCCAGAAGAAAATGATAGGGGGGGCACCATGGAAGGGGCAAGTACATTTGCGTGCGGCTTCGGTGCATGTGAGGTGGCGCTTCTTATACAATGCCCACAGTTGTAGCGCTCATTATGCAATGTCCACTGTACTGGTAGTGCCCCTTATATAGACCCCATAGTAGTGGTGTCCCTTATGCAATGCCCATATTGCCCCCAGTAGTAATGTTGCCTGTAGTAATGCCCCCAGTCATTATGCCCCCAGTGGTAATGCCCCTGCAGTTATGACCCCAGTAGTTTACCTCCCCCTTTAGTTTAGCCTCCCAGTGGTAATGCCCCCACTAGTTTAGCCACCAGTAGTAATGCCCCCTGTAGTTTGCCCCATTGTAGTTTAGCCCCTGTAGTTATGCCCCCCTTATAGTTTAGCCTCCAGTAGTAATGCCCCCAATAGTTTGGCCCCTGTAGTTATCTCCCAGTAGTTTGGCCCCTGTAGTTATGCCCCCAGTAGTTTGGCCCCCCCTGTAGTTTAGCCCCCAAGTAGTAATGCCCCTGTAGTTAAGCCACCAGTAGTAATGCCCTCCTGAAGTATGCCCCCAGTAGTTAGCACCTTTGTAGTTGGACCCCAGTAATAATGCCCCCCAGTAGTTTGCCCCCAGTAGATGCCCCCCAGCAGTTTGCCCCTAGTAGATGCCCCCCAGTAATAATGTCCTCCAGTAGTTTGCCCCCAGTAGATGCCCCCAGTAATAATGTCCCCCAGCAGTTTGCCCCCAGTAGATGCCCCCCAGTAATAATGTCCTCCAGTAGTTTGCCCCCTGTAGTAATGCCCCCTAGGACTTTGCCCCCAATAGATGACCCCCCAGTAGTAATGCCCCCAGTAGATGCCTCCCAGCAGTGGCGTGCGGTGAGGTCAGAGGCTGGTGAGGCACTACAGCCATAATGTCCACCGAATCCTGCCGATGACCCCTACCGCCGCCGAGCCAATGCCCACTACTGCCACTTAGCCGATGCCTGCTGCCACCGCCAATGGCTTACAAACTAGCCCACCATCAACTGGCCCAGCCCTCCGCCACTAATTTGCACCTCAGTCCGATGCCGCCAATGCCCGCTGCCTGCCTGCTCATCATACTTGTGATATATTGTAAATTATTATAGAAAAAAATAAAAATGAGTGTTTGGGAAGGGAGTGGGAGGAGGACATGAATGCAATTTTGTTGTCCAGGGCTTCCATTAACTTAATGGAGAAGGATCTGAATGGGTTAAAAAATGTAAAAAAAAAATGCGTGAGGTCCCCCTTCCTAAGAATAACCAGCCTCGGGCTCTTTGAGCCGGTCCTGGTTGTTTAAATACTGGGAAAAAATTGGACAGGGGTTCCCCGTATTTAGACAACCAGCACCGGGCTCTTATAATGGTTCTGGTTCCAAAAATACGGGGGACAAAAGATGTAGGGGTCCCCCATATTTTTAAAACCAGCACCGGACTCCACTAGCCAGGGACATAATGCCACAGCCGGGGAACACATTTATGTAGGTCCCTGCGGCCGTGGCATTACCCCCCCAACTAGTCACCCCTGGCCGGGGTTCCCTGGAGGAGTGGGGACCCCTTAAATCAAGAGGTCCCCCCCCTCCAGGCACCCAAGGGCCAGGGGTGAAGCCCGAGGCTGTCCCCAGCACCCCTGGGCAGTGGGTGCCGGGCTGATAGCCATAAGTGTGTATAAAAAAGAATATTGTTTTTTGTTGTGGAACTTCAAGGCCCAGCAAGCCTCCCCCGTTTGCTGGTACTTGGAGAACCTCAAGTGCCAGCATGTAGGGAAATAACGGGCCCGCTGGTACCTGTAGTTCTACAACAACAAAAATACCCAAATAAACACACAACACACACACCGTGAAAGAAAAAATTTATTAAAACACACTTACACACTCACACATACTTACCTACATCCCACGCTGGTCACGTCCACTTGTCCAGTAGAATCCAATAGGTGGTTCCTGTAAAAATGAGAGAGAGATCACTTACCTACATCCCACGCCGGTCACGTCCACTTGTCCAGTAGAATCCAAAAGGGGTACCTGTAAAAATGAAAATTATACTTACAAACAAAGTAATCCACAGGAGGAGAGAGAGAGAGAGAGAGAGAGAGAGCGAGAGAGCGATAGAGAGAGAGAGAAATTAATGAATATTATGCCCTCACTGACGCGGGAAGACGTTAGCACAGACGGGACAGTGCTGCTGCTAACTGGGATGATGGAGCAGGCTCCCCCCAATAGTTGTGAGCCTAGTAGCTGTACCCCTAGTAGCTTTGCCCCCTGTAGCAGTGCCCCTAGTAGCAGTGCCCCGAGTAGTTGTGACCCCTGTAGTTGTGCCCCCAGTCGCTGTGCCCCTTGTAGCTGTGCCCCCTGTAGCTTTGCCCCTTGTGGCTGTGCCCCCCCAGTTGCTGTGCCCCTTGTACTTGTGCCCCTTATAGCTGTGCCCCTTGTTGTTGTGCCCCTGTTGCTGTGCCCCTTGTTGTTGTGCCCCCCAGTTGCTGTGCCCCTTGTTGATGTGCCCCCCAGTTGCTGTGCCCCTGTTGCTGTGCCCCTTGTTGTTGCGCCCCCCAGTTGCTGTGCCCCTTGTTGTTGTGCCCCCCAGTTGCTGTGCCCCAGTTGCTGTGCCCCTTGTTGTTGTGCCCCTGTTGCTGTGCCCCTTGTTGTTGTGCCCCCAGTTGCTGTGCCCCTGTTGCTGTGCCCCTTGTTGTTGCATTCCCCAGTTGCTGTGCCCCTGTTGCTGTGCCCCTTGTAGTTGTGCCCCCAGTCGCTGTGCCCCCAGTAGTTGTGACCCCAGTCGCTGTACCCCTTGTAGCTTTGCCCCTAGCTGTGCCCGAAGTAGTTGTGCCCCCTGTTGCTGTGCCCCCAGTCGCTTTGCCCCCAGTAGCTGTGACCCCTGTAATTGTGCCCCCAGTTGCTGTGCCCCTTGTAGTTGAGCCCCATAATTGCTGTGCCCCTTGTAGTTGTGCCCCCCAGTTGCTGTGCCCCTTGTAATTGTGACCCCCAGTTGCTGTGCCCCTTGTACTTGTGCCCCTTATAGCTGTGCCCCTTGTTGTTGTGCCCCCCAGTTGCTGTGCCCTTTGTTGTTGTGCCCTCCATGTCACGTCTGGCAGGGTTTGAGGATCCGGCAGCTGAGATTTGCCCTAGGAGGTAGCAGGCTGTGAATGAACCAGATGAGGGGGCTGGATATAGTTCCTTCGCATGGGACACGGAGCAATGAAGAACGTAGGCGGGGTTTGAGAGTCAATGGAAAGTATTTACAGGTTGAGTATCCCATATCCAAATATTCCGAAATACGGAATATTCTGAAATACGGACTTTTTTGAGCGAGAGTGAGATAGTGAAACCTTTGTTTTTTGATGACTCAATGTACACAAACTTTGTTTAATACACAAAGTTATTAAAAATATTGTATTCAATGACCTTCAGGCTGTGTATAAGGTGTATAAGAAACATAAATGAATTGTGTGAATGTACACACACTTTGTTTAATGCACAAAGTTATAATAAATATTGGCTAAAATTACCTTCTGGCTGTGTGTATGAGGTGTATATGTAACATAAATGCATTCTGTGCTTACATTTAGGTCCCATCACCATGATATCTCATTATGGTATGCAATTATTCCAAAATACGGAAAAATCCGATATCCAAAATACCTCTGGTCCCAAGCATTTTGGATAAGGGATACTCAACCTGTATTATGTACAGAGCTGAGGTAGGGAACTGAGGCTGAAGCACAATGGTTAAAGACGTGGCTGGAGGTGAAGAACTGCGGACTGTGATTTGAAAGACGAGACTGTAGATGATGAACTGTGGAACTGTGGATGGTAGTTGAAAACATGGCTGGAAACAAGGACTGTGGACTGTGGTTTGGAAAACGAGGCTTGAAGATAATCTGCAGGCTGTGGTCAGTGGTACAAAGGCGTGGCTGGTGAAGGAGATCTGTGGAGTGTGGCTTGAAAGACGAGGCAGAAGACACGGGGCCGACTGTGCCCAAAGAGTCTTACTGGACCGGGTTTTCCAGGAGCGCTTCCACAGGCAGTAGCAGGCAAGAAACGGCAGGGCTGCAGCAGCAACAGAGGACCGACCAAGCAGGATCAGGAGGAACCAAGATACAGCAGGAATCCTGGGAGCACAGGCTAAAGCACCTACAACAGGGTTGTAACTTGAAGCACTGGCATCCCTCTCCTAAACCAGCCCCCTTTTATAGGGAGAGCTTCCCCTGGATTGGCTGGAAGAAACAGGAAACAGGAACTATGCTTAAAACTTGGTCTCCAACATGGCGGCGCCCAGTAATGCAGACCTTTTTGCAAAGCCACATTGCTCACTGCCCCTAGTCTCCAAGCAACGGTTCAGCAAGAGGGACCCGCTGTAGCGGCGACCCGCCGCCACGAGCGGACCCCCTCACCTCCGCTACTGCTGCCCACGAATCCGGCGCAGCAGCCCACCTCCGCCACTGCCCGCACAATGCCAAGGAAGCCAGCCCCGCGGCCCCAGCGTACCGGTAAGACTCCGGACGCTGACACCCCAGTTGCTGTGCCCCTATTGCTGTGCCCCTTGTTGTTGTGCCCCCCAGTTGCTGTGCCCCTGTTGCTGTGCCCCTTGTTGATGCACCCCCAGTTGCTGTGCCCCTGTTGCTGTGCCCCTTGTTGTTGTCCCCCCCAGTTGCTGTGTCCCTCTTGCTGTGCCCCTTGTTGTTGTGCCCCCCAGTTGCTGTGCCCCTGTTGCTGTGCCCCTCAGTTGTAGTGCCCCCCAGTTGCTGTGCCCCTTGTTGTTGTGCCCCCCAGTTGCTGTGCCCCTTGTTGTTGTGCCCCTGTTGCTGTGCCCCTCTTGCTGTGCCACTTGTTGTTGTGCCCCCCAGTTGCTGTGCCCCTCTTGCTGTGCCCCTTGTTGTTGTGCCCCCCAGTTGCTGTGCCCCCCAGTTGTTGTGCCCCCCAGTTGCTGTGCCCCCCAGTTGCTGTGCCCCTCTTGCTGTGCCCCAACACAAACACATAAAAAAATAA
Source organism: Pseudophryne corroboree (assembly GCF_028390025.1). NCBI lineage: Eukaryota > Metazoa > Chordata > Amphibia > Anura > Myobatrachidae > Pseudophryne > Pseudophryne corroboree. Next base: position 149,476,247 of record NC_086454.1, on the reverse strand, counting down.
ACATACACACACACACATACTTACCGCTCCTGCAGCGCTGTCCTCCGTCCGTCCTCCGTCCGTCCGCCGCTGGCTCGTCTCTTCTGTACTATGGGAGAGACGTCACGACTCATGACGTCTCTCCCATAGTAGCGGCGCTGGCTGCATCGGGCGCCCACACAGCCCACGGCGCCTGCTGCAGCCGGTAAGGGGGTGATTGGACAGCGGATCCAGCACTGGATCCGCTGGGCCAATTACATCTGGACACTGACAGGGGCGTGCATTCATCGGAGCTGAATGCACGCCCCTGTCATTGCGGCACCAGTATAGGTGCCGCTTGTCCATTCATTTTCAATGGGCTTTCACTGCCCATTGCTGCGCCCCGCCCCCTGCCCACCCCCCGCTGCCCGGAGTTTTAGTGTAAGCAGCGGGAGGCACCTCTCCCGCTGCCTCCCACCCTCACAAGCAGCCACAGGGGGGGAATTATTAAAATAAGGAAAGAAGATATTGATAACAGACTCTGTTATAAATATATTCTTTTTATTATTTTAATCCTTATGACAGGGGAGGCACTGCCTCCCCTGACTGCACGTCCCTGCCTCCCAGTTATAATGCCCCCAGTAGCTGCCCCCATTAGATGACCCCCCAGTAGTAATGCTCCAAGTAGATGCCCCTCAGTAATAATGCCCCCAGTAGATGGCCCCCAGTAAAAATGTCCCCCATTAGGTGCCCCCAATAGATGACCCCCCAGTAGTAATGCCCCCAGTAGCTGCCCCCAATAGATGATCCCCCCAGTAGTGATGCCCCCGGTTTTAATGCCCCCCCCAGTAGTAATGCCCCTTGTTGATGCCCCCCAGTAGTAATGTCCCCCCAGTAGATGACCCCGCTGCATTAAGGAAGAAAAAAACATAACACTTACCGAACCCCGTTCCCGCTTCCAGGCCGCTGCAGTCCTCCTCCTCTCTTGGCGTCCTCTCCTCAGCACTATGAGAAAGACGTCATGACTGACGTCTCTCCCATAGCGCACGGCGCACAGTGACAGCGCCAGAAGCCGGAGCTCAGTACTGAGCTCCTGCCTCCGGCTACCGCTGTGCAGGGAGACGGGCGCCCGCTGGTAACACAATCTCAGCTGGCGCCCGTCATCTCCCTGTGCGGCGCCGACGCCGGGGGGGGGGACGGAACGGGGTGGAGGCCACAAATGACAGGGGGGTCACGGGCCCGAGTGCCCCCCCCCCTGGATCCGCCACTGGGTGTGTATGTGGGTATCTATGTGTGTGAATTGTGTGTGTGTGCGCACACGTTTTATGGACGCTACTACTGGAGGGGTGCATTACGTGTAAGGACGCAACTACAGGGGGGGCATTACATATAATGACGCTACTACTATTGGGGGGGCATTACGTATAACGACTCGACTACTACTGGGGGGGCATCACATGTAAGGACGCTACTACTACTGGGGGAGCCATTACGTGTAAGGACGCTACTACTACTGGGGGGGCATTACGTATAAGGACGCTACTAGAGGGGGGGCATTAAGTATAACGCTACTACTACTGGCGGGCGTTACATGTAAGGACGCTACTACTACTGGGGGGCATTATGTATAAGGATGTTACTACTACTGGGGGGGGCCATTACGTGTAAGGACGCTACTACTACTACTGGGGGGGGGCATTACATATAAGGACGCTACTACTACTGGGGGGGCATTACGTATAAGGATGCTACTACTACTGGGGGGGTATTACGTATAAGGACGCTACTACTACTGGGGGGCCATTACGTGTAAGGATGCTACTACTACTGGAAGGGGCATTATGTATAAGGACGCTACTACTACTTGGAGTGCACTACGTATAAGGACGCTACTACTACTGGGGGAGGCATTACGTATAAGGACGCTACTACTACTGGGGAGGCATTATGTATAAGGACGCTAATACTACTGGGGGGGCATTATGCATAAGGACGCTACTACTACAGGTGGGGCATTACGTATAAGATAAATAAGATTGTGCTACATTTTGGCGTAAATTTAAATGGGGGTACTATTGTGTTGCCATGCCCCTTACTTGTGAGACCACACCCCTTTTCCCGGCGCGCGCCAAAGGATTATGGGAGGGCGCAAATTTATAGTTTGCAGGGGGGCGCCGAACACCCTAGCACCGGCCCTGCTGCAGCCAGATCTCCATATCTGACATTAGGTAAAGGTCCGCTCCCCATCCTACCCCTGGTACCTTCCGTCCACTCTTTTCCCATTCAGCCCAGTGCCCCCCTATATATCATCCACTGCCTCTCCCCATCAACCTCTATCTGGTGTCATCCATTGTCTCTCCCTGTCACCCTTTTAATGTCACCCACTACCTTTCCCTGTCTCCTACTGCCTCTGCCGTCACCTTCTCCCTCTCATCATCCACTTCCTCTCCCTGTCACCCTCTCCTTTCACACACTGCCTTTCCCCTGCATCACTATCTCGACATCCGCCTCTCTCTCTTGTTACACTCTTCAAAGCATCACCCTCTCCCTCTCCATGTCAACTTTTCCCTGTCACCCACTGTGTCTCCGTATCTACCATTCCTGTCACCCACTAGCTCATGGATACAGCATTCCCTTTGAAGCCACGCTTATTATTGTGGGCCACACCCACTTTCCCAGGAGCGTGCTTGCCTTTGGCGCACAAAGTACCCCCCAAGTCATGGTGCCCCCCCTGTCATTTTTTTCTGGATCCGCCCATGTACACACCCACCGGGATCAGTACTAAATGCCGCCGGACGGAATCCCGGCGGTCGAAATACCGACGCCGGAATCCCGACCACACAATCCCGACAGGGGTGGCGAGCGGAACGCAGCCCCTTGCGGGCTCGCTTCGCTCGCCACGCTACGGGCACGGTGCCTCACTACGCTCAGCACACTATTATATTCTCTCTCTATGGGTGTCGTGGACACCCACGGAGGGAGAATATGTCGGGATTGTGGCGGTCGGGATTCCGGCGTCGGTATTTCGACCGCCGGGATTCTGGCCGGCGGCAAATTGACCGCATCCCCACCCACCATATATACACACACACACACACACACACATTTCTCTGTCACCCACCACTTACCAAAGCCACTGTCTCCCTCAGTACAGCACTGCAGCAGCCTGGTCCGTGTAGCTCCGCCCCTTCTGTCCCGTTTAGCTCCGCCCATTCCGGTCCATGTAGCTCCGCCCCCTCCTTTGATATGTACCGAGCCACTGACACACAGGTGAGGGAAGGGGGGAGTGGGCTTTTCATGCTGCCAGCGCCGCACAGCAACTGGCAGCAGCACGGGTGTCAGGACGGCACTCAGCAGCAGGACACGGACCGGACAGAGGGGGACTTCAGTGCAGTCCAGCAACAGGACTGCACCATCTCCCCCCGTACTGCAGGGGCCGCCGCCGCGGAGATTGGAGCGTCCCATTTTCCCTTACAGTGTCGTGCGCTATCAATTTAAAAAAATCTTCTAAACGACAGGGGGGGCACGTGCCTTGGTGCCCCCCCCTGGATCTGCCACTGACGCTACTACTACTGGGAGGGCATTACGTAGAAGAACGCTACTACTACTGGGGGGACATTACGTATAAGGACGCTACTACTACTGGGGGTGCACTACGTATAAGGACGCTACTACTTCTAGGGGGGAATTACGTATAAGGACGCTTCTACTACTGGGGGTGCACTCAGGGCCGGCGCTACCACTAGGCAGCTTTAGGCAGCTGCCTAGGGGCGGCGACCACTGGAGGGCGGCACCACACACTGAATAAATTAAAAGCTGGCAGCTCCCCCCCGCGATTGGCTCGCACGTCATGTTGCCCGTTTCCCTCCCTGCTCTCTGCGATTGGACTCCCCTGTATGTTACCCGCTCCCCCCGTAATTGTGTTCATGAATGTTACCGGCTCCCCTCCTGCATCTTTTTCTCCGCTGCTGGCACTATCGCGGGTAGAGATGAGCTTTGAGGGGAAGAGTTACTAGCGTATGTGACAGTGAGAGGGGCGCCGGGCAGCCTGGGCCACGCCCCCAGCCTATCTGGAAGGCCAAGCTGCATCCCCGGCTTTGTCGGCTTCTCAGCGGCGGCTCACTCTAGACGCCGGGCGGCCCGCGGCTGTGCGGCGATTGGCAGGGCCTTGCGTGTTAGTAAAACTGTGTCTGGTCCTGGTCAGCAAGATAACCTGGAGCCCCATATTCCTGCATTTCCGGAGCCACCATCTGGTAGTGACAGGTAATATATGGAATATATTATGTAGCAGCAGCACAAGTGAATGGGCTAACCCCTCCTCCCACTATTACCAGGTTAATCCACCATACCTCACCCTGTTACCAGGCTAATCTCCTCCACAGACCCCCCCCCCCCCCCCCCACCAGGTTAACCCACCCTCGAGACTGACCACACCTCCTCCCCCTGATACCAGGCTAATCCCCCCTGCCCCCCCCCCCCCCACCAGCCTAATCTCCCCTCCTCTCCCTGTCACCAGGCTAACTCCCTCAGCAAACTAATCCCCCTCCTCCCCCTGTCACCAGGCAGACCCACCCCCCCCTCACCAAACTAATCACCCCTCCTCACCAGGTTAACCCCCCTCACCAGCCTAATCCCCCTCCTCCCCCTGTCACCAGGCTCACCCCCTCAGCAAACTAATCCCCCTCCTCCCCCTGTCACCAGGTTAATCCCCCCTCCTCGCCCCCTCACCAGCCTAACCCCCTCCTCCTGTCAGCAGGCTAACCCACCCCCCTCCCCAAATGAATTCCTATTCCTCTCCCTCTCACTAGGCTAATTCCCCCTCCTCCCCCTGTCACTAGGCTAATCCCCCTCCTCTCCCTGTCACCAGGCTAATCCCCCTCCTCCCCCTGTCACTAGGCTAATCCCCCTCCTCTCCCTGTCACCAGGCTAATCCCCCTCCTCTCCCTCTCACCAGGCTAATTCCCCCTCCTCCCCCTGTCACTAGGCTAATTCCCCTCCCCTCCCTGTCACCAAGCTAATCCCCCTCCTCCCCCTGTCACTACTAGGCTAACCCCCCCCCCCATACCAGCATAACCCCCCCTACTCCCAATGTTCAGGCTAACCCCCCTACAGACATATCACTCTTCCTCCCCCTGTCACCAGGTTAACACCCCCCTTCCCCTCACCAGGCTAATCCCCCCCTCCCCCGGTTTATACCCCCTCTTCCCTCCGTCACCCAGCTAATCCCCCCTCTTCCCCTTGTCACCAGGCTAATACCCCTCTTCCCCTGTCACCAGGCTAATACCCCTCTTCCCCTGTCACCAGGCTAATACCCCTCTTCCCCTGTCACCAGGCTAATACCCCTCTTCCCCTGTCACCAGGCTGATCCCCCACTTACTCACCAGAACACCAGACTGTTTCCCCCCCCCCCATCTTTCTCCCATCTTCTATTGTTCTTCCCCATATCTCCTGCTGTTTTCCTCCCATCTAGCACCTGATCTTCCTTTCATCCCCCTTCTGCCTCCCATCTTCCCCTGTTCTCCCACCTGTCTCCCTCCCTTCTTCCTGCCATCTTACCTTCTCTCTCTAATCTCCTACTGTTCTTTCCCCTGTATCTCTCCCGTCTTCATCGCATCTAGCCCCCTGTTCTTTCTCCCATCCCCCTTGTGCCTCCCATCTTCCCCTGTTCTCCCGTCTCCCTCCATTCTTCCTGCCATCTTACCTTCTCTCTCCGATCTCCTACTGTTCTTCCCCCTGTATCCCTTCCGTCTTCCTCCCATCTAGCCCCTATTCGTTTCCCTGTCTCTCCCGTCTTCCTCCCATTTAGACCCTATTCTTCCTCCTGTCTTCCTCCTGTCAAAGTCAGAAAAATGTTTCTATACACATTGCCATATTTGCACCTCACCCTGGTACGCGCTGCGCATGCGTGCGCTTTCCCGTGAAGGCGCATACCCGCTACTGTGTGCACTCGCTCGCACTCGGTATGCGTATTTACGGTAAAGAGTATGTAGTCGTAGCGTGCGACTCATTCATTACACATTTTTATAATTAATGTAGTTTATAGATCATGATCCCTTTGATAGTTTCTGAAAGTTTGGTTAATATAGAATGTCCCTGAACGGAGGAATCCCTCTTTGTATTGTACGAAGGGTCTAACAGGAGTCATACAGCAGTGTTTGGTACCCATCGGAAGAGAATTTAATTAACAATATTCCGGTGTTGGTTTGGAGCGTATTAATCGCTCGTGCGGATAGTTATGGACATAAGAAGTTTATGTCCATTTCTATTATTTACTCATACTCAGGTATGCGGCGGGAAACCTAGTTTCCCACCCACCTGAGCTGTTTGAAATCGTCACAGCCCACCTGTATGAATCAACCTATGACCTTTTGTTATGATGCAGGGCCGAATTCCTTCGTCCAATGGACAATGGGATTGTAGGGACTATGAGATTGCATTGTGTGTGGGGCATAAATAGGCAGGCCGACCATATCCAACTTCACTCTCATCAACGGTTTTCTTGCTGATAATCGGGAGCTGGATATCGAGGCGCATGCGATCATACCCTTTGTGCGTAAGTTTTCTCTCCGTAATCATTGTCTTACTGTGAGACAATTTCTCTAATTTCTCTCCATTTCTCTCTCTCTCTTTCCCTTCTCTTTTCTCTCACATCTCCCCTAGACTAGTATTGTATTGTATTAGATAGTATCGTATTTTGGCTAGGAAGTATCTGTTATATTGTAGTGTATCATTTGTACTGTTATTCTCTTTTACAAGTATATTAGATATAATACAGTTAATAGGCTTTGGACCCTAAACCAGTATCTGTATTTCCTATAGTTTTAAGTGTTCACTTGAGCATCGGTGACGCTCAGGCAGCTTTGTAATTAGTCAGGTTACACAAGGTTGCACTTACACCCTGTATTCACATTAAGGTATTCTGTGTATTTCATTGATAAAAGGTTTAGACATAAAGGTATAGCGTTGTGAGCGTCTGCGCCGTTGGTGATCTCCTCGTGGTCTCGAGCGTCCGCTACGCCATAGCGAATCATTACTCTAGTCATAGCCAATAACGTGTTGTCCTGTGATCACTGGGCCGTGAGCGAACGTAACGCTTGAGCGTCTCGCCTTCGGCTGAGCGATCGTTACGCAACTAGCGTACCCTTACGGTACTTCTTAAGTAAACAGCGTACAGTGTTCTTAGACTTCATTAAGGGTTGTTTATACGACAAAAGAATTTAGCATTGTCAATTGGGGACTCGTCCTGTCCTTCTCATATCTGCACTAGGTAGATCAGCAGACATTATCCCCCAGCAAAGGGTGGGAGGTTGTCTCGCAGTGCTGACGGGATAAGCGTCTGCTTCACTTAGATAAAGAGTGCTGAAGGAATCCGGGAACCGGAAGTAAGAACAAAACGCTTGTGTCTTTTAAAACTGTTTATTTCTCTTCTGTCTTGCGTATACACGCACGCATACATATATATCTGCATTTCTTTTTCAATTTCGTATATCACTATTCCTGTTTGCCAATTTTATAGTTGATAGAAAGTGCTAAAAGAGATTTGCTGTTATTTCATAGTAGAGGTAATAGTTAAAGTATAGACCAACACACGGCTTGTCTGGGAGATAAGGCAGTCAGTGTGGTGTGCGGTAGATGATCAGGGATCATCTACATTGATAAAAGTAGAAATTGTGTCACGGTGGATCTTTTGTTTTGCGTACACGTGTCTCTAACAAAGACTAGCGTACGCAATCCAAAGGCAGACGCACGCAGCGTACATTACGCAACGTAGCGTCCGGTTACGCCCACGTAGCTCAAGTTGTGATAAGGCGATAAGTAACGCACAGCGGTAGATAACGCGACGCGGTAAATAACGCAAATCTATTTTTGGAAAATTTGAAATTTAGTTTAACAGATCCTGCTCCTAATTGGTAACACAGCTGGGCTAAAGAAAATTTCTGCGCAGAAATAGATATAGAAACGAAAGTGTACATGTGTTGAGTGAGTGTGTTTTTGTATACATAAGTTTATATAACTTAGAGGTTGAACCAAAAAGAAATCGGGTACTCGTAAAGGACATACGTGTAAGTGACATATACGGTGGCTAGGGAGGCATCCTTGGTTAAATAATATTTGAGCATTAGAGTATAGCGGACCACAAGGTAACAAGACCAGGAGGTCACAAGGACAAGACCAGGAGGTCATAAGGAGACAAAGAAGTCCGCTATAAAGGTAAGAAGCACAACCCCGGGGGTTGGTGCTAAAACCCATATAGGCCATTGGAAGCTCTGGCTGAAGGAATTCGCAGCCGCAATTTTCGATTCCATTGATCTCTCAGTACATAACAGGTAGTGCTTATGTACTGAACGATTGTACCGCACGTCATTGTGTGCATTAGTAAACCTGACTAGTATCATTTTGCGTACAAAGGTCATAAACGCTAGTTGTACATTCTGACGTGATTTGTGTAATTTTTTATTTTTAAAGGGAAGTTCGCTGGTCACTCAGGAACTATCTAACAACCCCACCTTTACTGGAAAGAGTAAGTGTCCTTCGGGTAACCCTCGTATGTTCCAGTAAACAGAAGGTTTTTTGGTAGGGCCCTGTATCGAGTACGCCAGCACCATATCGGTGTGATCAGGTCGTATTGGTCGAGGTGGGCGAGTGAGTGGGGTACTCGGTAAACCGCCACCGCCGGCCTATTTTGAATAATTTGGTTTGCTGTAAGGGTTCGCTGAAGACCGTGATATAAAGATCAAAGGAGTAGTAAGCAACACCTGCAGATTATGGGGGCCAATTGTTCAGGTAGGGGGCGATCAACCTCGGTTCGGGTTGATTCAGAGAACCGACCAGTCGGGTCGGCAAGGTACATCATGTGTGAAAAATACGGAAGTCACACAGAGGTTTTATGTGATGAATGGGAGAGAATGACTGTACAAGACAGGGAGAAATTCCCAAGAATAGGTAGCTTCAGTCCAGAAGTGTTACAAAATTTAAGGAGGAGGATATGTCTCATAAAATCAACAAAGAGACGAATTCAGCATCATGATTATTTACAGTTGTGGCAACAGGAAGGTGAGATACAGAGAGGTTTGGCTCTGGCGGCGGGATCTGGGGCAGTCAGGAAACTGATTGCCACAGCCCCGCCACCACCATACATAGCAGGAGAGAAGTTGATTACGGAGAGAAACGCACTGGGTTGTAAAACACAAACACTTAGTAACCCTGTAAATGTTAATGATGTTAACCAAGTAACTCATGCAAGTATTAACCCGTGCAAGTTGTACCCTGTTTTGAACTTTCCTCAGGAGTGTGATCAAGAAGACGATTCGGCAACAATTTCAGCACTCTCTCTAGCGGCCACCATATCAGAAACCACAGTAGGAACTGCACCACTCACGAGATTAGTGAAGGCCCCTAGCGGAGGGATAGGTGAGGTCGTGTCAACGGGTAAGTACGGCACCATGCATTATACCGAAACAATTTCACCACAAGTTGTAGAATCTACACAGAATGAGGTTGTTAGAGTTAACCCTTTTAGAGTAATAGCAGTTCCCAATGGGAAAACAGATGTATCAGGAGCCACTCCCATAAGGAACATTGCCATGTACACTCCATTTTCCCGAATGGAATTAAGAACAATAGTGTCCGAATTTCCTGACCCCAGGAAAGACTTAGTTGCTAGCCAAAAATACATCAGGGATCTAGGTAACACTGTAGAACCCAACAACAAGGATTGGCAGATACTGCTAAGAGCTTGTTTACCTTCCAATGTCGACTCAGTTCAATTCTTAGCTGATTGTGGACTAGATAAAGATGTACCGCTTTCAGATGTGTACAACAAAGATAACGTAAAAAGGATAAATTTACAGCTAAAGGAGTATTTCCCAGCCGTTGTTAAATGGAACAAGATATTCTCCATTAGACAAAAAGAGTCCGAAACGGCAGCAGAATATTTCCACCGGGCACTATTAGAAATGGCAAAGTACACTGGAATAGAAGACATTAGGACCAACCCAAACCATCAAGACGTAGCAGTATCTGTACTGATGGATGGTTTAAAGGAAACATTAAAGACTAGGGTTCAGACCACGCAACCATGTTGGCGAGGTCTGTCGGTGTCCACATTGAGAGAGGCTGCTATTGATCACGACAGAAACATCACTAGACACAGGGAGTCGCAAAGTGATAAGTTGATGTCAGTAAGTATACAGGCGCTGACCACAAGGCAGCCTGCGTATGTACCACCGAATCCTGTGGGTAAGTCAAGTGTAATAACATGTTTTTCTTGTAACAAACAGGGACACTATGCACGAGACTGTAGAACAAAGAGTGTACAAAGATCTTTTCAACCCCCTAGACAACGACACGACACACGACATTGGGAGCAGGGTCCACAGAGGCGGAGTTTTGAGCCACATACAGGGGAAACAAAAAGATACCCCCCGAACAGAGATTGGCATGCCTCTGGTAGTTCCCAGCTAACTCCCCCACAAGTAGTTGCTGCCAACGGGATTCAGGGAGGTCAGCATACCCAATAGGGGTGTGGCCATACCTGTAATCTGCAGCCAGTTAAATTGATTGCCAGTCTTGGAAGTGAACCAGAGATTGCAATCAATGTAGCTGGTAAAACTTTAAACTTTCTTGTAGACACAGGGGCGGCCAAGTCAGTGATAAATTCAACAGTGGGCATGAGAACCACTGGTAGGACGATTCCAGCCATGGGAGTAACAGGAGTAGTCCAGCACTACCCTGTTAGCAAACCAGCCGAGATTACAATAGGACCCTTGCATACCAAGCATTCCTTTTTGCTGGCTGCATCGGCACCGACAAATCTCCTGGGTAGAGACCTACTATGTAAAATGGGTTGCGTCATTTATTGTACTCCTGAAGGTGTATTCTTGGACATTCCTGAGAATCACGCTCAGGAAGTACGAGACATGTTAGACTCCCCATCAAAATTAATGTCACATACCATTATGACAAATAGGAATCCATCCCAAATAGAAGAGATGACATCTCAGATACCAGAGTCACTTTGGACAAAAGATGGACAGGACACTGGATTAATGGCAAACGTAGCTCCAGTAGTTGTACAAGTAAAAGATGGTAGGATAGCTCCAAAAATCCCACAGTATCCTCTGAAGCCAGAGGTGGAGTTAGGAGTTTTCCCAGTAATAGAGCGCTTGCTACAACAGGGCATTCTAGTAAGAACGTCCAGCACAGCAAATAGTCCCATCTTCCCTGTTAAAAAGAGTGGGGGGAGGGGTTACAGGCTAGTGCAGGATCTAAGGGGGATTAACAAAATAGTTGAGAGTCAGTTCCCCGTAGTGCCAAATCCAGCTGTCATCCTAATGCAAATTCCTCCCACTGCCAAATTTTTCACTGTTATTGACCTCTGCTCCGCATTCTTTTCGGTACCTCTGCACCCTGACAGCCAATATTTGTTTGCATTCACATACAGAGGAGTCCAATACACGTGGACTCGGTTACCCCAAGGTTTCATAGATAGTCCAAGTATATTTTCTCAGGCTTTGCATGATTGCTTACAGTCTTTCCAACCAGAGAGTGGATCAGTACTGATACAGTATGTAGATGATTTACTACTGTGTTCAGATTCGCTGGAAGCTTCCCTGAAGGATACGAAACAGCTCCTGTTTCATCTTTCAGACACAGGACATAAGGTTTCCAAAGACAAGTTGCAATTATGCCAAACTAAGGTAAAATATTTGGGACACTGTCTAACACAAGGACTGAGACACCTGACCGCTGATAGAATCCAAGCCATTAGAGACATGACACTGCCACAAACCCAGCAACAGATCAGAACGTTTTTAGGAATGTGTGGGTATTGCCGTAATTGGATCCCAGGGTTTTCCATATTGGCGTTACCTTTGCAGGAAATGGTCTCTTCAAACAAACCTGATCGGATTTCGCATACAGACGAATCCGAAACAGCATTTGAGAGACTTAAGCAATGCCTAACGCAGGCACCAGCACTAGGTATGCCAGACTATGGGAAACCCTTTGAACTATACGGAACAGAAAGTGCTGGTTGCGCAGCAGGTGTACTAACCCAAAAACACGGTGATACCAGCAGGCCAGTTGCATACTACAGCGCTCAGCTAGATACGGTAGCGCGATCCCTCCCCACATGCTTGCGTAGCGTTGCGGCGATAGCATTGCTAGTGACAAAAAGCGAAGATGTCGTGCTAGGCCACAACCTCACAATCCATACACCACATGCGGTATCTGCCTTATTGAATTCTGCCCAAACCAGACACGTCTCATCAGCAAGGTTTACAAGATGGGAATTGGCATTAATGGCCCCAGTAAACATCACCATAAGGAGATGCAGCGCATTAAATCCTGCAACATTTCTCCCAGGTGTGCCTGGTCAGACACAAAGGGTGGAAGGTGAGAGTGATGGGGAAGGAGGATTTAATACAAAGGAAGATACACATGATTGTATGGAATATTTGACCCAAAATTTTACCGCAAGGCCTGACATCAGTGACAATCCACTGGAAGATGCAGAACTCACGTTCTACACTGACGGTAGTTGTCATAGACAGTCAGACTCGGGAGACTTGTGTACTGGATACGCAGTCGTAAATGACCAAGACACCATAGAAGCGGAACCGCTAGGCCCACCTCACTCAGCCCAGGTTGCTGAACTGGTCGCCCTAACCAGAGCATGTGAATTGGCTAAGGGTAAGTCAGCCAATATCTACACCGATTCTAGATACGCCTTCGGGGTAGTACATGATTTCGGAGCCCTATGGCGCCTCAGAAATTTCATGACGGCAGCTGGTACACCGATAGCGCATGCAGCTTACATAAAAAGGCTTCTAACAGCGATACAGGAACCCGACAGAGTGGCTGTTATCAAATGTAAAGCACATACATATAGCCAAGACCCAGTATCGCTTGGTAACAGCCGAGCAGACGAAGCAGCTAAGTTAGCAGCTGCTACCCCCATACAGACAGACACCACACAACTGATGGTATTTAATACCATCAACACACAGAAGTTGTGTGAGATGCAGAATTTGTGTTCCACACAGGAAAAGGCAGTCTGGAAGGCAAAGGGATATGGCCAGGAATCCTCAGGGCTCTGGACGGATGGACATGGTAAACCAGTGGCCCCCAGGACATACCTTCCATGTCTGGCTGAAGCAGCTCACGGGTTGACTCATCTAGGCAGGGAGGGAATGTGCAAATTGGTAAGAGCATACTGGTGCGCCCCAGGATTCTCCTCTCATGCGGGTAAAAGAGCAATGTCATGCCTTACCTGTCTGAGAAAGAATATTGGAAAAGCAATACCCACAGAACCCATATCCCACCTGCCGGCGGCCCTTTTCAGGTAATACAAATTGACTTCATTCAATTACCCCCATGTCGAAATTTGAAATATGTACTTGTTTGTATAGATGTTTTCTCGAATTGGGTCGAAGCATTTCCAGCAGCTACAAATACCGCTATGTTTACAGCTAAGAAAATTGTGCAGGAATTTGTATGTAGATATGGTATCCCTAGAATCATTGAAAGTGATAGGGGTACCCATTTTACCGGTGATGTCTTTCAAGGAATGTGTAAATTAATGGGTATTGATAGCAAGCTGCACACTCCGTACCGTCCACAGGCGAGTGCGAAGGTCGAAAGAGTGAACAGCACTATTAAAAATAAATTGAGTAAAGTAATGGCAGAGACAGGATTGACGTGGCCAGAAGCTTTACCCATTGTTTTGTATAGCATCAGAACCACTCCCAGGTCCCCTCTTAACCTGTCCCCTTTTGAGATTCTGTTTGGTCGACAACCGCATGTCATGATTAACCCTCAGGATGATTTGAAATGTAACAATGAAGTAACTGTAAAATACTTGATTAACATGAGTAAGCAGTTGAGGAATCAAAATGATAATCTGAAGTTGGTGATTCCTGATTTACCAGATAGTAATTGTCATGACATTGAACCTGGGGATTATGTAATGATACGAAATTTTCTACGCTCAGGTTGTCTTATTGATAGATGGGAAGGACCATACCAGGTCTTATTGACTAGCACCACAGCATTGAAGGTTGCTGAAAGAGAGACTTGGGTCCATTCATCCCACTGCAAAAAGGTTGCTGATCCAGAGAAGTCCCGTGATAAGGAACAGACGGTAGAGGTTGTATCACTGGAGTGTCTGTTCCAGGAGGACTGAGGCGGCACCTGAGCCGTGAAGACCGAAAGCAACTGTCGACTCCCCATTCCCTTTTATTGTTTTCCTCCACTTCCCATCCCTTCCCCCAAAACATTTCTTTTTCCCCCTTCTCATTCTTCTCTATTTCCTCCTCAAAGATGGACTTGCCCCAAGAGACTGTGATCCGGATTTTGATGTTAACCATGATGTTGACCAGAGCAGTCTGTTCCGGCGAGAGTACCATAGAGGTCGAGAGAGGTTCTGGAATGGGTTCCGATTATGATGATGGAGGCGTAGTTTTCCAAGATCAACCAAACCAACAAGCAAAGGCGAGTATCAGAAAACGATCCGATAGAAGAAATTGTGATGGATTGTTAGCTGAAGAAAACTGTATCTGTAGGCTCTGTGACAATTTGATTGAGGATGGGTGCATAAAGAAATGCCAATCCAGTTTTAATATCCATATGGACCGGCATCCATTGAGTGACTATCACTCCTTAGTGGGTAACGTATTAAACCAAACAGATTGTTGGGTATGCTCTCAAGTACCTCAGGGTCATAGCAAACCAGGGCTAGTACCATTTCCTTTAACGTTAGGGGAGGTACTTGAGCTAAGTGGTGGGAGACCGGTGGACCGGAGGTTTAATATCTCCAGCCCTCCTAGTTTGAAGCTCCACCAATACCATGTGGATAGGTCCCTCTTATGTTTTAATATCTCCAATCCCCGTAAGCCGGGAAATTGGGAAGTGTCATGGAGCAACCTTACCATGACCTTTTCACACAGAGCAGATAGAATGCCTACAGATACAGAGCTTGTACGCCACATAGCCAGTAGAGGAAAATCTTTCCGGTATCGATATACCTTAGGGAATAGGATTACTAGAGTTGGAGAAGTATCACCAGGATACTGTGCACATATCGTACAGTCTGATACGTGCATTAAGCAGATGGAAGAATTAGGGTCAGGAGATTTCACCTGGAAGGTTTGTAATATGGTCATGTCCTTCTCCGTCCCATATGTTCTCCCCGATGATGCATATTTCATATGCGGAAGAAAGGCGTACAAGTGGCTTGCCCCAAACTCTGAAGGATTGTGTTATATTGGAAAAGTATTGCCTGAAGTGATGACTGTAACACATGACAAAATGAAGGACATACACCGTGGTGCCCAAGCTCCTTATACTCACACTCATTACGAGCACCGAGTTAAAAGACACCTGTCAGAAAGGTTGGAGCATCCGGCCTCTGACCTGATCCATGAATCCACCGGGATTCAGGTTCTGGTAGCGTTAGATTTCACTCGCACCGCTCGAGGAGTGATGAATTATAGATACATTTCCGCACTCGCCAATTTGTTAGATAATATCACTGAAATGTATGATGACACGTTTAGATACACTGGAAGAGAACTTCAAGCTTATAAAACAGAACTAGTTCAGCATAGGATGGTTCTTAATTATCTTACAGCAGTAACAGGCGGATATTGTGTTACATTGGCAACACAGTACGGTATAAAGTGTTGCACGTATATCACAAATAGCACAGAGGATCCGGTAGAGGTCATAGACCAAAAGATGGACGATATTCTCCAATTAAAATGGGAATTTCGCCGAAAACACAATCTCACCCTTGCCGCTGTAGGTAATGAGCTGACTAGTTGGGTGTCATGGTTGAACCCGCGAAATTGGTTCTCCGGTTTAGGAGACTGGGCTCAAGGAGTCATAATGGATGTTGGAAAGTTTCTCCTATGTATCTTAGGTGTTGTTATATCTATTGGATTGATATTTAGATGCGGGCAGGCTTTAATGAGGTGCAAACAAAGTACAAAAGTGATGAGCTTGAGGAGTGAGGAAACTGTAATTAACCTGGATTTGATTTATGACCCAATGATAGAAACCATGATGTGATGAAAATGCGATTATAAGGTCCGTTTCTTTCGCCTGTTTTTCTGCTTTTCACCAAGGTACAAAGACCCCCTTGGACGAGGAAGTTGACGAGACGCTATACAGACAACAGACAAGCACCAAAGATGAAGTTTTGACAACCTATAATATGGACACTTGATGAACTTTGCCATGGATCCCCAGTTTCCCTAGTATTTGTAAACTCACGCTAGCCCAACATTTTTGTAAATCTGATGGCACTGACAAAGCTATTTGCTCATGCCCAAGGAGCAATACAGCGCAAAGAAGACGACTCTCAACAGATACCGAACAAAACTTCAACAACAGATGTACATTTCCCTGACATAGAATACCACCGCATTTACCGTAATTATGTCTTTTCTTCATTTCTACAACCCTCAGGTAATGACACACATAGTATAGGGAATACAGGCACAGATATCAGCAATCACATATTCCCCCATTCATGTATCATCAACTAAAATGTGCTCCCCATTTTGTTCAAAATCCGAAAAAAGAGCTCGGTAAAGTTTGACAGCCCATCCACAGACCTGTACCACGGGATAAGAAGGAATTCAAATGTATACTTCGCAATACCTCGAAGCTTGATTTACCACACGTACGGCACGATGATACATGACCCTCCAAACATGGACTCATACACACATGCTTCTGCTTTCTCACTAGGTCATACCCTCTTCACACCTACTCCACTCTTCTTCCTTACCCCACCATGGAAATCAATTAACCCCTGACTTACATTTTTCTCCTTTTGAAATGTTTTAGAAGGTGGCAGTTATTATTGACTGCCAAAGGGTGGACTGTCAAAGTCAGAAAAATGTTTCTATACACATTGCCATATTTGCACCTCACCCTGGTACGCGCTGCGCATGCGTGCGCTTTCCCGTGAAGGCGCATACCCGCTACTGTGTGCACTCGCTCGCACTCGGTATGCGTATTTACGGTAAAGAGTATGTAGTCGTAGCGTGCGACTCATTCATTACACATTTTTATAATTAATGTAGTTTATAGATCATGATCCCTTTGATAGTTTCTGAAAGTTTGGTTAATATAGAATGTCCCTGAACGGAGGAATCCCTCTTTGTATTGTACGAAGGGTCTAACAGGAGTCATACAGCAGTGTTTGGTACCCATCGGAAGAGAATTTAATTAACAATATTCCGGTGTTGGTTTGGAGCGTATTAATCGCTCGTGCGGATAGTTATGGACATAAGAAGTTTATGTCCATTTCTATTATTTACTCATACTCAGGTATGCGGCGGGAAACCTAGTTTCCCACCCACCTGAGCTGTTTGAAATCGTCACAGCCCACCTGTATGAATCAACCTATGACCTTTTGTTATGATGCAGGGCCGAATTCCTTCGTCCAATGGACAATGGGATTGTAGGGACTATGAGATTGCATTGTGTGTGGGGCATAAATAGGCAGGCCGACCATATCCAACTTCACTCTCATCAACGGTTTTCTTGCTGATAATCGGGAGCTGGATATCGAGGCGCATGCGATCATACCCTTTGTGCGTAAGTTTTCTCTCCGTAATCATTGTCTTACTGTGAGCCAATTTCTCTCATTTCTCTCCATTTCTCTCTCTCTCTTTCCCTTCTCTTTTCTCTCACATCTCCCCTAGACTAGTATTGTATTGTATTAGATAGTATCGTATTTTGGCTAGGAAGTATCTGTTATATTGTAGTGTATCATTTGTACTGTTATTCTCTTTTACAAGTATATTAGATATAATACAGTTAATAGGCTTTGGACCCTAAACCAGTATCTGTGTATTTCCTATAGTTTTAAGTGTTCACTTGAGCGTCGGTGACGCTCAGGCAGCTTTGTAATTAGTCAGGTTACACAAGGTTGCGCTTACACCCTGTATTCACATTAAGGTATTCTGTGTATTTCATTGATAAAAGGTTTAGACATAAAGGTATAGCGTTGTGAGCGTCTGCGCCGTTGGTGATCTCCTCGTGGTCTCGAGCGTCCGCTACGCCATAGCGAATCATTACTCTAGTCATAGCCAATAACGTGTTGTCCTGTGATCACTGGGCCGTGAGCGAACGTGACGCTTGAGCGTCTCGCCTTCGGCTGAGCGATCGTTACGCAACTAGCGTACCCTTACGGTACTTCTTAAGTAAACAGCGTACAGTGTTCTTAGACTTCATTAAGGGTTGTTTATACGACAAAAGAATTTAGCATTGTCACTCCCATCTTCCACTGTTCTTCTCCCTTTTTCCTTCCCTTTTAATAAAATAACTTTTGTAATATAATAAGAAAAGCGCTGAGATTTTTCTGTTTCAAACACACATACATACATACATACATACATACATACACAAAAATATATACAGCGCTGTTCCCACCCCCATACCAGTGGCCACACCCCCACCATGCTGGTCACACCCCTTGTGGTGGCACACAATAGGCCCTTCATAGATTTCAGCTCCAGGCCCATGAGGACCTTAATCTGGCACTGGGTGTCCCAGAGAACCCGGCCCCCGCCTGCCAGTAGGACCAACACCTGGACACGGAAGAGGAGGCTGCACTGAGAAGATGACAGCCGGGTCCGTGGATGGCAAAGCGAGCTGACATCTGCGTGGAGTGGCGCACAGCCGGGGGGTTACCCTCTGACCTTGTGTTAGTAAGTGGTGTCTGTTTAGTGTGTTTGTGTAAGTAAGTGGTGTTTGTGTGTCAGTAGTTGGTGTCTGCATTCTTGTCAGTAAGTGGTATCTATGTAGGGTGTATGTGTGTGTGTCACTAAGTGGTGTCTATGTGCATTTGTGTCAGTAAGTGGTGTGTGTATTTGCGGCAGTAAGTGGTGTCTGTGTGCATTTATGTCAGTAAGTAGTGTTTTTGTGTGTGCCAGTAAGTGGTGTCTGTGTAGTATGTGCATTTGTGTCAGTAAGTGGTGTGTGTGTGTGTGTGTGTGTGTGTGTGTGTGTGTGTGTCAGTAAGAGTTTGTGTCGGCAAGTGGTGTCTGTGTAGTGTGTGTGTCAGTAAGTTGTATCTTTGTCAGCAAGGGGTGTCTATGTACATGCCAGTAAGTGGTGTCAGTAAGGGGTGTACTGTATATCTGTAAGTAGTGTGTGTGTGTCAGTAAAGGGTATATGTCAGTAAGTATCTGTGTCAGTAAATTTGTGTCAGTAAGGTATGTCTGGGTATGTATATGCCAATAACTGGTGTCTGTCAGGGGTATTTGTCAGTAAGGGGCATCTGTGTCAGTAAGAGGTATCTGCCAGTAACTAGTGTCTATGTCAGTTAGGGGGTGTCTGTCAGTAAGTATGTATGTGCCAACAAGTGATGTCTGTGTCAGTAAGTAGTGGTAGTGTATATGTGTCAGTGTGTTTGTGTCAGCGGAATTTGTGTCAGTGAGTGTGCTTTTTTTTTTTACATATATATTTTTTTTTTAAGGGACGGTCTCTTTTTGACAACTGTGGAACTTCTAAGAAGTCACTGCAACACTTTTTCATGAGGGGTGGGTGGGTGTGGGGGTAGGGGGGCAGCAGGCAGAGGTTTTGCCTAGGGTGCCGAGAAGCCTTGCACCGGCACTGGGTGCACTACGTATAAAGACGCTACTACTACTGGGGGTATTACGTATAAGAACGCGTCTACCACTGGGGGTGCACTACGTTTAAGGACGCTACTACTACTGTGGGTGCATTATGTATAAGGATGCTATTACTACTGGGGGGGCATTATGTATAAGGACACTACTACTACAGGGGGGCATTATGTATAAGGATGCTACTACTACTGGGGGGGGCATTATGTATAAGGATGCTATTACTACTGGGGGGGCATTATGTATAAGGATGCTACTACTACTGGGGTGCATTACATATAAGGACGCTACTACTACGGGTGGGGCATTACGTATAAGATTAATAAGATTGTGCTACATTGTGGCGTCATTTTAAATGGGGGTACTACTGTGTGGACATGCCCCTTACTTGTGAGATCACACCCCTTTTCCCGGCACGCGCCAAAGGAATATGGGAGGGCGCAAATTTATAGTTTGCAGGGGAGCGCCGAAACACCCTAGCACCGGCCCTGCATGTGATGCATTTGGACCAATAGGAAGCAATTTGTAAGTTCTGTTCGATTTTGCTGGGGATTTTAATGGGGAGTTCAGGTTAAATTTTTAAAGGGATTTCAAAATCTTAACACAAAATCCCTTCTAAACACAAATCAAAATGGAATTCGATTTGAAAATTAAATGCAAAATCGATTATCAGTAAATTTGGGATTTTGAAGCGATTAAGAAAATCAAATAGAATCGATTTCAGTCAATTTTTTTAGATTCATTAAAATTACTTCCAAATAGAACTTTAGTAAGTATACACCCTGGAATGCAGTGTTGTGGCCCTGATTTTCTTAATTTTTTTCCAGTGGCAGTAAACTGGGCTGAATTAATTCATTGATGTAAAGCAGGGGTGGGGAACCTTTGGCCTTCCAGCTGTTGTTGAACTACACATACCAGCATGCCCTGCTACAGTTTTGCTATTTGGCCATGCTAAGCCTGTTGCAGGGCATGCTGGGATGTGTAGTTCAGCAACAGCTGGAGGGCTGCAGGTTCCCCACCCCTGATGTAAAGTGATTTTGTTTCTTTCATTGTATCAGCACATGTGGAACATAATGCTGTGTGCTACTACTTAAGTCCTATAAATAAATGGAATAAGATTCACTATAATAACTGATATCAACATTATTAAATAAACAACTGAATACAAACAAGTAAATAAATAAACAAACCCTATTTTAAATGGAGTATACAGTATGTTCCCTATAGCAGGTGAAAGTCCGCAGACTTCTGTTTTCTAGTTGTTTGGTAGCCGGCTAGACAGGCTAGACATGTACTGTTGTATTAATGTCAGGCCTTTTTCACCTTCCATGCTAATTATATGCCTGGTTCTGTACATTTCCCTATTATCTGCTCCAGTAGATTCATCACTTTGTTCTATATTCTGTTCTGTGTCAGCTGTTTCCCTTGCGCATACCCAGTCAGATGTCAGCGCTTAACACAGATTTTAGGCAGAATTTGTGTAACACTAATTAGCCAGACTGGGTGTACTGTCAGCCGGGGCCATTTACTGCATATGTATTAGGAAGAACGTGATAAAATGTAAGCCTGGAAAAGACAACATTTATCAAATAATCTGACCAGAAATTCCATCTAGTCCACAGTCACATTCTCTGGAAAAGCATTTTCTCCCCAAATAGCAGAATTGTGGTGACTGCTTTTATCTTCCTGAACTGGGGTAACAATAATGGAATGTGTTCAGCATCTCGGTGGACAGGATGCTGGTGGTCATGTGACCGACGCTGGAATCAAAACGCCACACAGGAGACTGGAGCTGGAACACCAACAGTTGACATCCCAAAGTTAAGTATTGGGGTTTCTGTTAGGGTTAGGGCCCGGGTAGGGGGGGGGGAGTAGGTTTAGGCACTGGGGAAGTGGGGGAGGGGGGTTAGGCACTGCTGCTACCCTCTGAGGGTAAGCCCTAGCAGCCACCCCCAGAGGGTTAGCCCGAGCTGCCACCCCCAGAGGGTTAGGGTAGAGGACAGGGGTACGTAGAAAATACTTGCAGCACTCCCGCCCCCCCCCCCCCCCCCCCAGGTCAGGATATTCAATGTCGGGATGCCGCCGTTGATCATGTTACTGCACGCATCCCGACCACCAGGATATCATACCAAACTTACAAAAACACACAAAGAGCCTTATTCAGATCAAGAAGTAAATCTCATTTGTGGCATTTGGAATGGTGCAGGAGTGCAGATATAAAGTGCAACTTCAATTTCAGTTGAAAATTCGCAAGTGTAGCTGCCTGGAGTGGTCCAACTTGTGTGTGCTAAAGCTGTGATATTATTCCCACACTGATGATAATGACTGCATCTGATTGGTTGCAAGTGTTAAAAACCAGAACCATTTATGCAAAAGCACTGACACTGCACAAACAGCTTGATGATTTGAAGATCGAAAGATTGGGAAATGGGAGAATCTCAACGGATCTTCATAGAAAACACACTGCTACGAATAGCGTGGTACATAGGACCAGTGCCCATTTCCCACCTGTTCTGAATGGTATCCCGAGAGGGGAATTTTGCATCTTAAAAGAAACTGTTCGGACAATTCAACATTTGAACAACGTTCTAAAGAACTAACAGATTAACAAAACATGGTTATAGCAAAAGATCAATTAAGAAGGCCTTTTATCAGGCAAGGAATAAAGACAGAAATTCTCTCCTCTATTCAGAGAAAAGAAAGGAATCAGAATCCAATGTTGTCAGATTTGAAGGGGAATTTGTGCAGAATGGCAGACAATACAAAATGTACTACAGAAACACCTGTACTGAAACTAGATCCAGATTTGAATCAAGCCTTGGGCTCAAGGATACCTATAAACTGGAGGAGATCGGCCAATTTAAAAGATTAGCTTGTTGATAGTCATTTTGTCAAAATTGAGAAAAAGCAACCTACAGTAAAAGGCTCCTATAGATGTGGAGGATGCAGAGCTTGCAGCTATATGCAGCATAACACACTATAAGGGACATTATCAACTGTAAAACATCGGAACTACCGCCAGTGCAACCAGTGCATTGCACTGGGGCCCGCCTCTGTCCAGGGGCCCAAAGCATGTAATGAGTCAAGCTGACTCATTACATGCCGCTGCGGGCAACCGCTGCCCGCAGCGCAGAGCCGCCCGGAGAGTAGAGGAGCAGCGGTACGGTGGAAGGAGGAGGAGGGAGGTGAAGGAGGGAGCCGCAGCAGCGCTTTGTTACTGGTGGAGGCGCTGCTGCCCCTCTGCTTCACTATAGGCTGTCTTCCGAGAACAGCCTATAGTGAAGCAGAGGGGCAGCAGTAGCAGCGCCTCCACCAATAACACAGTGCTGCTGCGGCTCCCTCCTCCACCTCCCTCCTCCTTCTCTCCAGCCCGGGAATCGTCTGACGCTGCACCGGGGAGCCTGAGCCAGCGGAGAGGGTAAGTATAATTTATTCTTTCTTTCTGTCTGTTTGTTTCTTTGTTGGGACTGCCTGCCGCTATGTGTAAAAATGGGGGACTGCCTGCCGCTATGTGTAAAAAGGGGGAATCTGTCTGCCGTAATGTGTAAAAATGGGGAATCTGCCTGCCGCAATGTGTAAAAATGGGGGACTGCCTGCCGCAATGTGTAGGAAGGGGGAATCTGCCTGCCGCAATGTGTAAAAATGGGGGACTGCCTGCCGCAATGTGTAAAAACGGGGGACTGCCTGCCGCAATGTATAAAAATGGGGGACTGCCTGCCGCAATGTGTAAAAATGGGGAATCTGCCTGCCGTAATGTGTAAAAATGGGGGACTGCCTGCCGCAATGTGTAAAAAGGGGGAATCTGCCTGCCGCTATGTATAAAAAGGGGGAATCTGCCTGCTGTGATGTGTAAAAAGGGGGACGCTGTCTGCCGTAATGTGTAACAAGGGCACGCTGTCTGCCGTAATGTGTAAAAAGGGGACGCTGTCTGCCGTTATGTGTAAAAAGTGCACGCTGTCTGCTGTTATGTGTAAAAAGTGTACGCTGTCTGCCGTAATGTGTAAAAAGGGGACGCTGTCTGCCGTTATGTGTAAAAAGTGCACGCTGTCTGCTGTAATGTGTAAAAAGGGCACGCTGTCTGCCGTTATGTGTAAAAAGTGTACGCTGTCTGCCGCTATGTTTAACAAGGGCACGCTGTCTGCCGTTATGTGTAAAAAGGGTACGCTGTCCGCCATTATGTGTAAAAAGTGTACGCTGTCTGCCGTAATGTGTAAAAAGGGGGACGCTGTCTGCCGTAATGTGTAAAAAGGGGGACGCTGTCTGCCGTAATGTGTAAAAAGAGGAATCTGTCCGCTGTAAGGTGTAAAAGGGTCTCTACCTGGTGTAGTGGTGCTACTGTGCGGCGTAATTTGAAGAATGGAGCACCGTTTTATGAATAGGTATTATTTTGTGGCCACACCCCTTCCCCACGAAGCCATGCCACTATGTATTTTTGCACGCGCCTACGGCGCGCACTGCCCCTGTTTTACATGCAGGGGTGGGGCTCCGATGCCGTTTCTTGCACACAGTGCTAAAATGTCTAGTTACAGCACTGTTACTAGGTATCCATTTCTCTGGCCCTGAGCAGGTCCCCCTCACCAGATCCTCTGCAGGGGTGAGGGGGTGGACTTGGATGGGATGTGTGGGGGGGGAGGGGGGCAAAGCATTTTGTCGCACCTGGGCCCACCGCTCGCTAGTTCCACCACTGGGGAGTTGTATACTGTTTAATGTGTCCCTGTAACAAACATTATGTAGGTATGACTACTAGACCACTAAAGCAAAGAGTGTTGGAGCATGTGGGGAATATTAGGAATTCCAAGGGTGATCTCGAGAAATTTAAATCCCTTACATCAGTTGCAAGACATTTTTATATGCAACATGATTCGAATTTTAATGGCTTAAGGGTATTTGGACTTGAGAAGATTCAATTGGGAATTAGAGGTGGCAATTTGACTTAGGAATTACTGAGGAGAGAAAGTTATTGGACTTTCATACTGGGAGGCTTACATCCAGAAGGGCTAAATGAGTATATAAACTATAATGCATTTTTGGGTTAGCCATTAAGGCTAGATTAAAATTAAAAGAAATAAATATAAAATAAAACTTATTAATTATAAATTTTTGTTTTTGGTATTTTCACTCTTTCTAGTCACATTATTCACAATAATCCACTAGTGTGGATCATTTTATTTCATCATTGCATCATAAGCAATATTGGATTGCACGTCACCTAATATAGGATTCTTTCACCTAAGAATTGCAGTTATATGTATGTATAAGGATATATGTACTTTATTTATTTAGTTTATTATTATTATTATTATTATTATTACTATATTTTTTTTACTTTCTAATACTTTTATTCTTTATGATTTTGTACACAATGACATAATATTGTAGATATTTGTTATTTTTATCTGTATCACATCATCACACTAATTATGATGATGGCAAGAAATTGTTATTAATATTTACTGTAATAATATATGAATTTATTTGTGGGTTTATCCCACCAAAAAAACCTTTATGCGTTTTTGTATTAGTGATGAGCGGGTTCGGTTTCTCGGAAACCGAACCCCCCCGAATTTCACCCTTTTTACAAGGGTCCGAGCCATACTCGGATTCTCCCGTATGGCTCGGTTAACCCGAGCGCTCCCGAACGTCATCATCCCACTGTCGGATTCTCGCGAGATTCGGATTCTATATAAGCAGCCGCACGTCGCCGCCATTTCCACTCGTGCATTGGAAATATTAGGGAGAGGACGTGGCTGGCGTCCTCTACATTTATTCATTGTTGAGTTGATGCAAATATTTGTGCTTGCTTATATCATTGTGGGGACTAGGGAGCAGCTTTATATTAATATAGGAGGAATACAGTGCAGAGTTTTGCTGATCAGTGACCACCAGTTTTATCCGTACTCTGCCTGAAAAAAAACGCTCCTTATCTGTGCTCAGTGTGCTGCATATATCTGTGCTCACACTGCTTAATTGTGGGGACTGGGGAGCAGCTGTATTATATAGCAGGAGTACAGTGCAGAGTTTTGCTGACAGTGACCACCAGTATACGTTGTCTGCCTGAAAAACACTCCATATCTGTGCTCAGTGTGCTGCTTTATTGTGGGGACTGGGGACCACCAGTATAATATTATAGCATTACGGTACAGTAGGCCACTGCTGTACCTACCTCTGTGTCTTCAAGTATACTATCCATCTACATTCTATACCTGTGGTGCATTTCAGTTGTGCAGTTTGCTGACACAGTGACCACCAGTATATATAGCAGTACGGTATGGAAGGCCACTGCTGTACCTACCTCTGTGTCGTCAATTATACTATCCATCTAGATTCTATACCTGTGGTGCATTTCAGTTGTGCAGTTTGCTGACACAGTGACCACCAGTATATATAGCAGTACAGTATGGAAGGCCACTGCTGTACCTACCTCTGTGTCATCAAGTATACTATCCATCTACATTCTATACCTGTGGTGCATTTTAGTTTTGCAGTTTGCTGACACAGTGACCACCAGTATATATAGCAGTACGGTACGGAAGGCCACTGCTGTATCTACCTCTGTGTCGTCAAGTATACTATCCATCTACATTCTATACCTGTGGTGCATTTTAGTTTTGCAGTTTGCCGACACAGTGACCACCAGTATATATAGCAGTACGGTACGGAAGGCCACTACTGTACCTACCTCTGTGTCATCAAGTATACTATCCATCTACATTCTATACCTGTGGTGCATTTTAGTTTTGCAGTTTGCTGACACAATGACCACCAGTATATATAGCAGTACGGTACGGAAGGCCACTGCTGTACCTACCTCTGTGTCGTCAAGTATACTATCCATCTACATTCTATACCTGTGGTGCATTTCAGTTGTGCGCAGTATATATAGTAGTAGACCATTGCTATTGATACTGGCATATAATTCCACACATTAAAAAATGGAGAACAAAAATGTGGAGGTTAAAATAGGGAAAGATCAAGATCCACTTCCACCTCGTGCTGAAGCTGCTGCCACTAGTTATGGCCGAGACGATGAAATCCCATCAACGTCGTCTGCCAAGGCCGATGTCCAATGTCATCGTAGAGAGCATGTAAAATCCAAAAAACAAAAGTTCAGTAAAATGACCCAAAAATCAAAATTGAAAGCGTCTGATAAGAAGCGTAAACTTGCCAATATGCCATTTACGACACGGAGTGGCAAGGAACGGCTGAGGCCATGGCCTATGTTCATGGCTAGTGGTTCAGATTCACATGAGGATGGAAGCACTCATCCTCTCGCTAGAAAAATGAAAATACTTAAGCTGGCAAAAGCACAGCAAAGAACTGTGCGTTCTTCTAAATCACAAATCCCCAAGGAGAGTCCAATTGTGTCGGTTGCGATGCCTGACCTTCCCAACACTGGACGGGAAGAGCTTGCGCCTTCCACCATTTGCACGCCCCCTGCAAGTGCTGGAAGGAGCACCCACAGTCCAGTTCCTGATAGTCAAATTGAAGATGTCACTGTTGAAGTACACCAGGATGAGGATATGGGTGTTGCTGGCGCTGGGGAGGAAATTGACAAGGAGGATTCTGATGGTGAGGTGGTTTGTTTAAGTCAGGCACCCGGGGAGACACCTGTTGTCCGTGGGACGAATATGACCATTGACATGCCTGGTCAAAATACAAAGAAAAATCAGCTCTTCGGTGTGGAATTATTTCAACACAAATGCGGACAACAGGTGTCAAGCCGTGTGTTGCCTTTGTCAAGCTGTAATAAGTAGGGGTAAGGACGTTAACCACCTCGGAACATCCTCCCTTATACGTCACCTGCAGCGCATTCATCATATGTCAGTGACAAGTTCAAAAACTTTGGATGACAGTGGAAGCAGTCCACTGACCACTAAATCCCTTCCTCTTGTAACCAAGCTCCTGCAAACCACACCACTAACTCCCTCAGTGTCAATTTCCTCCTTACCCAGGAAAGCCAATAGTCCTGCAGGCCATGTCACTGGCAAGTCTGACGAGTCCTCTCCTGCCTGGGATTCCTCCGATGCATCCTTGAGTGTAACGCCTACTGCTGCTGGCGCTGCTGTTGTTGCTGCTGGGAGTCGATCGTCATCCCATAGGGGAAGTCGGAAGACCACTTGTACTACTTCCAGTAAGCAATTGACTGTCAAACAGTCCTTTGCGAGGAAGATGAAATATCACAGCAGTCATCCTGCTGCAAAACAGATAACTCAGGCCTTGGCAGCCTGGGCGGTGAGAAACGTGGTTCCGTATCCACCGTTAATTCAGAGGAAACTAGAGACTTGATTGAGGTACTGTGTCCCCGGTACCAAATACCATCTAGGTTCCATTTCTCTAGGCAGGCGATACCGAAAATGTACACAGACCTCAGAAAAAGAGTCACCAGTGTCCTAAAAAATGCAGTTGTACCCAATGTCCACTTAACCACGGACATGTGGACAAGTGGAGCAGGGCAGACTCAGGACTATATGACTGTGACAGCCCACTGGATAGATGTATTGCCTCCCGCAGCAAGAACAGCAGCGGCGGCACCAGTAGCAGCATCTCGCAAACGCCAACTCGTTCCTAGGCAGGCTATGCTTTGTATCACCGCTTTCCAGAAGAGGCACACAGCTGACAACATCTTACGGAAACTGAGGAAGATCATCGCAGAATGGCTTACCCCAATTGGACTCTCCTGGGGATTTGTGACATCGGACAACGCCAGCAATATTGTGCGTGCATTACATCTGGTCAAATTCCAGCACATCCCATGTTTTGCACATACATTGAATTTGGTGGTGCAGAATTATTTAAAAAACGACAGGGGCGTGCAAGAGATGCTGTCGGTGGCCCGAAGATTTGCGGGCCACTTTCGCCATTCAGCCACCGCGTGTCGAAGACTGGAGCACCACCAAACATTCCTGAACCTGCCCTGCCATCATCTGAAGCAAGAGGTTGTAACGAGGTGGAATTCAACCCTCTATATGCTTCAGAGGATGGAGGAGCAGCAAAAGGCCATTCAAGCCTATACATCTGCCCACAATATAGGCAAAGGAGGGGGAATGCACCTGACTCAAGCGCAGTGGAGAATGATTTCAACGTTGTGCAAAGTTCTGCAACCCTTTGAACTTGCCACATGTGAAGTCAGTTCAGACACTGCCAGCCTGAGTCAGGTCATTCCCCTCATCAGGCTTTTGCAGAAGAAGCTGGAGACATTGAAGGAGGAGCTAAAACAGAGCGATTCCGCTAGGCATGTGGGACTTGTGGATGGAGCCCTTAATTTGCTTAACCAGGATTCACGGGTGGTCAATCTGTTGAAAACAGAGCACTACATTTTGGCCACCGTGCTCGATCCTAGATTTAAAACCTACGTTGTATCTCTCTTTCCGGCAGACACAAGCCTGCAGAGGTTCAAAGACCTGCTGGTGAGAAAATTGTCAAGTCAAGCGAAACGTGACCCATCAACATCTCCTCCTTCACATTCTCCCGCAACTGGGGGTGCGAGGAAAAGGCTAAGAATTCCGAGCCCACCCGCTGACGGTGATGCAGGGCAGTCTGGTGCGAGTGCTGACATCTGGTCCGGACTAAAGGACCTGCCAACGATTACGGACATGTCATCTACTGTCACTGAATATGATTCTCTCATGGTGGAGGATTATATGAGTGACCGCATCCAAGTAGGCACGTCAGACAGTCCGTACGTATACTGGCAGGAAAAAGAGGCAATTTGGAGTCCCTTGCACAAACTGGCTTTATTCTACCTAAGTGCCCTCTCTCCAGTGTGTACTCCGAAAGAGTGTTTAGTGCAGCCGCTCACCTTGTCAGCAATCGGCGTACGAGGTTACTTCCAGAAAATGTGGAGAAGATGATGTTCATCAAAATTAATTATAATCAATTCCTCCGTGGAGACATTCACCAGCAGCAATTGCCTCCAGAAAGTACACAGGGACCTGAGATGGTGGATTCCAATGGGGACGAATTAATAATCTGTGAGGAGGGGGATGTACACAGTGAAAGGGATGAGGCAGAGCCGGCCCTAACCAAAATGATGCCCTAGGCAAGATTTTGGCTGGTGCCCCCTAGCACCACCGCTGGTTCTGCCTCTAACCTTGCACCTCTTTCCCAGCACCATCATCCCTCACCCATAGCAGTCCTTGCACCCCCTATATTTTAAATAGGATCAGTTCGCACATTTGACGCACAGCCCAAAAAGGGGCATCTTCTTGCTGGGAAGGGGCATGGCCACACAATAGTAACCCCAATTCCAATTACGCCACACAGTACTGCAACTTTATTTACATTTTATCTTGCGATAGTGTCCATAATTCATATTACATCCCACAGTAGTATTACTTTACCTTTTAAACGTTACTCCTCACAGTAGAGCCCCTTATTCACATTACATCACACTGAATTGCTCCTTATTCACATTACACCACACCTTATTGCTCTTTATTCACATCAGACGACACAGTAGTGCCCTTTCTATATGCAACGCCACATAGTAGAGCACCTTATACACATAATGCCACACATTAGTAATGCATTTCTACACAATTCCACACAGTAATGCACCTTACACATTATGACAACCTTTATTAATGCCCTTTTACACATAATGTCCCTTACACATATGCCGCACATTATTAATGCCCTTATACACATAATGACACACATTGTGCCCCCTACACATTTGCTGCACATTAGTAGTGCCCCTATACACATAATTACACACATACAGTAGTACCCTGTTACACATATGCTGCACATTATTAATGCCCTTATACACATAATGAAACACATAGTGGCCCTTTACACATATGTTGCACATTATTAATGCATTTTTACATGACACACATAATGCTCCTTACACATATTCTGAACACTACTGCACAACCAACCCCCTCACATGCACACAGCACTCACACTTTCACTAACACTGTGACCTCTGCCTCTGCTTGGATACAGATGTGTCCTCACAAATCTTGCATCAATGCTAACGTCGGGCACCTTTTTTTAATGAAGATGCATCTTATTTGCATTGCTATGTGGCTAGGATGCACAAGCAGCTTCTGCTGATTAAACTGATATGCAGCATGCCAATATACTGTGTGAGACTGTGGCTGTATCTGCATGTGAAATGCTACATACAGAATATAGGCATGCCGCATATCATTTTAATCAGCAGAAGCTGATGATGCCCCTAGGCATATCAAATGCCCTAGGCAATTGCCTAGTTTGCCTATGCCTATGGCCGGCTCTGGGGTGAGGAATCGGAGGATGATGATGAGGTGGACATCTTGCCTCTGTAGAGCCAGTTTGTGCAAGGAGAGATTGATTGCTTCTTTTTTTGGTGGGGGCCCAAACCAACCAGTCATTTCAGTCACAGTCGTGTGGCAGACCCTGTCGTTGAAATGATGGGTTCGTTCAAGTGTGCATCTTGCACCTCTTTTTTCTTTCATTTTTCTTTGCATCATGTGCTGTTTGGGGACAATTTTTTTGAAGTGACATCCTGTCTGACACTGCAATGCCACTCCTAGATGGGCCAGGTGTTTGTGTCGGCCACTTGGGTCGCTTAGCTTAGTCACACAGCTACCTCATTGCGCCTCTTTTTTTCTTTGCATCATGTGCTGTTTGGGGACAATTTTTTTAATCTGCCATCATGTCTGACACTGCAGTGCCACTCCTAGATGGGCCAGGTGTTTGTGTCGGCCACTTGGGTCGCTTAGCTTAGTCACACAGCGACTTTGGTGCGCCTCTTTTTTTCTTTGCATCATGTGCTGTTTGGGGACAATTTTTTTGAAGTGTCATCCTGCCTGACACTGCAGTGCCACTCCTAGATGGGCCAGGTGTTTGTGTCGGCCACTTGGGTCGCTTAGCTTAGCCATCCAGCGACCTCGGTGCAAATTTTAGGACTAAAAATAATATTGTGAGGTGTGAGGTGTTCAGAATAGACTGAAAATGAGTGTAAATTATGGTTATTGAGGTTAATAATACTATGGGATCAAAATGACCCCCAAATTCTATGATTTAAGCTGTTTTTCAGGGTTTTTTTGTAAAAAAAAAACCAAATCCAAAACACACCCGTATCAGACAAAAAAATTTCGCTGAGGATTTGACAAAACGCGTCCGAATCCAAAACACGGCCGCGGAACCGAATCCAAAACCAAAACACAAAACCCGAAAAATGTCCGGTGCACATCACTATATTGTATAGGTAACAATATGATGCTAGCCTATATTGTAAAATCCAACTGTTCAGGTTTATTAGCCTCGCAGCACAGGTATAAGATGGACTATAATTGGCCAATGGAGCCGTCATTTATCTTTTCCCCGCATGACGACAATAGAGGCTGAGAGGTCTCTTACCAGCATGGAAACAGAGACTTGAATTGGCCACTTCGGTTGTCAATTAATGACACCGTGACCAATCGTACTATACACTCTGATCTTAGTATCCACCTACGATGTGGAAATGGAGCTGACAGGCTGTATTGGCCGTCAATTAGCAAAGATGCCTGCTGTTTGGTTCACTCGTCCTTTATAGTCCCCTTCCGCCCGGTGATCGGGTTCGTCTCGTTAAAGCTCACATGCGAAATGCGCATAGGCTAACACGCCGCCCACCTTCTGGGTGCCATGTTTTTTTAAATGATCACACTGTCGCATTATGTTTAAACCATGACCATATGCCAGTTTACAACATTGTGAAAATCTGACACCCGGGGTCATATCCAGATCAATGTACCATAGGACGATGTGATACAAAATACGTTACTAATAGAGATGCTGTTTTCCCTCATTAGGCATGTATGTTGGCATGCTTATTTTGGTTTCCTAAATACCCTTTATATTATTTATTTATTACCAGTTATTTATATAGCGCACACATATTCCGCAGCGCTTTACAGAGAGTATTTGGCCAGTCACATCAGTCCCTGCCCCAGTGGAGCTTACAATCTATATTCCCTATCACACGCTCTCACATTCACACTAGGGTTAATTTTGTAGGGAGCCAATTAACCTACCAGTATATTTTTGGATTGTGGGAGGAAACCGGAGTACCCGGAGGAAACCCACGCAAGTACGGGGAGAATATACAATCTCCACACAGTTAGAGCCATGGTGGGAATCGAACCCATGACCTCAGTGCTGTGAGGCAGTAATGCTAACCATTACACCATCCGTACATACATCACTGCACAGTTAAAGTGGTTATAAATATATGCTATATCACAAAATGCCATTAATATGAGACCCTGGATTATTAGGACATCAATATAGTTCATGTGCAATACCATTGCCTATACTATAGAATACTATTGCTCATTACTATAGAAATTACATGTGGTCATAATATTCTGCAGAGAACCCCATTGATATTTTGTAACAGAGAAACAAGACGAAACATTTGTATCAAAACCTGGCTACTGAGAGTATGTTACAATACAAATGATACATCTGGCGGTTCAGAATATGCTGCAGATGGAAGATCTAGTTTTAATATTAACTCCCTGCTAGTTAGGAACATCACGTTACCTCAGCAATTTATTATAATTCCTATAATTGGATAAGTTTAAGTTTATTTATATCCACTACTGAGCATCCCAAATTCATAACAGGGATATTACATCCAGTTATGACATGCACATGTACACTAACAAAAAATGAACTGATTTTTATTGAGGGAACAACGTGGTAGGGGATCAAATAATTATATTGATATTATACCCCATATATGTGGTTACTGACTGATTTCAGGATTTGTCCTATGGATGCTAAACATCAACATTAGGCATATCTACATAGTTTGACCAGTTATGATTAAGATTATCTAGCATACAGTAACTGATTTAGAGACTAGTGTGTGTTCATTCTTTTTTATTTTTTGTTTGTATTTTCACAATTTAACCGGTTTACATTTTTCTTGTAATACTTTGCAAGCTATATAGTATTTTATACAAATAATAATAAAGGTTATGTTTTATCATAAATTTATTGGGGCATTGTACTTTATACCCTATTTAGGATTACTAGCCCAATCAGTTTAAATGAGTGCCCCATTTTGGAATACTTTTTCTTCTTTTTGTCTACATTGCACCAACAGCGTTTATACCTCCCAACATGGTGGGAATTGCACGCCGTAAAGGGCACATGTGTATTTATGAAGTCAATTTACACTGCGTTAAACACTAATTATACACAAATAAAGAGTGCTTTATACTCAGCTGGAAAAGTGTTTTTATGAAACACAATGTATATTTGTGTCTGCCTTGCCTTGCGTTTCCAATGCTCCATACCTCTTGGGCACTTATTTTCTGCACTCTCCAACTTCTCACTTTAAATTGTTTCCATTGTGTATTGCGATTGTTAGCATTTTGAGGTCGTACACTGAAACCACACCTTAAGTAGTATTCCAGCAGCATCTGACACTGGAACACGATAGGGAGGAATTGGCCACATAAATGCGACTTGATATGCAGATGCATTTTGTGATTTTGTTTGCTTGCAACTCTGAATAAGGAAGAAACGGGATGGATTCTGCACAAGATACTTTCCTTTGGCTCCAATCAAACCAGAGTGGTTGGTGCAATGGTTTGGATTTTTAATGATTTCCAATATAAACCAACTTTGATATTTATTGTTTGTAAAATAGAAAGATATCAGATATCTTAACTTGAGAGAAAAGAAGACTCTTTGATAGGGGTACACTTTGGGCCTGATTAATGCTTGTAAGTAAAGCATGTAACTTTGTGTCTGGAACAAACCGTGTTGCAATTAGGTGTGTGTTCCGGGCCATTTTTCGGGTTTTGTGTTTTGGATCTGTACAGTATCTCCTTCATGTTTTGGATCTGTATTGGTTTTGCCAAAACCACCCTTGCGCGTTTTTGTTTTGAATCTGTTTTTAAAAAAAAATAAAAATCATAAAAACAGCTAAATTAACAGAATTTGGGGGTGTTTTGTTCCTGCAGTATTATTAACCTCAATAACATTCATTTCCACTCATTTACAGTCTATTTTGAACAGCTCACAATATGGTTTTCATCCCGTTTAGGCCAAAAGGTTGCACCAAGGTAGCTAGCGGACTAAGCTAAGTGACAGAAGTGGGCGGCACAAGCACAGGGCACATCTAGGAGTGGCACTGCAGTGGCAGACAGGATATCAGTGTTATAATCTATGCCAACAAATTGCTCCAAAGAGCACATAATGCAAAGAAAAGAAGTGCAAGATGGAACTGTCTTTGGGCCCCTTATGTTGTATATTAAACAGGACATGCAAAGTTTAACAAAACAATAATTTCAGCAACAGGGACCGTCACTTGTAGCTGAAATGATTGGTTTGTTTGGACCCCCACAAAACAAGCTGGCAATGGGCAGTGCACAAATTGGCTTTAGTACTTTAAATAAGCATAATGTCGTCATCAGCATCTGATTCCTCACCCCCATCAGTGTGTACACAGATTATTAATTTGTCCCGCTGGAATTCACCATCACAGGTCCCTCTCTACTTTTTGGATGTCATTGCTGGTAAAAGTCTTCCTCGTGGAATTTGTAATTCATTTCAATGAACATCATCTTTTCCACATTTTGGAGAAGTAACCTCCTACGCTGATCGCTGACAAGGTTCCCGGCTGCGCTAAAATCTCTTTCTGAGTACACACTGGAGGGTGGGAGACTTAAGTAAAACAAAGCCAGTTTATGCAAGGTTCCCCAAATTGCCTCTTTTTTCTGCCAGAATTGAAACGGACTGCCTGACATGCCTATTTGGATGCCATCACTGAAATAGTCATCAACCATTCTTTCAATGGTGACAGCATCATATGCAGTGACAGTAGACATGTCAGTAATTGTAGGCAGCTCCTTCATTCCGGAACAGATGTCAAAACTTGTTCCTGATTGATCTGCATCACCGCCAGCAGGTCTCTTTGGAAAATTTTGTTTTTTCTTTGCAGCTGCAGTTGCCGGAGAAAATGAAGGAGTTGTCATGTCACGTTCCGCTTGAGCTGACAATTTTCTCACCAACAGCTCTTTGCACCTCTGGAGATTTGTGCTCGTTGGAAAGACACAACCTATGACTTAAACCTAGGATCAAATACAGTCGCCAAAATATAGTGATCTGATTTCAAGAGACTGACGACCCTTGAATCCTGGCAAAGCGAATGAAGGGCTTTAGCTACAAGTCCAACTTAGCAGAATCGCTCCGTTTCAGCTCCTCCTTCACTTTCTCCAGTTGTTATTGCTAAAGCCTGATGAGGGGAATGACCTGACTCAAGCTGGCAGCGTCCGAACTAATTTCACATGTGGCAAATTCGAAGGGTTTGAGAACCTTGCACAACACAGAAATTATTCTCCACTGCGCTCAGGTGCATTCCCGCTCCTTTCCCTATGTCATAGGTGGATGTGTAGGCTTGAATGGCCTTTTGCTGATCCTCCATCCGCTGCAGCATATAAAGGGTAGAATTCACCTTGTTACTACCTCTTGCTTCAGATGATGGCAGGGCAAATTCAAGAGTGTTTGCTGACGCTCCAGTCTCCGACATGCAGTTGCTGAATGTCAAAAATGTCCACAAATTTTTTGGGCCACCAACAGCATCTCCTGCACGCCACTGTCATTTAAAAAAAAATTCGGCACCACCAAATTCATTTGTGAGCAAAACATGGGACGTGTTGGAATTGGCCCAGATGTAATGCTCTCACAATATTGGTGGAATTGTCAGATATCACAGATCCTGAAGAGAGTCCAAGCGGGGTAAGCCACTGTGAAATGATTTCCCTGAGTTTTTCTAAGAGGTTCTCACTGGTGTGCCTCTTACTGAAACCAGTGATACACAGTGTAGCCTGCCTCTGAATAAATATTACCGTCCAGCTGAGGCTATCGAATTTTGATATGTGAAGTTCCACAATATGAATATACTAATGATGTTTACTATTACGATCTGGACTAATCAGAGGACAAAAATGCCAGTAAATAACAGCGGGATGCGCTTCATGGATACATCTCCACTATGCGCTTCAAGTACCAGAAGGCAACTATACGGAAGTACAGGGGATGCTTTACACTCACGATCTCTATACTTCCGGTCCGCGTTCCAAAGGCCGGAAGTTGGCCACGTAAGGCAGGCATCCTTAGCTGTCTCTCCACAAAGACATTATTATCTATTTCTGTGTACTAGTATACAATTAAGTCCTTCATAGTGTGTCTAGCGGGACGCTAGACACACTATGAAGGACTTAATTGTATATTCTGGGGACATTTGTAGGACGTTTTAATCGCTTCAAGAGGTTCCAAAAGTCGGACTACTTATTCCCCACCCCTAATGACGTCATTATGTGTATTCTTGGTGCTTATATATAATACAAAAGAAATAGTGAAGTATATTGTGATGTTATTATGAAGGATAGCTTTCTAATGTATTAGAAATAGGTGTCTTTTTCATCTTTTAAATATGTGTTTGATTGTTTGCTGTCAATCATGCTTGATTGGTGATCATGTGACCTTAAGGGGTATAAATATGGCCCCGGGTAAACTCAAGCTCCACACTTGGAAAAAGGATCTATGGGGCTAATTCAGTAAGGATAGCAAATTCTGCTAATCAGCAGAATTTGCTATCCTTTTGCACGCATGCTGACTGGCGTCTCCTCCCCTGCTACAAGCAGAAATTGCGTTCGCCTCACAATTTCTGCTTGTTAGCAGAAACTAAGGTTGACTCCTGCCGACGCAGCTTAGCTGCGGCCGCAGGAGTTCCGGCGCCATTTTCCCTGTCGTGACGGCTGCGTATGACATCACACAGCCGCCGCGGGCGTGCCCCCGACACCCCCCCGCTCGCGCCGCACAACCCACCGTTCGGGTTGCCCCGCCCCCGCAGTACTCCAATTCCTCCCTGAAAAGGGAGCGTTGCCGCCCCTCTCCCGCCCCGCGGCCGCCTCTGCCTGATTGACAGGCAGAGGCGATTGCATTTTCTGCGGCCCCCTGCAAAAAAAGGACGCATGCTCAGTAGGTCCCACTGTGCATGCGCCTCCCCCGCAAAAATTCCTTGCGAATCACGACCTGCGATACTTACTGAATTTGTCCCTATATCCGAAAGGTGTCAGTGGTGGAGCTTATGCTGTGGACTTCTCTTCGGTTGGCCGCGACACGTAAGAATAATAGGATTTTAATTACCTACCGGTAAATCCTTTTCTCGTAGTCCATAGAGGATGCTGGGGTCCACATTAGTACCGTGGGGTATAGACGGGTCCACTAGGAGCCATTGGCACTTTAAGAGTTTGAGAGTGTGGGCTTGCTCCTCCCTCTATGCCCATCCTACCAGAATCTAGAAACTGTGCCCGAGGAGATGGACATCTTCGAGAGAAGGATTTTACACAGATAGTGGCGAGATTCACACCAGCTTACACACAAGGCAAACCAAGCTAACTAGCTTGAAACATCAGCAACGGCTGAACAATATTACTTATCAAGTAACAAGACAGTACTTAACCAAGAACTAAGCAGTACTGAACCAAGTAACCACTGCAGGATAACGAAGCACTGCGCGGGCGCCCAGCATCCTTTACCTACCAGTAAATCCTTTTCTCATAGTCCGTAATTAAAATCCTATTTTCTCTTATGTCCTAGAGGATGCTGGGGTCCACATTAGTACCATGGGGATGTACCAATGCTCCTAGAACTAGAGATGAGCGCCTGAAATTTTTCGGGTTTTGTGTTTTGGTTTTGGGTTCGGTTCCGCGGCCGTGTTTTGGGTTCGAACGCGTTTTGGCAAAACCTCACCGAATTTTTTTTGTCGGATTCGGGTGTGTTTTGGATTCGGGTGTTTTTTTCCAAAAACACTAAAAAACAGCTTAAATCATAGAATTTGGGGGTCATTTTGATCCCAAAGTATTATTAACCTCAAAAACCATAATTTCCACTCATTTTCAGTCTATTCTGAATACCTCACACCTCACAATATTATTTTTAGTCCTAAAATTTGCACCGAGGTCGCTGTGTGAGTAAGATAAGCGACCCTAGTGGCCGACACAAACACCGGGCCCATCTAGGAGTGGCACTGCAGTGTCACGCAGGATGTCCCTTCCAAAAAACCCTCCCCAAACAGCACATGACGCAAAGAAAAAAAGAGGCGCAATGAGGTAGCTGTGTGAGTAAGATTAGCGACCCTAGTGGCCGACACAAACACCGGGCCCATCTAGGAGTGGCACTGCAGTGTCACGCAGGATGTCCCTTCCAAAAAACCCTCCCCAAACAGCACATGACGCAAAGAAAAAAAGAGGCGCAATGAGGTAGCTGACTGTGTGAGTAAGATTAGCGACCCTAGTGGCCGTCACAAACACCGGGCCCATCTAGGAGTGGCACTGCAGTGTCACGCAGGATGTCCCTTCCAAAAAAAACCTCCCCAATCAGCACATGATGCAAAGAAAAAGAAAAGAAAAAAGAGGTGCAAGATGGAATTGTCCTTGGGCCCTCCCACCCACCCTTATGTTGTATAAACAAAACAGGACATGCACACTTTAACCAACCCATCATTTCAGTGACAGGGTCTGCCACACGACTGTGACTGATATGACGGGTTGGTTTGGACCCCCCCCAAAAAAGAAGCAATTAATCTCTCCTTGCACAAACTGGCTCTACAGAGGCAAGATGTCCACCTCATCTTCACCCTCCGATATATCACCGTGTACATCCCCCTCCTCACAGATTATCAATTCGTCCCCACTGGAATCCACCATCTCAGCTCCCTGTGTACTTTGTGGAGGCAATTGCTGCTGGTCAATGTCTCCGCGGAGGAATTGATTATAATTCATTTTAATGAACATCATCTTCTCCACATTTTCTGGATGTAACCTCGTACGCCGATTGCTGACAAGGTGAGCGGCGGCACTAAACACTCTTTCGGAGTACACACTTGTGGGAGGGCAACTTAGGTAGAATAAAGCCAGTTTGTGCAAGGGCCTCCAAATTGCCTCTTTTTCCTGCCAGTATAAGTACGGACTGTGTGACGTGCCTACTTGGATGCGGTCACTCATATAATCCTCCACCATTCTTTCAATGGTGAGAGAATCACATGCAGTGACAGTAGACGACATGTCCGTAATCGTTGTCAGGTCCTTCAGTCCGGACCAGATGTCAGCATCAGCAGTCGCTCCAGACTGCCCTGCATCACCGCCAGCGGGTGGGCTCGGAATTCTGAGCCTTTTCCTCGCACCCCCAGTTGCGGGAGAATGTGAAGGAGGAGATGTTGACAGGTCGCGTTCCGCTTGACTTGACAATTTTGTCACCAGCAGGTCTTTCAACCCCAGCAGACCTGTGTCTGCCGGAAAGAGAGATCCAAGGTAGGCTTTAAATCTAGGATCGAGCACGGTGGCCAAAATGTAGTGCTCTGATTTCAACAGATTGACCACCCGTGAATCCTTGTTAAGCGAATTAAGGGCTGCATCCACAAGTCCCACATGCCTAGCGGAATCGCTCCCTTTTAGCTCCTTCTTCAATGCCTCCAGCTTCTTCTGCAAAAGCCTGATGAGGGGAATGACCTGACTCAGGCTGGCAGTGTCTGAACTGACTTCACGTGTGGCAAGTTCAAAGGGCATCAGAACCTTGCACAACGTTGAAATCATTCTCCACTGCACTTGAGACAGGTGCATTCCATCTCCTATATCGTGCTCAATTGTATAGGCTTGAATGGCCTTTTGCTGCTCCTCCAACCTCTGAAGCATATAGAGGGTTGAATTCCACCTCGTTACCACTTCTTGCTTCAGATGATGGCAGGGCAGGTTCAGTAGTTTTTGGTGGTGCTCCAGTCTTCTGTACGTGGTGCCTGTACGCCGAAAGTGTCCCGCAATTCTTCTGGCCACCGACAGCATCTCTTGCACGCCCCTGTCGTTTTTTAAAAAATTCTGCACCACCAAATTCAAGGTATGTGCAAAACATGGGACGTGCTGGAATTTGCCCATATTTAATGCACACACAATATTGCTGGCGTTGTCCGATGCCACAAATCCACAGGAGAGTCCAATTGGGGTAAGCCATTCCGCGATGATCTTCCTCAGTTGCCGTAAGAGGTTTTCAGCTGTGTGCGTATTCTGGAAAGCGGTGATACAAAGCGTAGCCTGCCTAGGAAAGAGTTGGCGTTTGCGAGATGCTGCTACTGGTGCCGCCGCTGCTGTTCTTGCGGCGGGAGTCCATACATCTACCCAGTGGGCTGTCACAGTCATATAGTCCTGACCCTGCCCTGCTCCACTTGTCCACATGTCCGTGGTTAAGTGGACATTGGGTACAACTGCATTTTTTAGGAGACTGGTGAGTCTTTTTCTGACGTCCGTGTACATTCTCGGTATCGCCTGCCTAGAGAAGTGGAACCTAGATGGTATTTGGTAACGGGGGCACACTGCCTCAATAAATTGTCTAGTTCCCTGTGAACTAACGGCGGATACCGGACGCACGTCTAACACCAACATAGTTGTCAAGGACTCAGTTATCCGCTTTGCAGTAGGATGACTGCTGTGATATTTCATCTTCCTCGCAAAGGACTGTTGAACAGTCAATTGCTTACTGGAAGTAGTACAAGTGGGCTTACGACTTCCCCTCTGGGATGACCATCGACTCCCAGCGGCAACAACAGCAGCGCCAGCAGCAGTAGGCGTTACACGCAAGGATGCATCGGAGGAATCCCAGGCAGGAGAGGACTCGTCAGACTTGCCAGTGACATGGCCTGCAGGACTATTGGCATTCCTGGGGAAGGAGGAAATTGACACTGAGGGAGTTGGTGGGGTGGTTTGCGTGAGCTTGGTTACAAGAGGAAGGGATTTACTGGTCAGTGGACTGCTTCCGCTGTCACCCAAAGTTTTTGAACTTGTCACTGACTTATTATGAATGCGCTGCAGGTGACGTATAAGGGAGGATGTTCCGAGGTGGTTAACGTCCTTACCCCTACTTATTACAGCTTGACAAAGGGAACACACGGCTTGACACCTGTTGTCCGCATTTCTGGTGAAATACCTCCACACCGAAGAGCTGATTTTTTTGGTATTTTCACCTGGCATGTCAACGGCCATATTCCTCCCACGGACAACAGGTGTCTCCCCGGGTGCCTGACTTAAACAAACCACCTCACCA
Source organism: Pseudophryne corroboree (assembly GCF_028390025.1). NCBI lineage: Eukaryota > Metazoa > Chordata > Amphibia > Anura > Myobatrachidae > Pseudophryne > Pseudophryne corroboree. The sequence continues at coordinate 149,434,557 of NC_086454.1, read as the reverse complement.
TCAGAATCCTCCTGGTCAATTTCCTCCCCAGCGCCAGCAACACCCATATCCTCCTCATCCTGGTGTACTTCAACACTGACATCTTCAATCTGACTATCAGGAACTGGACTGCGGGTGCTCCTTCCAGCACTTGCAGGGGGCGTGCAAATGGTGGAAGGCGCATGCTCTTCACGTCCAGTGTTGGGAAGGTCAGGCATCGCAACCGACACAATTGGACTCTCCTTGTGGATTTGGGATTTCAAAGAACGCACAGTTCTTTGCGGTGCTTTTGCCAGCTTGAGTCTTTTCAGTTTTCTAGCGAGAGGCTGAGTGCTTCCATCCTCATGTGAAGCTGAACCACTAGCCATGAACATAGGCCAGGGCCTCAGCCGTTCCTTGCCACTCCGTGTGGTAAATGGCATATTGGCAAGTTTACGCTTCTCCTCCGACAATTTTATTTTAGGTTTTGGAGTCCTTTTTTTACTGATATTTGGTGTTTTGGTTTTGACATGCTCTGTACTATGCCATTGGGCATCGGCCTTGGCAGACGACGTTGCTGGCATTTCATCGTCTCGGCCATGACTAGTGGCAGCAGCTTCAGCACGAGGTGGAAGTGGATCTTGATCTTTCCCTAATTTTGGAACCTCAACATTTTTGTTCTCCATATTTTAATAGGCACAACTAAAAGGCACCTCAGGTAAACAATGGAGATGGATGGATTGGATACTAGTATACAATTATGGACGGGCTGCCGAGTGCCGACACAGAGGTAGCCACAGCCGTGAACTACCGCACTGTACTGTGTCTGCTGCTAATATATAGACTGGTTGATAAAGAGATAGTATACTCGTAACTAGTATGTATGTATAAAGAAAGAAAAAAAAACCACGGTTAGGTGGTATATACAATTATGGACGGGCTGCCGAGTGCCGACACAGAGGTAGCCACAGCCGTGAACTACCGCACTGTACTGTGTCTGCTGCTAATATATAGACTGGTTGATAAAGAGATAGTATACTCGTAACTAGTATGTATGTATAAAGAAAGAAAAAAAAACCACGGTTAGGTGGTATATACAATTATGGACGGGCTGCCGAGTGCCGACACAGAGGTAGCCACAGCCGTGAACTACCGCACTGTACTGTGTCTGCTGCTAATATATAGACTGGTTGATAAAGAGATCGTATACTCGTAACTAGTATGTATGTATAAAGAAAGAAAAAAAAACCACGGTTAGGTCACTGGTATATACAATTATGGACGGGCTGCCGAGTGCCGACACAGAGGTAGCCACAGCCGTGAACTACCGCACTGTACTGTGTCTGCTGCTAATATATAGACTGGTTGATAAAGAGATAGTATACTCGTAACTAGTATGTATGTATAAAGAAAGAAAAAAAAACCACGGTTAGGTGGTATATACAATTATGGACGGGCTGCCGAGTGCCGACACAGAGGTAGCCACAGCCGTGAACTACCGCACTGTACTGTGTCTGCTGCTAATATATAGACTGGTTGATAAAGAGATAGTATACTCGTAACTAGTATGTATGTATAAAGAAAGAAAAAAAAACCACGGTTAGGTCACTGGTATATACAATTATGGACGGGCTGCCGAGTGCCGACACAGAGGTAGCCACAGCCGTGAACTACCGCACTGTACTGTGTCTGCTGCTAATATATAGACTGGTTGATAAAGAGATAGTATACTCGTAACTAGTATGTATGTATAAAGAAAGAAAAAAAAACCACGGTTAGGTGGTATATACAATTATGGACGGGCTGCCGAGTGCCGACACAGAGGTAGCCACAGCCGTGAACTACCGCACTGTACTGTGTCTGCTGCTAATATATAGACTGGTTGATAAAGAGATAGTATACTCGTAACTAGTATGTATGTATAAAGAAAGAAAAAAAAACCACGGTTAGGTGGTATATACAATTATGGACGGGCTGCCGAGTGCCGACACAGAGGTAGCCACAGCCGTGAACTACCGCACTGTACTGTGTCTGCTGCTAATATATAGACTGGTTGATAAAGAGATAGTATACTCGTAACTAGTATGTATGTATAAAGAAAGAAAAAAAAACCACGGTTAGGTGGTATATACAATTATGGACGGGCTGCCGAGTGCCGACACAGAGGTAGCCACAGCCGTGAACTACCGCACTGTACTGTGTCTGCTGCTAATATATAGACTGGTTGATAAAGAGATAGTATACTCGTAACTAGTATGTATGTATAAAGAAAGAAAAAAAAACCACGGTTAGGTCACTGGTATATACAATTATGGACGGGCTGCCGAGTGCCGACACAGAGGTAGCCACAGCCGTGAACTACCGCACTGTACTGTGTCTGCTGCTAATATATAGACTGGTTGATAAAGAGATAGTATACTCGTAACTAGTATGTATGTATAAAGAAAGAAAAAAAAACCACGGTTAGGTGGTATATACAATTATGGACGGGCTGCCGAGTGCCGACACAGAGGTAGCCACAGCCGTGAACTACCGCACTGTACTGTGTCTGCTGCTAATATATAGACTGGTTGATAAAGAGATAGTATACTCGTAACTAGTATGTATGTATAAAGAAAGAAAAAAAAACCACGGTTAGGTGGTATATACAATTATGGACGGGCTGCCGAGTGCCGACACAGAGGTAGCCACAGCCGTGAACTACCGCACTGTACTGTGTCTGCTGCTAATATATAGACTGGTTGATAAAGAGATAGTATACTCGTAACTAGTATGTATGTATAAAGAAAGAAAAAAAAACCACGGTTAGGTGGTATATACAATTATGGACGGGCTGCCGAGTGCCGACACAGAGGTAGCCACAGCCGTGAACTACCGCACTGTACTGTGTCTGCTGCTAATATATAGACTGGTTGATAAAGAGATAGTATACTCGTAACTAGTATGTATGTATAAAGAAAGAAAAAAAAACCACGGTTAGGTCACTGGTATATACAATTATGGACGGGCTGCCGAGTGCCGACACAGAGGTAGCCACAGCCGTGAACTACCGCACTGTACTGTGTCTGCTGCTAATATATAGACTGGTTGATAAAGAGATAGTATACTCGTAACTAGTATGTATGTATAAAGAAAGAAAAAAAAACCACGGTTAGGTCACTGGTATATACAATTATGGACGGGCTGCCGAGTGCCGACACAGAGGTAGCCACAGCCATGAACTACCGCACTGTACTGTGTCTGCTGCTAATATAGACTGGTTGATAAAGAGATAGTATACTACTAATATTATATACTGGTGGTCAGGTCACTGGTCACTAGTCACACTGGCAGTGGCACTCCTGCAGCAAAAGTGTGCACTGTTTAATTTTAATATAATATTATGTACTCCTGGCTCCTGCTATAACCTATAACTGGCACTGCAGTAGTGCTCCCCAGTCTCCCCCACAATTATAAGCTGTGTGAGCTGAGCAGTCAGACAGATATATAATATATATAGTAGAGATGAGCGGGTTCGGTTTCTTTGAATCCGAACCCGCACGAACTTCACTTTTTTTTTCACGGGTCCGAGCGACTCGGATCTTCCCGCCTTGCTCGGTTAACCCGAGCGCGCCCGAACGTCATCATGACGCTGTCGGATTCTCGCGAGACTCTGATTCTATATAAGGAGCCGCGCGTCGCCGCCATTTTCACACGTGCATTGAGATTGATAGGGAGAGGACGTGGCTGGCGTCCTCTCCATTAGAATAGATTAGAAGAGAGAGAGAGAGAGAGAGATTGTGCAGACAGAGTTTACCACAGTGACCAGTGCAGTTGTTGTTAAGTTAACTTTTATTTAATATATCCGTTCTCTGCTATATCCGTTCTCTGCCTGAAAAAAACGATACACAGCAGTCACACAGTGTGACTCAGTCTGTGTGCACTCAGCTCAGCCCAGTGTGCTGCACATCAATGTATAAAAGCTTATAATAATTGTGAGGGAGACTGGGGAGCACTGCAGGTTGTTATAGCAGGAGCCAGGAGTACATAATATTATATTAATTTAAAATTAAACAGTGCACACTTTTGCTGCAGGAGTGCCACTGCCAGTGTGACTAGTGGTGACCAGTGCCTGACCACCAGTATAGTAGTATATTGTTGTATACTATCTCTTTATCAACCAGTCTATATTAGCAGCAGACACAGTACAGTGCGGTAGTTCACGGCTGTGGCTACCTCTGTGTCGGCAGTCGGCACTCGGCAGGCAGTCCGTCCATCCATAATTGTATAATTATATACCACCTAACCGTGGTATTTTTTTTTCTTTCTTTATACCGTCGTCATAGTCATACTAGTTGTTACGAGTATACTACTATCTCTTTATCAACCAGTGTACAGTGCGGTAGTTCACGGCTGTGGCTACCTCTGTGTCGGCAGTCGGCAGGCAGTCCGTCCATCCATAATTGTATTATTATAATATATACCACCTAACCGTGGTTTTTTTTTCATTCTTTATACCGTCATAGTGTCATACTAGTTGTTACGAGTATACTACTATCTCTTTATCAACCAGTGTACAGTGCGGTAGTTCACGGCTGTGGCTACCTCTGTGTCGGCAGTCGGCAGGCAGTCCGTCCATCCATAATTGTATTATAATATATACCACCTAACCGTGGTTTTTTTTTCATTCTTTATACCGTCATAGTGTCATACTAGTTGTTACGAGTATACTACTATCTCTTTATCAACCAGTGTACAGTGCGGTAGTTCACGGCTGTGGCTACCTCTGTGTCGGCAGTCGGCAGGCAGTCCGTCCATCCATAATTGTATTATAATATATACCACCTAACCGTGGTTTTTTTTTCATTCTTTATACCGTCATAGTCAGTCATACTAGTTGTTACGAGTATACTACTATCTCTTTATCAACCAGTGTACAGTGCGGTAGTTCACGGCTGTGGCTACCTCTGTGTCGGCACTCGGCAGGCAGTCCGTCCATCCATAATTGTATTATAATATATACCACCTAACCGTGGTTTTTTTTTCATTCTTTATACCGTCATAGTGTCATACTAGTTGTTACGAGTATACTACTATCTCTTTATCAACCAGTGTACAGTGCGGTAGTTCACGGCTGTGGCTACCTCTGTGTCGGCAGTCGGCAGGCAGTCCGTCCATCCATAATTGTATTATAATATATACCACCTAACCGTGGTTTTTTTTTCATTCTTTATACCGTCATAGTGTCATACTAGTTGTTACGAGTATACTACTATCTCTTTATCAACCAGTGTACAGTGCGGTAGTTCACGGCTGTGGCTACCTCTGTGTCGGCAGTTGGCAGGCAGTCCGTCCATCCATAATTGTATTATAATATATACCACCTAACCGTGGTTTTTTTTTCATTCTTTATACCGTCATAGTCAGTCATACTAGTTGTTACGAGTATACTACTATCTCTTTATCAACCAGTGTACAGTGCGGTAGTTCACGGCTGTGGCTACCTCTGTGTCGGAACTCGGCAGGCAGTCCGTCCATCCATAATTGTATTACAATATATACCACCTAACCGTGGTTTTTTTTTCATTCTTTATACCGTCATAGTCAGTCATACTAGTTGTTACGAGTATACTACTATCTCTTTATCAACCAGTGTACAGTGCGGTAGTTCACGGCTGTGGCTACCTCTGTGTCGGAACTCGGCAGGCAGTCCGTCCATCCATAATTGTATTACAATATATACCACCTAACCGTGGTTTTTTTTTCATTCTTTATACCGTCATAGTCAGTCATACTAGTTGTTACGAGTATACTACTATCTCTTTATCAACCAGTGTACAGTGCGGTAGTTCACGGCTGTGGCTACCTCTGTGTCGGAACTCGGCAGGCAGTCCGTCCATCCATAATTGTATTATTATAATATATACCACCTAACCGTGGTTTTTTTTTCATTCTTTATACCGTCATAGTGTCATACTAGTTGTTACGAGTATACTACTATCTCTTTATCAACCAGTGTACAGTGCGGTAGTTCACGGCTGTGGCTACCTCTGTGTCGGCACTCGGCAGGCAGTCCGTCCATCCATAATTGTATTACAATATATACCACCTAACCGTGGTTTTTTTATACCACCTAACCGTGGCAGTCCGTCCATAATTGTATACTAGTATCCAATCCATCCATCTCCATTGTTTACCTGAGGTGCCTTTTAGTTCTGCCTATAAAATATGGAGAACAAAAAAGTTGAGGTTCCAAAATTAGGGAAAGATCAAGATCCACTTCCACCTCGTGCTGAAGCTGCTGCCACTAGTCATGGCCGAGACGATGAAATGCCAGCAACGTCGTCTGCCAAGGCCGATGCCCAATGTCATAGTACAGAGCATGTCAAATCCAAAACACCAAATATCAGAAAAAAAAGGACTCCAAAACCTAAAATAAAATTGTCGGAGGAGAAGCGTAAACTTGCCAATATGCCATTTACCACACGGAGTGGCAAGGAACGGCTGAGGCCCTGGCCTATGTTCATGGCTAGTGGTTCAGCTTCACATGAGGATGGAAGCACTCAGCCTCTCGCTAGAAAACTGAAAAGACTCAAGCTGGCAAAAGCACCGCAAAGAACTGTGCGTTCTTTGAAATCCCAAATCCACAAGGAGAGTCCAATTGTGTCGTTTGCGATGCCTGACCTTCCCAACACTGGACGTGAAGAGCATGCGCCTTCCACTATTTGCATGCCCCCTGCAAGTGCTGGAAGGAGCACCCGCAGTCCAGTTCCTGATAGTCAGATTGAAGATGTCAGTGTTGAAGTACACCAGGATGAGGAGGATATGGGTGTTGCTGGCGCTGGGGAGGAAATTGACCAGAAGGATTCTGATGGTGAGGTGGTTTGTTTAAGTCAGGCACCCGGGGAGACACCTGTTGTCCGTGGGAGGATTATGGCCGTTGACATGCCAGGTGAAAATACCAAAAAAATCAGCTCTTCGGTGTGGAGGTATTTCACCAGAAATGCGGACAACAGGTGTCAAGCCGTGTGTTCCCTTTGTCAAGCTGTAATAAGTAGGGGTAAGGACGTTAACCACCTCGGAACATCCTCCCTTATACGTCACCTGCAGCGCATTCATAATAAGTCAGTGACAAGTTCAAAAACTTTGGGTGACAGCGGAAGCAGTCCACTGACCAGTAAATCCCTTCCTCTTGTAACCAAGCTCACGCAAACCACCCCACCAACTCCCTCAGTGTCAATTTCCTCCTTCCCCAGGAATGCCAATAGTCCTGCAGGCCATGTCACTGGCAAGTCTGACGAGTCCTCTCCTGCCTGGGATTCCTCCGATGCATCCTTGCGTGTAACGCCTACTGCTGCTGGCGCTGCTGTTGTTGCCGCTGGGAGTCGATGGTCATCCCAGAGGGGAAGTCGTAAGCCCACTTGTACTACTTCCAGTAAGCAATTGACTGTTCAACAGTCCTTTGCGAGGAAGATGAAATATCACAGCAGTCATCCTACTGCAAAGCGGATAACTGAGTCCTTGACAACTATGTTGGTGTTAGACGTGCGTCCGGTATCCGCCGTTAGTTCACAGGGAACTAGACAATTTATTGAGGCAGTGTGCCCCCGTTACCAAATACCATCTAGGTTCCACTTCTCTAGGCAGGCGATACCGAGAATGTACACGGACGTCAGAAAAAGACTCACCAGTGTCCTAAAAAATGCAGTTGTACCCAATGTCCACTTAACCACGGACATGTGGACAAGTGGAGCAGGGCAGGGTCAGGACTATATGACTGTGACAGCCCACTGGGTAGATGTATGGACTCCCGCCGCAAGAACAGCAGCGGCGGCACCAGTAGCAGCATCTCGCAAACGCCAACTCTTTCCTAGGCAGGCTACGCTTTGTATCACCGCTTTCCAGAATACGCACACAGCTGAAAACCTCTTACGGCAACTGAGGAAGATCATCGCGGAATGGCTTACCCCAATTGGACTCTCCTGTGGATTTGTGGCATCGGACAACGCCAGCAATATTGTGTGTGCATTAAATATGGGCAAATTCCAGCACGTCCCATGTTTTGCACATACCTTGAATTTGGTGGTGCAGAATTTTTTAAAAAACGACAGGGGTGTGCAAGAGATGCTGTCGGTGGCCAGAAGAATTGCGGGACACTTTCGGCGTACAGGCACCACGTACAGAAGACTGGAGCACCACCAAAAACTACTGAACCTGCCCTGCCATCATCTGAAGCAAGAAGTGGTAACGAGGTGGAATTCAACCCTCTATATGCTTCAGAGGTTGGAGGAGCAGCAAAAGGCCATTCAAGCCTATACAATTGAGCACGATATAGGAGATGGAATGCACCTGTCTCAAGTGCAGTGGAGAATGATTTCAACGTTGTGCAAGGTTCTGATGCCCTTTGAACTTGCCACACGTGAAGTCAGTTCAGACACTGCCAGCCTGAGTCAGGTCATTCCCCTCATCAGGCTTTTGCAGAAGAAGCTGGAGGCATTGAAGAAGGAGCTAACACGGAGCGATTCCGCTAGGCATGTGGGACTTGTGGATGCAGCCCTTAATTCGCTTAACAAGGATTCACGGGTGGTCAATCTGTTGAAATCAGAGCACTACATTTTGGCCACCGTGCTCGATCCTAGATTTAAAGCCTACCTTGGATCTCTCTTTCCGGCAGACACAGGTCTGCTGGGGTTGAAAGACCTGCTGGTGACAAAATTGTCAAGTCAAGCGGAACGCGACCTGTCAACATCTCCTCCTTCACATTCTCCCGCAACTGGGGGTGCGAGGAAAAGGCTCAGAATTCCGAGCCCACCCGCTGGCGGTGATGCAGGGCAGTCTGGAGCGACTGCTGATGCTGACATCTGGTCCGGACTGAAGGACCTGACAACGATTACGGACATGTCGTCTACTGTCACTGCATATGATTCTCTCAACATTGATAGAATGGTGGAGGATTATATGAGTGACCGCATCCAAGTAGGCACGTCACACAGTCCGTACTTATACTGGCAGGAAAAAGAGGCAATTTGGAGGCCCTTGCACAAACTGGCTTTATTCTACCTAAGTTGCCCTCCCACAAGTGTGTACTCCGAAAGAGTGTTTAGTGCCGCCGCTCACCTTGTCAGCAATCGGCGTACGAGGTTACATCCAGAAAATGTGGAGAAGATGATGTTCATTAAAATGAATTATAATCAATTCCTCCGCGGAGACATTGACCAGCAGCAATTGCCTCCACAAAGTACACAGGGAGCTGAGATGGTGGATTCCAGTGGGGACGAATTGATAATCTGTGAGGAGGGGGATGTACACGGTGATATATCGGAGGGTGAAGATGAGGTGGACATCTTGCCTCTGTAGAGCCAGTTTGTGCAAGGAGAGATTAATTGCTTCTTTTTTGGGGGGGGTCCAAACCAACCCGTCATATCAGTCACAGTCGTGTGGCAGACCCTGTCACTGAAATGATGGGTTGGTTAAAGTGTGCATGTCCTGTTTTGTTTATACAACATAAGGGTGGGTGGGAGGGCCCAAGGATAATTCCATCTTGCACCTCTTTTTTCTTTTCTTTTTCTTTGCATCATGTGCTGATTGGGGAGGGTTTTTTGGAAGGGACATCCTGCGTGACACTGCAGTGCCACTCCTAGATGGGCCCGGTGTTTGTGTCGGCCACTAGGGTCGCTAATCTTACTCACACAGCTACCTCATTGCGCCTCTTTTTTTCTTTGCGTCATGTGCTGTTTGGGGAGGGTTTTTTGGAAGGGACATCCTGCGTGACACTGCAGTGCCACTCCTAGATGGGCCCGGTGTTTGTGTCGGCCACTAGGGTCGCTTATCTTACTCACACAGCGACCTCGGTGCAAATTTTAGGACTAAAAATAATATTGTGAGGTGTGAGGTATTCAGAATAGACTGAAAATGAGTGTAAATTATGGTTTTTGAGGTTAATAATACTTTGGGATCAAAATGACCCCCAAATTCTATGATTTAAGCTGTTTTTTAGTGTTTTTGGAAAAAAACACCCGAATCCAAAACACACCCGAATCCGACAAAAATAATTCGGTGAGGTTTTGCCAAAACGCGTTCGAACCCAAAACACGGCCGCGGAACCGAACCCAAAACCAAAACACAAAACCCGAAAAATTTCAGGCGCTCATCTCTAATATATAGATGATGCAGCACACTGGCCTGAGCCTGAGCAGTGCACACAGATATGGTATGTGACTGAGTCACTGTGTGCTGTGTATCGCTTTTTTCAGGCAGAGAACGGATTATAAATAAAAGTGGTGGTCACTGGTCACTATCAGCAAAACTCTGCACTGTACACTACTGAGTACTCCTAATGCTCCCCAAAATTAGTAAATCAAGTGTCTAAACGGAGAGGACGCCAGCCACGTCCTCTCCCTATCAATCTCAATGCACGTGTGAAAATGGCGGCGACGCGCGGCTCCTTATATAGAATCCGAGTCTCGCGATAGAATCCGAGCCTCGCGAGAATCCGACAGCGTCATGATGACGTTCGGGCGCGCTCGGGTTAACCGAGCAAGGCGGGAAGATCCGAGTCGCTCGGACCCGTGAAAAAAAACATGAAGTTCTGGCGGGTTCGGATTCAGAGAAACCGAACCCGCTCATCTCTACCCAGAACGGGAGGGAGAGCACGGAGGCTCCTGCTGAACTGATTGACCAAACTTCAGGTCCTCAGAGGCCAAAGTATCGAACTTGTAGAACTTTGCAAACGTGTTCGACCCAGACCAAGTAGCTGCTCGGCAAAGCTGTAAAGCTGAGACACCCTGGGCAGCCGCCCAGGAAGAACCCACCTTACTAGTAGAGTGGGCCTTAAAACACATAGGACACGGCAATCCTGCTGTAGAATACACATGCTGGATAGTGAACCTGATCCAGCAAGAGATTGTCTGCTTAGAAGCAGGACACCCAAGTTTCTTGGGATCATACAGGACAAACAGAGAGTTCCGATTTTCTGTGATGAGCAGACCTCATCACATAGATTTTCAGAGCCCTTACAACATCCAAGGACTTTGAAGAAATTGAGGAGTTAGTAGCAACTGGCACCACAATAGGTTGGTTGATATGAAATGCCGACACAACCTTCGGAAGGAACTGCGGACGTGTCCGGAGCTCAGCTCTATCTTCAAGGAAGATCAAGTATGGGCTTTTAGATGACAAAGCCCCCAACTCCGACACACGTCTAGCAGAAGCCAAGGCCAACAAAGTGACAGCCTTCCATGTGAGAAACTTGACCTCAACCTCCTGTAGAGGCTCAAACCAGTCTGACTGGAGGAACTGCAACACCACGTTAAGATCCCAGGGCGCCGTTGGTGGCACAAAGGGAGGCTGGATGTGCAGAACTCCCTTAAAAAAAAGTCTGAACCTCAGGGAGGGCAGACAACCGTTTCTGGAAGAAAATGGATAAGGCCGAAATCTGGACCTTTACGGAACCTAATCTCAGGCCCATATCCACACCTGCTTGGAGGAAGAGGAGAAATCGTCCAAGTTTAAACTCTACCGTAGGAAGCTTCTTGGAGTCACACCAAGACATGTACTTTTTCCAAATGCGATGGTAATGCTTTGACGTTACTCATTTCCTAGCCTGTATCAGGGTAGGAATAACCTTGTTCGGAATGCCCTTTAGAGCTAATATCTGGCGTTCAACCACCATGCCATCAAATGTAGCAGCGGTAAGTCTTGATAAGCGAACGGCCCCTGCTGTAGTAGGTCCTCCCGAAGAGGAAGAGGCCTTGGCTCTTCTGGCAGTAGATCCAGAAGATCCGCGTACCAAGCCCTTCTTGGCCAGTCCGGAGCAATGAGGATTGCCTGAATTCTTGTTCTCCTTATGAGTTTTAGAACCCTTGGAATGAGTGGAAGTGGAGGAAACATGTATACCGACAGGAACACCCACGGAGTCACTAGGGTGTCCACCGCCACGGCTTGCGGGTTCCTCGACCTGGAACAATACCGCCGAAGCTTCTTGTTGAAACGAGAGGCCATCATGTCTATTTGAGGTACACCCCAAAGATTTGTTACCTCCGTGAACACCTCCAGATGGAGGCCCCACTCTCCTGGATGGAGATCGTGTCTGCTGAGGAAGTCCGCTTCCAAGTTGTCTACTCCCGGAATGAAGATTGCCGACAGCGCCAATGCGTGTTTTTCCGCCCAGAGGATGATTCTTGTTACCTCTGACATTGCAGCTCTGCTCTTCGTTCCGCCCTGTCGGTTTATGTAAGCCACTGTCGTTACATTGTCTGACTGCACTTGAATGGCCCGATTTCTCAGGAGATGGGCTGCTTGGAGAAGACTGTTGTAGACGACTCTTAATTCCAGAATGTTTATTGGCAGGCCGGCTTCCAGACTTGACCACCTTCCTTGGAAGGTTTCCCCTTGAATGACTGCACCCCAGCCCCGGATGCTTGCATACGTGGTTAGAAGGATCCAGTCCTGAATCCCGAACCTGCGGTCCTCCAGAAGGTGAGGTAATAGCAGCCACCAGAGGAGTGAGATCCTGGCCTTTGGTGGTAGACGTATTCTCTGGTGCATATGTAGATGAGATCCCGACCATTTGTCCAGGAGATCCAGTTGGAAGGACTGAGCATGAAATCTCCCGTACTGCAGAGCCTCGTAAGAGGCCACCATCTTCCCCAGAAGGCGAATGCACTGATGAACCGACACCCGGGCTGGCCTCAGGACATCCCGGACCATTGTTTGTATCACCAACGCTTTTTCCTCTGGATGAAACACCCTCTGCACTTCCATATCGATGATCATTACCAGAAATGACAACCTCCTGGTAAGTTCCACATGTGATTTTGGAAGATTCAGGATCCAACCATGTTTCTTGAGAAGCTGGGTCGTGAGAGCTATAAACTGTAACAGCTTCTCCTTGGACGATGACTTTATCAGCAGATCGTCCAGATATGGAATTATGTTCACCCCCTGTCTGCGGAGGAAAACCATCATTTCCGCCATTACCTTGGTGAATACCCTCGGTGCTGTGGAGAGGCCGAATGGCAGGGCCTGGAATTGAAAATGACAGTCCAACAGTGCGAATCGGAGATAAGCTTGATGCGGTGGCCAAATCGGAATGTGGAGGTACGCTTCCTTGATATCCAGGGATACCAGGAATTCCCCCTCCTCCAGACCGGATATCACTGCCCTTCAGAGACTCCATTTTGAACTTGAATTCCCTCAGAAAGGGGTTTAGTGATTTTAAGTTCAGAATGGGCCTGACCGAACCATCCGGTTTCGGTACCACGAAAAGGTTCGAATAGTAATCCCTGTTTTGCATCTGGGGAGGAACTGGAACAATAACCTGTGCCTCCACCAACTTCTGGATGGCTCACTGTAGGATAGCCCTGTCTGCCGGCAAAGCTGGCAAGCCTGATTTGAAGAACTGGTGAGGAGGGAGGTCTTGAAATTCCAGCCGGTACCCCTGGGACACAATATCTTGTACCCAGGGATCCAGGCTGGACGACACCCAGACGTGACTGAAATGTCTGAGTCTCGCCCCCACCTGCCCTACCTCCAGGCCGCGCGGTCCACCATCATGCTAAGGACTTTGGCGTACCTGAAGCAGGCTTCTGTTCCTGGGAACCTGCAGCAGCAGGATTCTTGGATTTTGGTCAACCTCCTCTAAAGAAGGTGTTGGACAGTTTGGCTTTTCTTGTTTTAGCAACCCGAAAAGGACTGTGATGCGGCTGAAGAAAAAGGTTTCTTCGTAGCAGGTGCAGCTGAGGGAAGAAAAGGTGACTTACCCGCTGTAACCGTGGAGATCCACGCATCCAACGCTTCCCCAAAGAGATCCTGACCTGTGTAGGGTAGGGTCTCCACACCTCTCCTGGATTCCGCGTTGGCAGACCACTGACATAGCCACAGTCCTCGACGAGCTGAGACAGACATGGAAGAAATTCCTGCAGCAATTGAAGCCAGGTCTTTCATGGATTCCACCATAAATCCTGCAGAATCCTGAATGATACGTAAAAACAATTCAACATCACTTTTATCCATTGTATCCAAATCCTCAAGTAATGTGCCCGACCACTTTACTATAGCTTTGGAAATCCATGCACAGGCAAAAGTAGGACGTAGTATCGCCCCTGAAGCCGTGTATATGGATTTGAGCGTAGTATCAATTTTGCAATCAGCCGGCTCCTTTAAGGTGGTAGATCCTGGGACAGGTAAAACCACCTTTTTCGAGAGTCTGGATACAGACGCGTCCACTATGGGTGGGTTTTCCTTTTTTTTTCCTATCCTCAGGGAAGGGGAAAGCAACCAGAACTCTTCTATGGATCTGGATTTTTTTCTCCGGGTTTTCCCATGCTTTTTCAAAAATAGCATTTAATTATTTGGACGCAGGGAAGGTTAGCGAGGCTTTCTTATTGTCAGTGAAGTAAGCCTCCTCAACCTGCTCAGGTGTTGTTTCAGCAATATTCAACACATTCCTGATAGCCTCTATCATCAACTGCACCCCTTTAGCAAGAGATGCGGCCCCCCTGAGCACATCCCCATCACCCTCTGCTGTGTCAGAATCGGTATCCGTGTCATCTTGCATAATCTGGGCAAGAGCACGATTGTGGGAACCTACAGAGGGGGCCCCTGAGGTAACAGAACTGGACCAAACTGCCATAGAGTTCTGTAAAACCTGAGTTGCAGATTCATTCTGTGCAACCCTAGTAGAAATCTGAGAAATCATAGATTTGATAGAGGATAACCATTCAGGCTCCCTTGCTGGTATCTGCGCCAAAACAGTGCAATCCTGATTACATGGAATGAGATCATCCTGAGAGGACATATCCTCTGCAGCATATGACACAGAGTCCCTGGACATAGCTAAATGGAGACCCCAAACACCACACACACACACACACACACACACACACACACACACACACACACGAGGCTAGACAGAGTTTCACCCCCAAGAATGGCAAGAGAGACACAGAGATTGGAGCCAACCCACACACAGCGCTTTCAAGGTATAGGGAGACCCCAACCAGCGCTGACGAAGCACCTTAATAACCTATTAACAGAGTTTTTACACAGCCCCCCCCCCCCCCCCTTCTACAACCCCCTGGTACCGTAAGAGATAGCTGGAGTTGCTTTGGAGGGACTGCTCTTCACTGACAGCGTTTCTGCAGGCAGGAAAATGGCACTGAATGCTGCTGGGTCTGCTTTGAGAAGCTCCGTCCCCTTAATGGTGCTGTCTTCCCGCTCTTCTGGAGATTAGACTGGCCTGAGGAATTGTGCTGGCAGCGATCCTGGGACCCTGACAGGCTGAGAGGTCAGTGTAGGCAGTAGGCGCTGGCTCAGGGTGCCCCTTACAGTGCCGCACTATTTACCGCTGAGCCCCGGAGCGCAGTTAGTACTGTGCTCCATACCCTGTTGCCGCCATCTTTACATCGGCTCCCCGATTGCTAGGGGGGGCGATGACTGACTCACCACTGATCTTCTGGTTCTGTAAGGGGGTGGCGGCATGCTGCTGGGGTGAGCGATCCCCTGTGGCGGGGGAATGTTCGATCCCCTCAGGAGCTCAGTGTCCTGTCAGCGGAGATAGTGGCTCAGACCCCGCAGGGCAGACACTACTCTCCCCATTAGTGCCTCGAAGCAGGGAGGCTGTTGCCAGCAGCCTCCCTGTAAAATAATAAACTCTAAAATAAACTTTTACTAAAGAAGCTCTGTAGAGCTCCCCTAGCTGTGACCGGCTCCTCCGGGCACATTTTCTAAACTAAGTCTGGTAGAAGGAGCATAGAGGGAGGAGCCAGCCCACACTCTCAAGCTTTTAAAGTGCCAATGGCTCCTAGTGGACCCGTCTATACCCCATGGTACTAATGTGGACCCCAGCATCCTCTAGGACGTAAGAGAAAACTCCTTTAAACTGTGTGGTATTTACCATCTCCTCTAGTCCGGACTTATGAGGGTTATTACCACCAGTTTGTTTCCTGGAGCCAACCTTAGAGTTAAAGGCCACTAACAAAGGAATTGATTTCTATTCCTCTTTTTTATATATATCATTTTAAACTCATGTGCATTGTCATTTTTTATGAATTTTGTGTGGTTGTATCACACTCGCGGTGCTGCGGCTGCCGCGCTTACCGCTCCGGGTGCGCTGGGTCTCTCGGCGGTCGCCGCCCCCGGTGGGCACCGGGTTGTTGTGTCTTGCTGGCGCTGCCTCCGGTGGGTTCCCGGGGTGTGGGCGCCGCCATTGCGCCTGGCGTTCATGGGAGCGTGGTGGGCGAGTGACGTCATCGGCCCCTTCCGCCAATTGGGAGAGAGCGGGAAGTTCAAAGGAAGACGCCGTGCAGAGCTCCGGCGCCTGATTATCGTCTCTTCTATGATCACCAGTGCTAGCAGTGTTCAGTGAGTTCTCTAACTGAACGTCTCCTGTGTACCAGCGTTTGCACAGTATCACTCAGTGGAACATTCCTTGTGCTTCCAGCGTTTGCAGAGTATCACTCAGTGGAACATTCCTTGTGCTACCAGCGTTTGCAGAGTATCACTCAGTGGAACAATCACTGTGCTACCAGCGTTACAGTGTATCACCTAGTGGAACAATCACTGTGCTACCAGCGTTACAGTGTATCACCTAGTGGAACAATCACTGTGCTACCAGCGTTACAGTGTATCACCTAGTGGAACATTCACTGTGCTACCAGCGTTACAGTGTATCACTCAGTGGAACATTCACTGTGCTACCAGCGTTACAGTGTATCACTCAGTGGAACAATCACCGTGCTACCTGCGTTTCAGTGTATCACTCAGTGGAACATTCACTGTGCTACCAGCGTTACAGTGTATCACTCAGTGGAACATTCACTGTGCTACCAGCGTTACAGTGTATCACTCAGTGGAACATTCACTGTGCTACCAGCGTTACAGTGTATCACTCAGTGGGACATTCTCTGAGTTACAGTGTTTCTCTTAAGGGGACACCTACTGTGTTTCCTGTATTACATGATATCTCCAAGTGGAACGCCTTCCATACTTCCAGAGTTACACTAAATCTTAAATCCTCATTCATTTCTTCAACATCGCTCACAAGCTTCTCATTTCTTCAACATCGCTCACAAGCTTCTCATTCTTCAAACATCGCTCACAAAGTCTTCATTCTTCAGTGTGCTTCACCATCGTTCTCAAATCCTCATTCATTTCTTCAGCAACGCTCACAAGTTCTTCATTCTTCTGTGTGCTTCACCATCGTTCTCAAATCCTCATTCACTTCTTCAGCAACGCTCACAAGTTCTTCATTCCTCTGTGTGCTTCACCATCGTTCTCAAATCATCATTTAGTTCTTCAGCATTATACGCCAGTTACTACGGCTAGTTCTGCATGAGGAAAACCTACATCCGGCCATCCATGCTCCGGCCCAGCTGTGGTTCCTCCTTCCGATCATCGGAAGAACCCCCGAGTTCTCAACACTCCGAACCCAGGTCAGTGACAGTATACTCAGGCCTCATGGACCTGGGGGATCGGAACCCAGAATCAAGTGCCATCCAAAACTTAGTTTCCCGAGTTCAGAGTCAGGAGGCGGCACAGGGCTAGGTGATGCAGTATCTCCAGGAATTATCCGGCCGGCTGGATCAAATTCAGGCTTCCCTGGCTTCTGTAGTTCCGGCTCCAGTTCCAGTACCCGCTCCAGTGGTTGCCACCAGTAATGTTCAATCCTTGTCCGGAACCAGGTCACGCCTTCAGCTTCCCACTCCCTCTCGCTATAATGGGAATCCAAAGAATTGCCGTGGTTATCTCAATCAATGCGAGGTGCATTTTGAACTTCTCTCACACAACTTCCCCACGGATCGGGCCAAAGTGGCATACATTATTTCCTTGCTTGAAGGTTCAGCGTTGGATTGGGTGTCTCCGTTGTGGGAGCGATCTGACCCTTTGGTTTCCAGTTACACCAATTTCATCACGTCATTCCAAAGGATTTTTGACGAGCCCGGCAGAATGACCGCTGCTTCCTCGGACCTGCTCCGAGTCCGTCAAGGCTCCCGTTCAGTGGGACAGTATGTGATTCACTTCCAGACCATAGCCTCAGAACTACGCTGGAATAATGATGCTCTCCGGGCCGCTTTCTGGAACGGGCTCTCCAACCGTCTAAAAGATGAGCTGGTCACTAGGGATCTGCCATATTCCTTAGAACAGTTGATCTCACTCTGCGTTAAGGTGGATCTCTGCATGCAGGAACGAGGTGGCGAACGTAGTCGGTCGGATCGATCCAGATTCCGGTCTCTCCCGTCTAAGCAGTTACCCCAAGTTCGGATGAACCCATGCAAATCAATCGATCCCGGCTGTCTCCGGAAGAATGACAGCGCCGTCGTGAGGGTAAACTCTGCCTCTACTGTGGGGCCGCGGATCACTTTATCAAATACTGCAAGTCCCGTCCGGGAAACGGGCAGTCCTAGCTTGTTCCGGAGAAGTCGAGTTAGGGGTTACATCTAAATCTTCTTCGACAGTGGATTGTTTACTCTCCGTGTCTCTGTTTTCTGAGTCTATAGCTAAACCTGTTAAAGCCCTGCTGGACTCTGGGGCTGCAGGGAACTTTGTTTCTCTTTCTTGTGTTCAGAGTCTGGGTTTACAGTTACAGTCTGTCAAACGACCTATTACGTTGACAGCCATCAATGGTACCAAAATATCTATTGGTCTTATTACAAGTCGCTCAGAGCCAATCAAGCTGCAGGTCGGAGCTCTGCATCAAGAACATCTGGACTTCCTAGTAATTCCGGAGATGCCTCACGATCTTGTTCTTGGTCTACCTTGGCTTAGAATTCACAATCCTCACGTCGACTGGAAGTCGTCACAAATAGTGTCCTGGAGTTCGTTTTGTCACTCTAATTGTCTCACTCCTGTTTACCCGCTCCGTGCATCTTCCAAGTCGGATGAGGAGCTTATTCCAGAGGCCTATTGGGAGTTCACAGACTTATTTTCAGAACAAGGCGGCCGATCTGTTACCACCGCATAGACCCTGGGACTGTCCCATTGAGCTTATCCCAGGGAGAATGCCACCTCGGGGACGCACATATCCCTTATCATTACCCGAGACCCAAGCTATGTCGGACTACATCAAGTCTAATCTGCTGAAAGGATTCATTCGCCCCTCTACCTCCCCGGCTGGAGCAGGTATCTTTTTCGTGAAGAAGAAGGACGGAGGGTTAAGACCATGTATTGATTATCGTGGCTTAAACGATATCACCGTTAAGAACAAATACCCTCTACCGCTAATCACGGAGCTATTTGATAGGGTTCGTGGAGCCCACGTTTTCACTAAGCTCGACTTAAGAAGAGCCTATAATTTGATACGTATCCGACAGGGGGACGAATGGAAGACGGCCTTTAATACCAGGGACGGGCATTACAAGTATCTGGTAATGCCGTTTGGCCTCAGCAATGCCCCTGCCGTTTTTCAGGGATTTGTAAATGAAATCTTCCGAGATATGTTATATTAAAGCGTAGTGGTGTACTTGGATGACATTCTGATATTTTCTAAGAATCTTGCAGAGCACAGAGTACAGGTCAAAGAAGTACTTCTTCGCCTACGAAGGAATCATCTCTACGGCAAGATTTCCAAATGTGTCTTCGAGGTCCCTTCAATTCCATTCCTCGGATATGTCATCTCAGGTACGGAGCTTCGCATGGATCCGGAGAAACTCACTGGACTGGACTCAGCCTCTCTCCTTGAAAGCGGTACAAAGATTTCTGGGCTTTGCAAATTACTACCGGAAATTTATAAAGGGATTTTCTACCATTTTTGCACCTATTACATTTACTGCCCTAACCAAAAAGGGGTCTGACCCAAGTCACTGGTCTTCAGAAGCTGAAGTAGCGTTTGCCCGGTTGAAATCAGCCTTCATGTCTGCTCCGGTACTCCAACAACCAAATTTTTCTAGACCATTCTTCTTGGAAGTCGATGCTTCTTCAGTAGGCATCGGTGCCGTTCTTTCACAGTACTGCTCTGATGGGAAGTTACATCCATGTGGTTTCCATTCTCTTAAGTTTTCTCCTGCTGAACGAAACTACACCATTGGAGATCAGGAGCTTTTAGCAATAAAATCTGCCCTAGAAGAATGGAGGTACTTATTGGAAGGTGCTAAACATCTAATTGCGATCTATACCGACCACAAGAACTTGTTGTATATCAAGACAGCCCAGTGCTTGAATTCCCGTCAAGCTAGATGGGCGCTCTTTTTCTCTCGATTCTCGTTTGTTATTAAGTATCGGGCCGGGACTCTCTGCTCTGTCTCGTTCTTTAACGGCCTCGGATGAGAATTCCTTTGAAAAGAGTTTGATTCTCAGTCCAGTCTCTATTTCAGCAGCTCCCACCTCTCTGGGTCCTCCTCCTGGGAGAATGTCTGTACCAGTTGAATTTTGTCCAAAGTTGCTGCAGTGGGCTCATATCTCCAAGTTTTCCGGGCATCCTGGTGTTCAAAAAATGTGTGAATTTCTACGAAGGTCATATTGGTGGGACACCATGAAGAAGGATATACAAGATTATGTCAACTCATGTCCTCAATGTGCTCAGCACAAAACTCTTCGTCTGCCTCCTGCGGGGTTGCTTCGTCCACTGTCCATTCCTAAGAAACCCTGGACCCATATTTCCATGGACTTTGTTACTGAATTACCCCTCTCCAAGGGTTACAATACCATCTGGGTGATTATTGACCGCTTTTCTAAAATGGCACATTTTGTTCCGTTGTCCGGGTTACCAACGGCTCCCAAGTTGGCTTTACTATTTATTCGTGAACACTTCCGCCTGCATGGGTTACCTCGGGAGATAGTCTCTGATCGAGGGGTACAGTTCACTGCTAGATTCTGGAGGGCCCTCTGTTCAGCTTTACAAATAAAACTCAAGTTCTCATCTGCTTACCATCCACAAACCAATGGGCAGACTGAACGCGTCAATCAAGATTTAGAGACTTTTCTCTGCGTTTATCTTTCTCCTTCGCAGGACGATTGGGTGGAACTGTTACCCTGGGCCGAGTTTGCCCATAACCATCTGTATCACTCTTCCACTGGTGAGTCTCCATTCTTCATTAATTATGGATTCCATCCACGAGTTCCAGAATTACCCATCTCTCCTTCGGAGGATGTTCCTGCTGCAGCTTCTACTCTCCAGCACTTCAGTCAAATCTGGAGTAAGGTTCATGCTAATCTCAAAAAAATCTCTGGCCGCTACAAATTCTTTGCGGATAGAAAACGGTGAGCAGCTCCTCAATACAAAGTTGGTGACAGGGTATGGCTCTCTACCCGCAATCTTCGTTTAAGAGTGCCCGCTATGAAGTTTGCTCCGAGGTTCATCGGTCCTTACCCTGTTTTGTCCTGAACCCGGTTGTCTGCAAATTGGGGTTGCCTTCCCATTTTCGGGTACCAAATTCGTTCCATGTTTCTCTTCTTCGTCCCCTCATCTTAAATTGGTTCCATTCAGAGTCTCCTAGGCCGACCTCGGTAGAGACTGAAGCTGGAACGGAATTTGAAATCAAAGCTATTCTTGACTATCGTTATCTTCACAAGAATTTACAGTATCTGGTAGAATGGAAAGGTTATGGTCCTGAGGAGAGGAGCTGGGTCAAAGCTTCTGAAGTCACTGCTCCGCGACTAGTCCGGATCTTTCATTCTAAGCATCCCACGAAACCAGGAAAGTGTCCAGGGGCCACTCCTAGAGGAGGTGGTACTGTCACACTTGCGGCGCTGTGGCTGCCGCGCTTACTGCTCTGGGTGCGCTGGGTCTCTCGGCGGTCGCCGCCCTTGGTGGGCACCGGGTTGATGCGTCTTGCTGGCGCTGCCTCCGGCGGGTTCCCGGGGTGTGGGCGCCATTGCGCCTGGCGTTCAGGGGAGCGTGGTGGGCGAGTGACGTCATTGGCCCCTTCCGCCAATTGGGAGAGAGCAGGAAGTTCAAAGGAAGACGCCAAGCAGAGCTCCGGATCCTGAGTATCGTCTCTTCTATGATCACCAGTGCTAGCAGTGTTCAGTGAGTTCTCTAACTGAACGTCTCCTGTGTACCAGCGTTTGCACAGTATCACTCAGTGGAACATTCCTTGTGCTTCCAGCGTTTGCAGAGTATCACTCAGTGGAACATTCCTTGTGCTACCAGCGTTTGCAGAGTATCACTCAGTGGAACAATCACTATGCTACCAGCGTTACAGTGTATCACCTAGTGGAACATTCACTGTGCTACCAGCGTTACAGTGTATCACTCAGTGGAACAATCACCGTGCTACCTGCGTTACAGTGTATCACTCAGTGGAACATTCACTGTGCTACCAGCGTTACAGTGTATCACTCAGTGGAACATTAACTGTGCTACCAGCGTTACAGTGTATCACTCAGTGGAACATTCACTGTGCTACCAGCGTTACAGTGTATCACTCAGTGGAACATTCACTGTGCTACCAGCGTTACAGTGTATCACTCAGTGGGACATTCTCTGAGTTACAGTGTTTCTCTTAAGGGGACACCTCCTGTGTTTCCTGTATTACATGATATCTCCAAGTGGAACGCCTTCCATACTTCCAGAGTTACACTAAATCTTAAATCCTCATTCATTTCTTCAACATCGCTCACAAGCTTCTCATTTCTTCAACATCGCTCACAAGCTTCTCATTCTTCAAACATCGCTCACAAATTCTTCATTCTTCAGTGTGCTTCACCATCGTTCTCAAATCCTCATTCATTTCTTCAGCAACGCTCACAAGTTCTTCATTCTTCTGTGTGCTTCACCATCGTTCTCAAATCATCATTCACTTCTTCAGCAACGCTCACAAGTTCTTCATTCTTCTGTGTGCTTCACCATCATTCTCAAATCCTCATTCATCTCTTCAGCATCGCTCACAAGTTCTTCATTCTTCTGTGTGCTTCACCATCGTTCTAAAATCCTCATTCATCTCTTCAGCATCGCTCACAAGTTCTTCATTCTTCTGTGTGCTTCACCATCGTTCTCAAATCATCATTTAGTTCTTCAGCATTATACGCCAGTTACTACGGCTAGTTCTGCATGAGGAAAACCTACATCCGGCCATCCCTGCTCCGGCCCAGCTGTGGTTCCTCCTTCCGATCATCGGAAGAACCCCGAGTTCTCAACACTCTGAACCCAGGTCAGTGACAGGTTGTTACAACCAATAAATCTGTGTTGTTTTTTTTACATGAATTGGAGAAGTGTCTATTGCCTCATATAAAAGCAGATACTGAAAAGTGGACCCACAGCAGTGAATTCAAAGAAACCGCTATGTGAACATAGAGACCAGTTCTAAGCTCAGTTTGGTTTGGATTTTATACTGTGTGCGTCACCCTGGTTTTGGTTGAAATTAGGTCGTCTTCAATATACGCAAAGATACCTTTGAGGGAATATGGGGCATTTCCTTGAGGTCAGTTTCATGATAATTTCCGCTTTAAGATTCCAGTTACATCTTTGCAGTATTCCTCTAACTTGGGTTTATACTGAGCAGAGAAGTCTGGACATCTATATTGAAGATCTCCTTATAAATAAGTGGAATTGAACAGTACACCTTTATCCAGTCTTCCCTTGAGGAAAAACTTTTGGGGACATTTTGTTTGCTAGCAAATTACGCCTGTATCCTATTTATTGTTGTATATCGTGCCTCTGAATGAGTTGGCATTTGTGAGATGCTGCTGCTGTTGGTGCTACGGAAGGCAATACACCTAACTAGTGGGCTGTCACAGTCATATAGTCTTTAGTTTGCCCTGTTTCACTTGTCCACATATCCATGGTTAAGTGGACAGTTGGTACAACGGCATTTCTGAGGACACTAATAACACTTTTTTTAATGTCCCTGTACAGGCTGGGAATTGCTTGTCTAGTGAAGTGAACTTTAGATGGGATTTAGTAGCGGGGACACAGTACGTTAATCACCTGTCTAAATCCCACTGCACTAATGGCGGATACTGGACGCACATCTAACAGCAGCATAGCTGTTATGGCCTCAGTAATGCGCTTTGCAACTGGGTGACTGCTGTCATACTTCATCTTCCTTGCAAAGGATTGTTGAACAGTCAATTGTTTTGTTAAACTACAAGTAGTCTTCCTGGTCCCCTTCTGGGATGAAGATCGACTCCCAGCAGCAACAGCAGTATGGGTAGCACTCAAGGATCCTCCGGAGGAATTGGACTACTTCCAATCCTGATTGAATAGGAAATTGACAATGAGGGTGTTGAGGGTGGGGATTGCAGGCGCTTGGATCCAACAGAGAAAAGGGAGCTATGTGTCGCTGGACTGGTTACGTTCTTATCCTAAGTTTCTGAATGTTTCAACAACTTGTGATGTATACCCTGCAAGTGACGTTATATATCACAACCGCGGACACACTTGGGCTCTCCTTGGGGATTGGTGATATTTCTGAACGCACAGTTGGTTCCTGTGCCTTAACAAGTTTTATTTTTTGAACTCTTCTACAGGGAGGAGGGCCTACATCATCATTATGAGACGCAGAAAATGGAAATGAAAATGCAGAATTTGCAAATATTGAAAAAAGGGGTTACTGGGAATAGAGAATTTGGTACTAATACCTGCAAAAGTAGAGAAGGATGAATCCTGGGTAATATCATTAAGCAATCTGATTCTCCTGTTTTGCCAACATGTAAAGGCAGTAAAATTACAACCCCCCCCCCCCCCCCCCTCGGGAAATCAGGATTGTTGAACAATGGGATGAAGGGACTGGGATGTGGAGCAATGTTGGCGATTAGCGAAGTCCCAGATCTTCAGTGTATGAGAAATAACAGGGTGATGTAGGGGAGCTTTGGATGAGCCAGTCTGGGGAACCACAAAAGGGAGGAAATGGAATACAGCCTTAGGATATTCGATTCGATTGCTACCCATACCCTCTACGATTTGGGTTCACTCCACAAGATGCACTGCGCAAGTCTAGCAGCGACATAGTAAGACTTAGTAATATAATATAATAATAATTTTATTTATATAGCACTCTTTCTCCAATAGGACTCAAGGCGCTTTAAGATCATATGAATTGTGAAGTCATGTGTTGTAGATGTTTAAAAACATAGGGAGGGACCTTATTGGAAGAGACTGAAATAAATATAAAAGTCTGGGCAGAAGGTTCATTTTGACAGCCGAAATATAGCAGCAACCCCAGCTCTCCAGGTCTTTCTTTAATTGTGTTAATTTAGGATAGTGAACCTGGAAGATCTCTCTGTAATTCCTGGTAATGGAGATTCCAAGATATACAATCTGATGTTTATTCCACTGAAAAGGATATGTTTCCTCTAACGTACTCTTAGTTTCTTGGGGCATGTAGAAATCTAGGACCTCTGTTTTTTGTGTGTTAACTTGTAACCAGATAGCCTACCATATTCCTCTAGTTCTCAAAAGAGAAGGGGTAGTAACATTGTAACTAAGGTTGAAAAAAATAAGATTTTAAACCTACCGGTAAATTTTTTTCTCCTAGTCCGTAGAGGATGCTGGGGACTCCGTAAGGACCATGGGGTATAGACGGGCTCCGCAGGAGACATGGGCACTATAAAGAACTTTAGATGGGTGTGCACTGGCTCCTCCCTCTATGCCCCTCCTCCAGACCTCAGTTAGAGAAACTGTGCCCAGAGGAGACGGACAGTACGAGGAAAGGATTTTTGTTAATCTAAGGGCAAGATTCATACCAGCCCACACCATCCACACCGTATAACATGGAATTTACGCAACCAGTTAACAGTATGAACAATGAACAAAACAGCATCAGCCAACGACTGATCTTAACTGTAACATAACCCTTATGTAAGCAATAACTATATATAAGCCTTGCAGAAATATGTCCGCACTGGGACGGGAGCCCAGCATCCTCTACGGACTAGGAGAAAAAGATTTACCGGTAGGTTTAAAATCTTATTTTCTCTTATGTCCTAGAGGATGCTGGGGACTCTGTAAGGACCACGGGGATTATACCAAAGCTCCAGACCGGGCAGGAGAGTGCGGATGACTCTGCAGCACCGATTGAGCAAACATGAGGTCCTCCTCAGCCAAGGTATCAAACTTGTAGAATTTAGCAAAAGTGTTTGAACCCGACCAAGTCGCCGCTCGGCAAAGCTGTAATGCCGAGACGCCTTGGGCAGCCGCCCAAGAAGAGCCCACCTTCCTAGTGGAATGGGCCTTTACCAAATTTGGTAACGGCAATCCAGCCGTAGAAATAGCCTGCTGAATCGTGTTACAGATCCAGCGAGCAATAGTCTGCTTAGAAGCAGGAGCGCCAACCTTGTTGGCTGCATACAGGACAAACAGTGCCTCTGTTTTCCCAACCCGAGCCGTCCTGGCTACATATATCTTCAAGGCCCTGACTAAATCAAGGGACTTGGAATCCTCCAAGTCCTTCGTAGCCACAGGTACCACAATAGGTTGGTTCATATGAAACGATGAAACCACCTTAGGCAAAAATTGAGGATGAGTCCTTAATTCTGCTCTATCCACATGGAAAATCAGATAGGGGCTTTTGTGAGACAAAGCCGCCAATTCAGACACCCGCCTTGCAGATGCCAAGGCCAACAACATGACCACCTTCCAAGTGAGAAATTTCAATTCAACCGTTTGAAGAGGTTCAAACCAGTGAGATTTTAGGAACTGTAACACCACGTTAAGGTCCCATGGTGCCACTGGAGGCACAAAAGGAGGCTGTATGTGCAGCACTCCCTTTACAAAAGTCTGGACTTCTGGGAGAGAAGCCAATTCCTTCTGAAAGAAAATTGATAGGGCCAAAATCTGTACCTTAATGGAGCCTAATTTTAGGCCCATATCCACTCCTGTCTGTAGAAAGTGGAGAAAACGGCCCAGATGGAAAACTTCCGTAGGAGCATTCTTGGATTCACACCAAGATACATACTTTCTCTAGATACGCTGATAATGTTTCGCCGTCACCTCCTTTCCAGCCTTCATTAGAGTAGGGATGACTTCTTCCGGAATGCCTTTCCCAGCTAGGATTCGGTGTTCAACCGCCATGCCGGCAAACGTAACCGCGGTAAGTCTTGAAACACGCAGGGCCCCTGTTGCAACAGGTCCTCCCTGAGAGAAAGAGGCCATGGATCTTCTGTGAGCATTTCCTGAAGATCGGAATACCAGGCCCTTCGAGGCCAATCTGGAACAATGAGTATTGTCTGCACTCTTTTTCGTCTTATGATTCTCAATATCTTTGAGATGAGTGGAAGAGGAGGGAACACATAGACCGACTGAAACACCCACGGTGTCACCAGGGTGTCCACTGCTACTGCCTGAGGGTCCCTTGACCTGGCACAATACCTCCGAAGCTTCTTGTTGAGGCGTGACGCCATCATGTCTATTTGAGGAAGTCCCCAATGACTTGTTATCTCTGCAAAAACTTCCTGATGAAGTCCCCACACTCCTGGATGGAGATCGTGTCTGCTGAGGAAGTCTGCTTCCCAGTTGTCCACTCCCGGAATGAAGACTGCTGCCAAAGCACTTATGTGATTTTCCGCCCAGCGCAGAATCTTGGTGGCTTCCGCCATTGCCAGTCTGCTCCTTGTTCCGCCTTGGCGGTTTACATGAGCCACGGCTGTGACGTTGTCTGATTGAATCAGAACCGGTAGGTCGCGAAGAAGATTCTCCGCTTGACGCAGGCCGTTGTATATGGCCCTCAATTCCAGTACATTGATGTGTAGACAATCCTCCTGGCTTGACCATATCCCCTGAAAGTTTCTTCCTTGTGTGACTGCTCCCCATCCTCGGAGGCTCGCGTCCGTGGTTACCAGAACCCAGTCTTGAATGCCGAACCTGTGACCCTCTAGAAGGTGAGCACTCTGCAGCCACCATAGGAGAGACACCCTGGCCCTGGGGGACAGGCTTATTTTCTGATGAATTTGAAGATGGGACCCGGACCACCTGTCCAGAAGGTCCCACTGAAACGTCCTCGCATGAAACCTGCCGAAGGGGATGGCCTCGTAGGTCGCCACCATTTTTCCCAGTACTCGAGTGCATTGATAAACTGACACTCTTTTCGGTTTTAACAGGTCTCTGACCATGTTCTGGAGTTCCTGGGCTTTTTCCATTGGGAGAAAAACCCTCTTTTGTTCCGTGTCCAGAATCATGCCTAAGAAAGATAGCCGAGTTGTTGGAACCAACTCTGACTTTGGTAGATTCAGAATCCAGCCATGTTGCTGCAGCACTCTCAGGGAGAGCGCCACGCTTTTCAGCAACTGATCTCTTGATCTCGCCTTTATCAGGAGATCGTCCAAGTACGGTATAATTGTGACTCCCTGCCTGCGCAGAAGCACCATCATTTCCACCATTACCTTGGTGAAAATCCTCGGGCCGTGGAAAGCCCAAACGGCAATGTCTGAAACTGGTAATGACAGTCCTGTACAGCGAATCTCAGGTACGCCTGATGAGGGGGATATATGGGGACATGAAGGTATGCGTCTTTTATGTCCAGTGACACCATAAATTCCCCCCCCCTCCAGGCTGGAGATAACTGCCCGGAGCGATTCCATCATCAATTTGAACTTTTTCAAGTACAGGTTTAGGGATTGCAAATTTAGAATGGGTCTGACCGAGCCATCCGGTTTCGGGACCACAAATAGGGTTGAATAGTACCCCTTCCCCTGTTGAACTAGGGGAACCTCGACAACCACTTTTTGTTGACACAGTTTTTGAATTGCAGCTAAAACTATCTCCCTCTCTGGGGGAGAAGCTGGTAGAGCCGATTTCAAAAACCGGCGAGGAGGCATGTCTTCGAATTCAAGCTTGTATCCTTGGGATACAATTTCCATTGCCCAAGGATCCACGTCTGACTGAACCCAGACGTGGCTGAAGAGTCGAAGACGTGCCCCCACCGGCGCAGACTCCCTCAGTGGAGCCCCAGCGTCATGCGGTGGATTTAGTAGAAGCTGGGGAGGACTTCTGCTCCTGGGAACTAGCCGTAGCAGGCAGTTTTTTCCCTCTCCCCTTACCTCTGGCGAGGAAGGAAGAGCGCCGACCTCTTCTGGACTTATGCGACCGAAAGGACTGCATCTGATATTGCGGCGTTTTCTTTTGCTGTGTGGAAACATAAGGTCAAAAAGTAGATTTGCCCGCGGTAGCTGTGGAAACCAGGTCCGCGAGACCTTCCCCAAATAAATCCTTACCTTTGTAAGGTAACATTTCCATATGCTTCTTTGAGTCGGCATCACCCGTCCATTGGCGGATCCACAGGGCTCGCCTAGCAGAAATCGCCATGGCGTTGGCTCTCGAACCTAGCAGACCAACGTCTCTCTGAGCGTCCCTCATATATAAGACTGCGTCTTTAATGTGACCTAAGGTCAATAAAATGGTATCCCTATCCAGGGTATCAATGTCAGCTGACAAAGTATCCGTCCAAGCCGCAACAGCGCTACAAACCCAAGCCGACGCTATTGCCGGTCTGAGCAAGGCCCCCGTATGTATATAAATAGATTTTAAGGTAGTTTCCTGTCTGCGATCAGCAGGATCCTTGAGGGCTGCCATGTCTGGAGACGGTAGCGCCACCTTTTTGGACAAGCGCGTTAACGCCTTGTCCACCCTGGGTGAGGATTCCACCGTAACCTGTCCTGCGCAGGGAAAGGATACGCCATAAGAATTCTTTTGGGAATCTGCAGTTTCTTGACTGGAGTCTCCCAAGCCTTTTCAAATAACGCGTTCAGCTCATGAGATGGGGGAAAGGTTACCTCAGGTTTCTTTTCCTTAAACATGTGTACCCTCTTGTCAGGGACAGAGGGGTCACCAGTGATATGTAAAACATCCTTTATTGCAATAATCATATAATTAATACTTTTGGCCACCCTTGGGTGTAACCTCGCATCATCGTAGTTGACACTGGAATCAGAATCCGTGTCGGTATCAGTGTCTGCTACTTGGGACAGGGGACGTTTCTGAGACCCTGAAGGGCCCTGTGACACAGTCAAAGCCATGGATTGACTCCCTGTTCTATCCTTGAACTCTGCTTTGTCCAACCTCTGATGTAATAAAGACACATTTGCATTTAAAACATACAGCATATCCAACCAATCAGGTGTCGGCGTTGCCAACGGAGACACCACAATCATCTGCTCCACCTCCTCCTTAGATGAGCCTTCCGCTTCAGACATGCCGACACACGCGTACCGACACCCCCACACACTCAGGGATATATCTATATGGAGACAATTCCCCAATAAGGCCCTTTGAAGAGAGAGATAGAGAGTATGCCAGCACACACCCAGCGCCAACTTACACTGGAAACCAAATTCCCAGACAAAACAGAGCTTTTATATAAATATATAAATATACAGTCACTGCGCCAAAAAAAAGTGCCCCCCCCCCCCTCTTTTTTGCCCTCTGTCACCGTGTTCAGCAGGGGAAAGAACAGGGAGCCAGCTTCTCTGCAGTGTGCTGTCGAGAAAATGGCGCTGGTTAGTGCTGAAGGATCAAGCTCCGCCCCCTCAGCGGCGGGCTTCAGTCCCGCTCAAACTTACTATACTGGCGGGGGATTATATAATATACTGCCTCTGCAGCCCTTATATATATATTAGCCAGTCCCAAGAGGTTTATAATTGCTGCCCAGGGCGCCCCCCCCTGCGCCCTGCACCCTTCAGTGCCCGTTCTGTGTGGGAGCAATGGCGCGCAGCGTTACCTCAGAGAAGATCTGAAGTCTTCTGCCGCCTTTGAAGTCTTCTTTCTTCTTATACTCACCCGGCTTCTATCTTCCGGCTCTGTGAGGAGGACGGCGGCGCGGCTCCAGGACGAACCGCGAGGGTGAGACCTGCGTTCCGACCCTCTGGAGCTAATGGTGTCCAGTTGCCTAAGAAGCAGAGCCTATCATTTAAGTAGGTCTGCTTCTCTCTCCTCAGTCCCACGATGCAGGGAGCCTGTTGCCAGCAGTGCTCCCTGAAAATAAAAAAACCTAACAAAATTATTTTTCAGAGAAACTCAGGAGAGCTCCCCTGTAGTGCACCCAGTCTCCTCTGGGCACAGGATCTAACTGAGGTCTGGAGGAGGGGCATAGAGGGAGGAGCCAGTGCACACCCATCTAAAGTTCTTTATAGTGCCCATGTGTCCTGCGGAGCCCGTCTATACCCCCATGGTCCTTACGGAGTCCCCAGAATCCTCTAGGACGTAAGAGAAAGACAATTGTCCATCGTGTTTAACCTATTTGTGGTCTCCTATGCAGTCTTATTATAGGACTAGTTATTTTTATGTTAGGACTAGACATAGGCGTGCGCAGCACATTTTATTAGGGGGTGCACCGTTGGAGGGGCTTGACTAGGACCGCCCATTGGGCGTGTCTAGCGCCACCCATCAGGCGTGTCTCTCGCCACCTATTGGCATTCACTGCAAACTACATAATATAGGACATTTTATTAAATAGAGTACAGTGAGGGCTGGCAGATGATTATGTCAGTAATGGTGCTGGACTGGTGTGTGCTAATCCTGCCTAGCTGTGGTTCCATCCTGTCACGCCTGTTCCTCCTACAGCTGCTCCTCTTAGGTGGACGATCCTACACATAGCTTCGCAAACCCTCCTCCCGCCCACAATTTCACCTCTTGTTCCTCCCCTGATGCTCCGCATCACCTCACACCCTCTCCTAGTGCTCTGCTTCACCTCACACCCTCCCCAGATGCTCCGCATCACCTCTCCCCCGATGCTCTGCATCACCTCTCCCTCTCCCCCGATGCTCCGCATCACCTCTCCCTCTCCCCCGATACTCCGCATCACCTCTCCCCCGCTGCTCCTCATCACCTCTGCCCCTCCCCAGATTCACTGCATTACCTCTCACCCTCCCCTTATTCTTCACATTGCCTCTCACCGTCATGACAGCAATATGACAGACCTCAAACTCAGAGACACAGATAGACAGAGAGACACAGCGATAGAGATAGAGACACAGATATATAGAGACAGATAAACAGAGAGAGAGACATACATACATAGACACAGATAGAGAGACAGGGAGACAGAAAGAGAGTTACACACAGAGAGACAGAGAGGATTTCTTTAAAATGGAAAATAAATAAAAAATACACTGAGTTACTCCACCACACATACTGTAGCTGCTTACCACACTGCAGGTTGCTGCCAGTGAGTGTCAATTCCGTCCCTGATTGAGTTCTGCTATGGCTGTCAAAAGTGTGAGAAAGTTGTCTGTAGGGAGCGGACAGTTGTGCAGCAGTGTGCTTG
Organism: Pseudophryne corroboree; assembly: GCF_028390025.1. Taxonomy (NCBI): domain Eukaryota; kingdom Metazoa; phylum Chordata; class Amphibia; order Anura; family Myobatrachidae; genus Pseudophryne; species Pseudophryne corroboree. The sequence continues at coordinate 149,402,488 of NC_086454.1, read as the reverse complement.
TGCCCGGCGGTCTCACTCCCACTCGCCATGCTGGCAGCTCCCGCTCCTCTTAGGTAGATGCGGAGGTAAGGATAGAACAGGGAGGGCCGGCGCAGTGTCCCATGTAATGGCGTTGTGACGTCATTCATAGAAGCGCACAGACCGGACTATGATGTGTAACGGGGTAATCAGAGGTGGGGAGGGTTTCTAATATGTCTTGTATTTCACACTTGTACTGCACCATATGACAGCCATCGCTATCAGTTTATTTTGTCATTTGTGAATGTTAACTTCAGGGCTCGGACCTCTTGGCGTATGGGGGGTGCCGGACATTAGGGGGTGCCTGTGCACACCAGGCACCCCCCCTGCGCACGCCTATGGGACTAGTTAAATTAACTATAATGCGTGCCTACGCACCATAACCCTGAATATCTTTATCCAATAGGAATTTATCTAACCCATTCTTAAAGGTGTTGACTGAGTCCGCAGTTACTACTCCCTCAGGCAGGGAATTCCAAACGTATTGTCCTTACTGTGAAAAAACCTTTTCGCCTCAATGAGCGGAAACTCCTCTCCTCTAACCTAAGCGAGTGACCACGTGTTCTCTGTGCTGATCTTATAAAAAACAGGTCCCTCCCAAGCTCTGTGTATTGACCCCTTATATATTTGTAGATGTTGATCATGTCCCCTCTTAGTCTCCTCTTTTCCAATGTAAACATGCCTAGCCTTGCAAGCCTTTCCTCGTATTCCAGCATCTCCATGCCCTTGATTAGTTTGGTCGCCCGCCTCTGAACCTTTTCTAGCTCCAGGATATCCTTTTTGTAATATGGTGCCCAAAATTGCACACAGTATTTAAGATGTGGCCTCACTAGTGATTTATATAATGGGAGTATAATACTCCCGTCCCTTGCATCAATTCCTCATTTTATGCATGCTAATATCTTATTAGCCTTCTTTGCTGCACTCCTACTTTGGGTACAGCTGCTTAATTTGTTATCTATGTGAACCCCTAAGTCTTTTTCCAGTAAAGAATCCTCTAATATTACCCATTTAGTATGTAGGTGTAATTTTTAGTCTTGCCCCCATAGTGCATTACCTTACACTTGTCTGTGTTGAATCTCATTCTCCATTTTGCTGCCCATGCTTCCAGTTTAGTTAAGTCGTTCTGAAGAGACTCAGCATCCCTCTCCGTATTTATAACCTTACACAATTTGGTATCGTCTGCGAAGATCTACGGTTAGGTCGTTGATGAAAATGTTGAACAAAAGTGGTCCAAGTACAGACCCTTGTGGCACACCACTTAGTACTTTAGTCCAATTTGAAAATGATCCATTGATTACAACGCGCTGCTCCCTATTATCTAACCAATTACTGACCCAAGTGCATATTGTGCTCCCTAGCCCTATTTCTTGTAGCTTATAGATAAGACGTGTCAAAGTCGAAAAATATCATGATGCATATGCCTTGTACTAACCCCTCATGCACACGCGCGCTGCTCGTGCACCCACTCCCCCGTACGTGCACATACCCGCAAGTTGCGTAGTGGACGCTACAGCGTCTCGTGCGCATGAGATGTGTATTTACGGCGGAGTTTGTGAGCGTCTAGCGTGCGACTCGATCGTAGCATATTTAACCCATATAGTGTGTTTTATAGTTAATATTCCCCTAGACAATGTCAGCGAGTATGTTTAGTTTAAACGGTTCCTGGACAGAGAGATTCCTCTTTGCATGATAGGAAGGGTCAGATAAAGGTTGAAAGGTGGTGTCTAGTATCCAGCTGTAGGGTATTTTAAGGGTAACATTTCGGTGTTGGTTAGGAAAGGATCGCTCGCTCCTGCGTATAGTTATGTGCAAAAGTAGTTTATGAACATATATTGTATTTGCTGTAAATTACACATGACGCGGGAATCCTGAGGATACCTCCCACCTGAGCAGTTGGGGAAAGACACAGCCCACCTGTTCAAATCCACCTATGACCTTTGCTATAATGTGGAGACACATTCCTGTGTCCAATGAACAATTATAGGGACCATTGTATTGTGAATGTATGTTGTGTATATAAAGACCACCATTGCCTGGCCAGACACTCACTCTCTCTGAAGGCTTTCTCTCTGAATGCTGAGGGCTGGATCCAGGACGCGCTTGCGAATCATCCCCACGTATGTTTATTTCTCTGTAGCCATTTTGTTATCCATTCTGTTCGCCATTCGTTTCAATTTGTTCACTCTTGTTTGTTATTGTTCATATTATTCTCTGTTATTGTGTTAGATTTTGATGTTAGTTTGTAGTGTATAACTTGTATTGTGTTTTTCTCCTTTTCTCTAAACCATCCACGGCGGTGTTAGAACCGCTGTGGTTTTTAAATCCAAACAAGGTCTTGTGTTTTCACTTCTCCACAAAGGGCTTTTCTTAGCGTTTCAATCGCTCAAACAGCATACACATAGTTAAGGTTTTTAAGCGTTACATCATTGTAGTATTTGACTACTAAGGTTTAGAGTATAAGCATATTCTTACTGTGTTTTATTAATAAGGTTTACTGTGTATCTTTCTGTGAGCGTCTGCGCCGCTCGTGTCTCACTCTCACGGCGCAACGTCCGCTACGCCAATAGCGTAGCAGTACGGTACTCGGTACGCCTATAGCGTGCTTGGTACGAAGCGTGAAACCGTGAGCGTACGCATCGCTCGTGCGTCGCGCCCACGGCTTAGCATCTGTTACGCTAAGTGCGTACCCCTACGCAAATAGCATACTTAGTCCGTAATAGTAAATAGCTTATGTTTAAAGGTAATATTTGACATTATCAGACGCATGTGTGGTACAGTGTCAAAAGCTTTGGCAAAGTCTAAAAAGATTATATCCACCTCCTTAACCTGATGCAGGTTGGCACTTACTGTTTCATAAAAGCCAAATAAGTTGGTCTGACATGATCTGTCCTTCACAAATCCATGTTGGTTCCTTTTAATGACCTTATTTACTTCAAGGAACTTTTGAATACTGGTGGTCATTCCGAGTTGATCGCTAGCTGCCGTTGTTCGCAGCGTAGCGATCAGGCTAAAAATCGGCATTTCTGTGCATGCACATGGTACGCAGTGCACACGCGTGAAGTAATTTCACAAATGCCGATGCAGTTTTACACAAGGTGTAGCGACGCTTTTCAGTCGCTGTGTTGATCGGTGAGTGATTGACAGGAAAGGGGCGTTTCCGGGAGGTAACTGACCGTTTTACGGGAGTGTGCTAAAAAACGCAGGCGTGTCAGGTAAAAACGCAGGCGTGCCTGGGGAAACGGGGGAGTGGCTGGCCGAACGCAGGGCGTGTTTGTGACGTCAAAGCAGGAACTAAACTGACTGAAGTGATCGCAAGGAAGGAGTAGGTCTGGAGCTACTTTGAAACGGCATGAATTTTTTTCAGAGCAGTTCTGCTAATCTTTCGTTCGCACTTCTGCTAAGCTAAGATACACTCCCAGAGGGCAGCGGCTTAGCGTTTGCACTGCTGCTAAAAGCAGCTAGCGAGCGATCAACTCGGAATGAGGGCCATTGTCCCTTAGAATACCTTCCAATACTTTCCCCACTATAGATGTAAGACTAACTGGTCAGCTTTGCTCCACTTTTTTAAAATAATAGTGAATGAGCCGGATCAGAAATCGTAAGTAGGACATCATCTGCGTATAGCTCTATTTTATGTTCAACCAACCCAACCCTGATACCCTTTATATTTGGGTTAGCTCTTATCCTCGCTGCGAGTGGCTCTATCATTAGGGTGAATATGAGGGGGGACAAGGGGCAACCCTATCGCGTCCCGCTGGTTTGCCCAAAACAGACGGCCTAGGGTTACCATAAAAAGCAGCTATCCCTTAGTGAAACCCTGGAGACCCATGGAATATAGGGTTGTAAACATAAAAGGCCAATGTATCCGGTCGAATGCTTTTTCAGCATCCACCCTAAAAACATGGCCGGCAATTTATGAATATGAATAAGGCGGTCATTTTTTAAAAGACAAAATCAGCCTAGTTTTGCCTTTAGATAATTTGCTTAATTAAATTCCATGATAATGGGATTTTGACAAATCACTGTTCATTACATTTTCCTCTTAGTTTTACTTTTAATAGGAGAAAGATTGGTAAGTCACAGTCCAAATGGAAAACCCAGGACCAGGCTCAATGGCAGGTCCCATCAGCTACTACTAAGTCCATTCTTCCACCAATGTTCTAATCTCATTAGTGGTGATGGCCGCACATACTACCAAATACATGTAGTCACCACAGGCACTAGGTTCTAGATCTACAAAAACATATCTAACATTTGACAACAGGGAACAGTCAATTTAGTCACCCTGTTCACTTAAAAATCCTATATGATCAGCAGAACACATCAGTAGCAACAGCATATGTATCCATGTGCCGAAGCGTAAAGGTCGCAAGTCTGCATAAGCAGCAATAGCATATGTACCCCCATGTGCTGAAGCCTATAGATTGCAAGTCTGCATCAACAGCAATAGCATATGTACCCAAGTGCTGAAGCCTATAGGTCGCAGGTCTGCATCAGCAGCAATAGCATATGTATTCATGTTCCAAAGCCTATAGGTCGCAAGTCTGCATAAGCAGCAATAGCATATGTACCCACATGTGCTGAAGCCTATAGGTCGCAAATCTGCATAAGCAGCAATAGCATATGTATTCATGTGTTGAAGCCTATAGGTCGCAAGTCTGCATAAGCAGCAATAGCATATGTACCCATGTGTTGAAGCCTATAGGTCGCAAGTCTGCATAAGCAGCAATAGCATATGTACCCATGTGCTGAAGCCTATAGGTCGCAAGTCTGCATTAGCAGCAATAGCATATGTATCCATGTGTTGAAGCCTATAGGTCGCAAGTCTGCATCAGCAGCAATAGCATATGTATCCATGTGCTGAAGCCTATAGGTCGCAAGTCTGCATAAGCAGCAATAGCATATGTATCCATGTGTTGAAGCCTATAGGTCGCAAGTCTGCATTAGCAGCAATAGCATATGTACCCATGTGCTGAAGCCTATAGGTCGCAAGTCTGCATCAGCAGCAATAGCATATGTATCCATGTGTTGAAGCCTATAGGTCGCAAGTCTGCATTAGCAGCAATAGCATATGTATCCATGTGTTGAAGCCTATAGGTTGCAAGTCTGCATTAGCAGCAATAGCATATGTACCCATGTGCTGAAGCCTATAGGTCGCAAGTCTGCATAAGCAGCAATAGCATATGTATCCATGTGTTGAAGCCTATAGGTCGCAAGTCTGCATTAGCAGCAATAGCATATGTATTCATGTTCCGAAGCCTATAGGTCGCAAGTCTGCATAAGCAGCAATAGCATATGTATTCATGTGTTGAAGCCTATAGGTCGCAAGTCTGCATAAGCAGCAATAGCATATGTACCCATGTGCTGAAGCCTATAGGTCGCAAAGTCTGCATCAGCAGCAATAGCATATGTATTCATGTTCCGAAGCCTATAGGTCGCAAGTCTGCATAAGCAGCAATAGCATATGTACCCCCATGTGCTGAAGCCTATAGATTGCAAGTCTGCATCAACAGGAAAAGCATATGTACCCAAGAGCTGAAGCCTATAGGTCGCAGGTCTGCATCAGCAGCAATAGCATATGTACCCATGTTCCAAAGCCAATAAGTCGCAAGTCTGCATAAGCAGCAATAGCATATGTACCCATGTGCTGAAGCCTATAGGTCGCAAGTCTGCTTAAGCAGCAATAGCATATGTATCCATGTGTTGAAGCCTATAGGTCGCAAGTCTGCATAAGCAGCAATAGCATATGTATCCATGTGTTGAAGCCTATAGGTCGCAAGTCTGCATAAGCAGCAATAGCATATGTACCCCCATGTGCTGAAGCCTATAGATTGCAAGTCTGCATCAACAGGAAAAGCATATGTATCCCCATGTGCTGAAGCCTATAGGTCGCAAGTCTGCATCAGCAGCAATAGCTATGTACCCATGTTCCAAAGCCAATAAGTCGCAAGTCTGCATAAGCAGCAATAGCATATGTACCCATGTGCTGAAGCCTATAGGTCGCAAGTCTGCATAAGCAGCAATAGCATATGTATCCATGTGTTGAAGCCTATAGGTCGCAAGTCTGCATAAGCAGCAATAGCATATGTATCCATGTGTTGAAGCCTATAGGTCGCAAGTCTGCATAAGCAGCAATAGCATATGTACCCCCATGTGCTGAAGTCTATACATCGCAGATCTGTATCAACAGCAATAGCATACTGTATGTACCCAAGTTCTGAAGCCTATAGGTCGCAGGTTTGCACCTGATGTGTGTTATGTCCGCAGCAGAAATATGTCACTTTTACAACCATGATTTTAACCATCTGTATTCCTTGCAAAATACACATTCACCGTTAAAACCTTAAAAAACCCACAAGCTGCACATAAAAACATAATATATGTATGTAGAATGAATAAAGCACGTATATCAGCTATTTAGCAATTCACAAATCACCAAATCAAAAGAAGTTGGATAGCGATGGCGATCAGGTATTTGTACCAGACCTCAGACAACCACAACTGGTATGTCTGTGCCAATCTGCTTCTTTTCGCAATTCCGCCAATATACCCTTGCTGTACTCAGCCTACGTTAGAAGATCCCACCACACGTGTCCCACTTCTCCATACATGGCTGTTTGTGCCCATTTTCTGGACATGAGCAGAGGCAATTTTGGTATTTTACGCTGTGTAAATAAGCATATGTACAGCTTAGCATCAGGCCATATATGGTTAAAAAAACAGCTTTATTACACACAAAACTATCTGAAAACTACATAAAAGTGTATGATTTTTATGTATGACACTTGAAAGATCCTATTCCAATTAAGTCCAGTATAAAATATTCAGTTCTGCTTTTCCTTGTGTAGAACAAGACAAATGAAGTTGGCGTGAGTTTATTTAAACTTAAGATTGTTGCTCTCGCACCAACAGATAAAGTTTCACACAACCTTTTGCTGAAGGGCACAGCTCCTTCCACATTTCTGAGTTTTCAACAGTCAGTAATTCCTATGGAACAAAAGAGACGGTCAGACAGCAGCACACACAGAAACCCCCACCCCAAAAAAAAACCCCAAACAAAACCCTAACCCTCTTCCTAGTGCATAATCCTCCCGCAGCTTAACCCTAACCTCCCCTCCCGCAGCCTAACCCTAATGTCCCGTCCGGCAGCCTATCCCTCCCCACCCGCATCCTATTGCTTACCTTCCCCTCCCGCATGCTAACCTTCCTCTCCTGCAACCTAACCCTCCCCTCCTGCAGCCTAACCCTAACCTTCCCTCCCGCATCCTAATGCTAACCTTCCCCTCCCACAACCTAACCCTCCCCTACCGCAGGCTAACCCTAACATCCCCTCCCGCAGCTTAACCCTCCCCACTCACATCCTAATGCTAAACTTCCCCTCCCGCATCCTAATGCTAACCTTCCCCTCCCGCAGCCTAACCCTCCCTTCCTGCAGCCTAACTCTAACCTTCCCCTCCCACAACCTAACCCTCCTCTCCTGCAGGCTAACCCTAACGTCCCCTCCCGCAGCTTAACCCTCCCCACCCGCATCCTAATGCTAACCTTCCCCTCCCGCATCCTAATGCTAACCTTCCCCTCCCGCAGCCTAACCCTCCCCTTCTGCAGCCTAAACCTAACATTCCCTCCCACATCCTAACCCTCCCATACTGCAGCCTAACCCTTCCCTCCTGCAGCCTAAACCTAACCTTTCCTCCCACATCCTAACGCTAACCTTCCCCTCCCACAGCCTAATCCTAACCCTTCCGCAGCCTAACGGAAACCCTCCCCTCCCACAGCCTAACCCTATCCCTCTCCTGAAAGTTTGTATCACATCTAAAGTTACTGACATTGATAAAAAAAATAAATAACCTGCACTGCTAAATTCTATTTATGGACATTTTGGCCTGTTTTCAGCTAAATGACAATCAGCGGACATTCCTTTCTCCTCAAACATGATAAAGATTGCTGCCAAGTTTGAGATGGATCGTGTAGACAGCACTTGTCAAACATATATAGTATGTGAGTACAAATTACTATTTATCTTTTGCAAATATAAACAGATGGGTTTTTTTTTTAAATATGTTAACATTCTATGTGAATTTTTGTCATTTTTTGTGTGTGTTTGTTTTAATATTCATTGGATGACCAAAGCTCTGGCTTGATTTCAAATCTTACCTACAGTCTGTGACCAGCAGGAGACCCTGACTTAGCTGTTTTTCATACATACTTTATGAATGTGTACAATATGCTATTTCTTTATCATCCACTAGGGGTCACTCCTAGTGGATGATAAACGGACGGTGCGTTAGCAGGGATAGGCACATTTAAATATTTAAATGTGTAACCCTCCACCCCCGCCATACTCCCATCATGCACCAGTGTTTTTTGTGCCTCTCAGGGAAAAGGCACGTCTTCGGCTCAATTGGAGCCTTCCTCATGACATGTCATGAGGAAGGCTCCAATTGAGCCGAAAACGTGTCGACAAAACTGGGCTCTGTGATACCATCTTTCCTAAAAGAGATTTAAGGTAAATTCATTGTTACCTACCATGTGGATATCCGCTTTTTGTTTACACCTTTGATGGACTTTTTTTATTTTATTTTTTTTACCGTTTTTTAACCTTTTTTGTCTTTGTCCTATACATCCCAACTATGGGGTTTATGTGAAAAAATAAACTTTTTTTTATCATATATGCGGTTTGGCTGATACACTTACATTTTCAACTTTGCATGTACTGGTGGGGAGATATATCTTCCATATTTTTGAAAATTAAAATTGGAGATGACTGTGATGTGAAAGAAACCCAGATAGCAGTCCCTCTATGATTTTAATCTTTAATCTGTGAGTGTGGTACATATAACATTGAATATATGCATAAGGAAAAGATACCTTTATGTTCTTTATTAAATCAGTGTTAAAAGTGAGTGGTGAAGGTACAAGTGGAATTTAGAAGATATAAAGATACCTTTATGTACACTTACTGGGAGACTTTCCTGTGAGTTGGGGTACGCCCTTTGTGCCAAAACCTGTTTCTACAACTAATCTTCCTTCATCCATCTTGGATTTGTAGAAATATGGTGTTTGAATGGACATATATAGTGTAAAACAATACTACACATTGTATTTTTTTCTGTTTAATTTATTTCCATATACCTATTGGGGATTGAGAAACACCTGTTTGAAAGAAAAAGAACAAAACCGAGGAAAAGAAGAAGATCTACTAGAAAAACCTTCTGGAAAGTAATATAATTCTTTATTGTTCCATTTCACGGTGCCTGTATAGACGTAGAATTCTTCACCTTCTTTTCGTTTAAATTCAGAGTTTAGCGTTTACATATTTCAGGCCTCAGACCTGTCGAGGCCATAATAAACAAAAACAAAAAACAACCGTGCATAACACATGTGGTAGAAGTCGTGATTTTCAAAAACCAAAAACCGTCGTCTACAAACAAAGCTAACTGACAAAACAGTGGCATGACGGACTTCCTGCCCACCATTGTTCTTCGATTATGGAGCACGTCTTCTGAGACTTCACATGGCATTGTTTCAGGAAACACCAAATCTGGTTTCGAAAAAAAGCATACCTATGTGGGTAGACAAGAGGGCAGTTCTGCAGACCTTATTCAATCTTTCATATATCAGTTATGATTCCAGTATCAGTAACTATAAATCTCCTTTTCTGCAGCAGGGTACATTAGTTTCCACAGGGAAACATTGGGTGATGTCCTAAAGCAGTTCCTCAAGGAAGGGGACGCGCCTTAGTGGGTATGAGAACCCGGCGTCCAAAGGAAGCATCCTGGGAGGCGGAAGTATCAAAGGCATAGAACCTAATGAACGTGTTCACTGAGGACCATGTAGCCGCCTTGCACAATTGTTCAACGGACACGCCATGGTGGGCCGCTCGAGAAGGTCCAACAGACCGAGTAGAATGGGCAATAATAGCAGCAGGAACTGGGAGTCCAGCCTGTGCTTAAGCTTGTGCATTCACCATTCTAATCCATCTGGCCAGGGATTGCTTATTCGCAGGCAAGCCACGTTTGTGAAAACCAAACCGTACAAAAAGAGAATCTGACCTCCTGAAAAAGGCAGTCCTCACCCCATATATATGGAGAGCCCGTACCACATCCAAAGACCGCTCTTTGGAGGATAAAGCAGAAGAGATGAAGGCCAAAACCACAATCTCTTAGTTAAGGTGAAAAGATGACACCACCTTAGGTAAATAACCTTGGTGAGTTCTTAGAACTGCCAGGTCACGATGGAATATTAGAAAGGGTTGAAGTCAGGACAAAGCGCCTAAGTCCAACACCCTTCTAGCAGAGGCAATAGCCAGGACCTTGGCTGTGAGCCACTTAAGGTCCACTGACTCAAGAAGTTCAAATGGAGACTCTTGCAGGGCATTCAGGACAACAGACAGATCCCATGGAGCCACAGGAGGGACATAGGGAGGCTGAATCCGTAACACACCCTGAGTGAATGTTTGAACGTCAGGTATAGATGCAATTTTTCTCTGAAACCACACCGACAAGGCAGATATGTGAACCTTGAGGGAGGCCAGACGAAGGCCTAAATCCAGGCCTTGTTGTAGAAAAGCAAAGATTCTAGACGTTTTGAATCTGTAGGCAACATAATTCTTATCAGCACACCAGGTGTAGTAAAGGGGGGTACACACGGAGCGATAATCTAGGCAATCTGACTAGATTGCTTAGATTTTCAGCAAGATCGCTCCGTGTGTAGCCCTAACAGCGATAGCGATGCGCAGCCCCGCGCATCGCTATCGCTGCTGCTAGATTGGCCTGCATGCAGGCCAATCTAGCGGGTCGCTCACTTCACCCGCTGGGTGAAGTGAGCGGCCCCCCCGTCTCCCCCCGCACGCTCAGCACAGATCGCGCTGTGCTGAGCGCCGGGAGAGATGTGTGCTGAGCGGTTCGCTCAGCACACATCTCTCCAGCATCGGGCCGTGAGTACTGGCCTTAAGAATTCCAAACCCTATAAATGATCCGGGCAGATGCCGGCTTATAGGCTTTCAGCCTAGTTTGGATGACCACCTCAGAGAATCCTTTGGCCCTCAGGAGTGATGCTTCAAGAGCCACGCCGTCAAAGCTAGTCTAGCCAGGTCTGAAAGTATATATGTTACTTGGGAACAGAACCTGGGCCCCAGTGTGTATTGTACTGGTACCTTAGACCACTAGGCTATTTAGCCTATTTGTAGAGACACGGACCCTGTACGAGGAGGTCTGGGTGTTGAGGAAGAAGAGGACGCTATGTCGATAGACCCTGCAGGTCTGAGAACCAATGCCGTCTGGGCCACGCCGGAGCGACTAGAAGTAGTATTCCTCCTTCTTACTTGAACTTCCGCAGGACCCTGGGCAGGAGTGACACTGAAGGGAACATGTATGGCAGCCGAAAGTTCCATGGAATGGCTAGTGCGTCCACGAACGCTGCTTGAGGAACCCTGGTTCTTGATCCGAAGACCGGAACTATGTGTTTGTGTTGAGACTCCATCAGGGCTACGTCTGGTAGGTCCCACATGTCTACTAGGAGTTGAAAGACTTCCATATGAAGACTCCACTCTCCGGAATGCATGTCCTGACGACTGATGAAGTCCGCTTCCCAGTTCAGGCTGTCCGGAATGAACACTTCCGATATTGCTGGCAGATAGCATTCCACCCCACGAAAGATTATTGACACTTCCAACATTGCCATGTATGCCACAATGGAAGGAGCGATTCTTCTCTGGTCCAGTGACACAGAAAAGAGTGTTGCTCCAACACCTCACCCCATCCCCTCAAACTGGCATCTGTTGTCAACCGGACCCAGTCGGGGATCCAGAAGGGACGTCTCCTGGTCGGTTGCTGGTCCTGGAGCCACCAGGTCAGTGATAGACAAACCTCCGGAGTCAAAGTGATCATGTGAGACCTGATCCGGTGTGGTAGGCAGTCCCACTTGGAAAGGATTATGCAGAGGGCGGGAATAAACTTGAGCGTACTCCACCATGTCGATTGTCACACCATTAAGCCAAGTACTTGCATCGCCGAGTGTAACGACACTCTGTTGCAGGAAAGGAAGCATCTTACCCTGTCCTGAAGCTTCAGGATCTTCTCTGGAAACAGAAACAGCCGTTGACTGTGTGTGTCCAGCAAGGAATGAGTCAACTGCAACTGGTTAGACAAATCATCCGCCCAAAGTGGATTCATCACAGGGACAATTTGAGGCTGTAATGGCACAGGTGGTCCTATAGGGGGCGTTAGGCGTTCCACTAGAGTACCCAGTAGGATTGAGAAAGCAGCCCAGTATGGCTCCTGATTGGGTACAGGAGCTGCGGACTGACTGAGAGATGTATGACACAGAGTACACAGACCATCATACACAGATTTCCCCCTCAGGTAAATCTGTGGCGCATACTCTGCATGATGCAGGAACGTCCCCAGATTCCCCGCCCTTTCTGTTAGACATTGTACACAAATGCAACACAGAGCGTATTAGTACGATGAAGCCAGACAGGGTATAACACCTGCGAATAAATCCGTTAGTATGTGACTGAGTCCCCAGTACACAACACCTGCAATGCAGATAATTATTATATGATAATAAAACTGCACTGAACTAATATATATATATATATATATATATATTTATTTACTTATATATATATATATATATATATATATATATGTATATATATATATATATATGTATGTATATATATATATATATATATATATATAGATATATATAGATATATATAGCGCGGTCCTAGACCGGAGGCATATATCAGAGTACTCGTACGATATATTCTGTAATTGGTACACTTTTTCTTAACTAACGCTGTCTATACAAAGACATTTGGAATACTCAAGTGTTTGAAAAGTCACAGCGCTGTATACAGGCGGCTTTACAAGGGAGACCTTGCCCTACAGTCCCAGAGACAAGCCGCAGCTATACCTAAGATGGCGCCCAGCGTCTCAGTCTGGGAGTGAGGGAGAGTGTAAGGAAGCTCCAGGGCAGAAAAAATAAGATTTTACTTACCGATAAATCTATTTCTCGTAGTCCGTAGTGGATGCTGGGACTCCGTCAGGACCATGGGGATTAGCGGCTCCGCAGGAGACAGGGCACAAAAATAAAGCTTTAGGATCAGGTGGTGTGCACTGGCTCCTCCCCCTATGACCCTCCTCCAAGCCTCAGTTAGGATACTGTGCCCGGACGAGCGTACACAATAAGGAAGGATTTTGAATCCCGGGTAAGACTCATACCAGCCACACCAATCACACCGTACAACTTGTGATCTGAACCCAGTTAACAGTATGACAAACGTAGGAGCCTCTGAACAGACGGCTCACAACAATAACAACCCGATTTTTTTGTAACAATAACTATGTACAAGTATTGCAGACAATCCGCACTTGGGATGGGCGCCCAGCATCCACTACGGAGTACGAGAAATAGATTTATCGGTAAGTAAAATCTTATTTTCTCTGACGTCCTAGTGGATGCTGGGACTCCGTCAGGACCATGGGGATTATACCAAAGCTCCCAAACGGGCGGGAGAGTGCGGATGACTCTGCAGCACCGAATGAGAGAACTCCAGGTCCTCTTTAGCCAGGGTATCAAATTTGTAGAATTTTACAAACGTGTTCTCCCCCGACCACGTAGCTGCTCGGCAGAGTTGTAATGCCGAGACCCCTCGGGCAGCCACCCAGGATGAGCCCACCTTCCTTGTGGAATGGGCCTTGACAGATTTAGGCTGTGGCAGGCCTGCCACAGAATGTGCAAGTTGAATTGTGCTACAAATCCAACGAGCAATCGTCTGCTTAGAAGCAGGAGCACCCAGCTTGTTGGGTGCATACAGTATAAACAGCGAGTCAGATTTTCTGACTCCAGCCGTCCTTGAAATATATATTTTCAATGCCCGGACAACGTCCAGCAACTTGGAATCCTCCAAATCGCTAGTAGCCGCAGGCACCACAATAGGCTGGTTCAGGTGAAACGCTGACACCACCTTAGGCAGAAACTGAGGACGCGTCCGCAGTTCTGCCCTGTCCGAATGGAAAATCAGATATGGGCTTTTATACGATAAAGCCGCCAATTCTGATACTCTCCTGGCTGAAGCCAGGGCCAGTAGCATGGTTACTTTCCACGTAAGATATTTCAAATCCACCGATTTGAGTGGCTCAAACCAATGGGATTTGAGAAAATCCAAAACTACATTAAGGTCCCACGGAGCCACTGGGGGCACAACCGGGGGCTGTATATGTAGTACTCCTTTTACAAAAGTCTGGACTTCAGGAACTGAAGCCAATTCTTTCTGGAAGAAAATCGACAGGGCCGAAATTTGAACCTTAATGGACCCCAATTTGAGGCCCATAGACAATCCAGTTTGCAGGAAATGTAGGAATCGACCCAGTTGAAATTCCTCCGTGGGGGCCTTCCTGGCCTCACACCACGCAACATATTTTCTCCAAATGCGGTGATAATGTTATGCAGTCACCTCCTTCCTGGCTTTTACCAGTGTAGGAATGACCTCTTCCGGAATGCCTTTTTCCCTTAGAATTCGGCGTTCAACCGCCATGCCGTCAAACGCAGCCGCGGTAAGTCTTGGAATAGACACGGTCCCTGCTGAAGCAGGTCCCGTCTTAGAGGTAGAGGCCACGGATCTTCCGTGAGCATCTCCTGAAGTTCCGGGTACCAAGTTCTTCTTGGCCAATCCGGAGCCACGAGTATCGTTCTTACTCCCCTTTGCCGTATAATTCTCAGTACTTTTGGTATGAGAGGCAGAGGAGGAAACACATACACTGACTGGAACACCCTCGGTGTTACCAGAGCGTCCACAGCTATTGCCTGAGGGTCTCTTGACCTGGCGCAATACCTGTCCAGTTTTTTGTTGAGGCGAGACGCCATCATATCCACCTTTGGTTTTTCCCAACGGTTCACAATCATGTGGAAGACTTCTGGATGAAGTCCCCACTCTCCCGGGTGCAGATCGTGTCTGCTGAGAAAGTCTGCTTCCCAGTTGTCCACTCCCGGAATGAACACTGCTGACAGTGCTATCACATGATCTTCCGCCCAGCGAAGAATCCTTGCAGCTTCTGCCATTGCTCTCCTGCTTCTTGTGCCGCCCTGTCTGTTTACGTGGGCGACTGCCGTGATGTTGTCCGACTGGATCAACACCGGCTGACCCTGAAGCAGGGGTTTTGCCAGGCTTAGAGCATTGTAAATCGCTCTTAGCTCCAGTATATTTATGTGAAGAGACATCTCCAGGCTTGACCATACTCCCTGGAAGTTTCTTCCCTGTGTGACCGCTCCCCAGCCTCTCAGACTGGCATCCGTGGTCACCAGGACCCAGTCCTGTATGCCGAATCTGCGGCCCTCTAACAGATGAGCACTCTGCAACCACCACAGAAGAGACACCCTTGTCCGTGGCGATAAGGTTATCCGCTGATGCATCTGCAGATGCGATCCGGACCATTTGTCCAGCAGATCCCACTGAAAAGTTCGTGCGTGGAATCTGCCGAATGGAATCGCTTCGTAAGAAGCTACCATCTTTCCCAGGACTCTTGTGCATTGATGCACAGACACTTTTCCTGGTTTTAGGAGGTTCCTGACAAGTTCGGATAACTCCCTGGCTTTCTCCTCCGGAAGAAACACCTTTTTCTGAACCGTGTCCAGAATCATTCCCAGGAACAGCAGACGTGTCGTCGGGTTCAATTGAGATTTTGGAAAATTCAGAATCCACCCGTGCTGTTGCAGCACTACTTGGGTTAGTGCTACTACGTCTTCCAGCTGTTCTCTGGACCTTGCCCTTATCAGGAGATCGTCCAAGTAAGGGATAATTAATACGCCTTTTCTTCGCAGAAGAAACATCATCTCGGCCATTACCTTGGTAAAGACCCGAGGTGCCGTGGACAATCCAAACGGCAGCGTCTGAAACTGATAATGACAGTTTTGCACCACGAACCTGAGGTACCCTTGGTGTGAAGGGCAAATTGGGACATGCAGGTAAGCATCCTTGATGTCCAGGGACACCATAAAGTCCCCTTCTTCCAGATTCGCTATCACTGCTCTGAGTGACTCCATCTTGAACTTGAATTTTTGTATGTACAGGTTCAAAGATTTCAGATTTAGAATAGGTCTTACCGAGCCGTCCGGCTTCGGTACCACAAATAGCGTGGAGTAATACCCCTTTCCCTGTTGTAGGAGGGGTACCTTGACTATCACCTGCTGAGAAAACAGCTTGTGAATGGCTTCCAATACCGTCGCCCTGTCTGAGGGAGACGTTGGCAAAGCAGACTTTATGAACCGGCGAGGGGGAGACTTCTCGAATTCCAACCTGTAACCCTGAGATACTACCTGCAGGATCCAGGGGTCCACCTGTGAGCAAGCCCACTGCGCGCTGAAATTCTTGAGTCGACCCCCCACCGCTCCTGAGTCCGCTTGTAAAGCCCCAGCGTCATGCTGAGGGCTTTGCAGAACCCGGGGAGGGCTTCTGTTCCTGGGAAGGAGCTGCTTGCTGCCCTCTCTTACCCTTTCCTCTGCCTCGGGGCAGATATGACTGTCCTTTTGCCCGCTTGTTCTTATAGGACCGAAAGGACTGCGGCTGAAAAGACGGTGTCTTTTTCTGTTGGGAGGGGGTCTGAGGTAAAAAGGTGGATTTCCCGGCAGTTGCCGTGGCCACCAGATCCGATAGACCCACGCCAAATAATTCCTCCCCTTTATACGGCAATACTTCCATATGCCGTTTGGAATCCGCATCACCTGACCACTGTCGTGTCCATAAACTTCTTCTGGCAGATATGGACATCGCACTTACTCTCGATGCCAGAGTGCAAATATCCCTCTGAGCATCTCGCATATAAAGAAAAGCATCCTTTAATTGCTCTAAAGTCAATAAAATACTGTCCCTATCCAGGGTATCAATATTTTCAGTCAGGGAATCCGACCAGACCACCCCAGCACTGCACATCCAGGCTGAGGCGATGGCTGGTCGCAGTATAACACCAGTATGTGTGTATATACTTTTTAGGGTAGTTTCCAGCCTCCTATCAGCTGGATCCTTGAGGGCGGCCGTATCAGGAGACGGTAACGCCACTTGTTTTGATAAGCGTGTGAGCGCCTTATCCACCCTAGGGGGTGTTTCCCAGCGCGCCCTAACCTCTGGCGGGAAAGGGTATAATGCCAATAACTTTTTTGAAATTAGCACTTTTCTATCTGGGTTAACCCACGCTTCATCACATACATCATTCAATTCCTCTGATTCAGGAAAAACTACAGGTAGTTTTTTCACACCCCACATAATACCCCTTTTTGTGGTACTTGCAGTATCAGAGATATGTAAAGCCTCCTTCATTGCCGTGATCATATAACGTGTGGCCCTACTGGAAAATACGTTTGTTTCTTCACCGTCGACACTAGATTCAGTGTCCGTGTCTGGGTCTGTGTCGACCGACTGAGGTAAAGGGCGTTTTACAGCCCCTGACGGTGTCTGAGACGCCTGGGCAGGTACTAACTGGTTTGCCGGCCGTCTCATGTCGTCAACTGATTTTTGTAATGTGCTGACATTATCACGTAATTCCATAAACAAAGCCATCCATTCCGGTGTCGACTCCCTGGGGGGCGACATCACCATTACCGGCAATTGCTCTGCCTCCACACTAACATCGTCCTCATACATGTCGACACACACGTACCGACACACAGCAGACACACAGGGAATGCTCTATTGAAGACAGGACCCCACTAGCCCTTTGGGGAGACAGAGGGAGAGTTTGCCAGCACACACCCAAGCGCTATAATATATATGGGAACAACCCTATATAAGTGTTGTATCCTTATAGCAGCTTAAATATAGTAATATCGCCAAAAAAAGTGCCCCCCCTCTCTGTTTTACCCTGTTTCTGTAGTGCAGTGCAGGGGAGAGTCCTGGGAGCCTTCCTCACAGCGGAGCTGAGCAGGAAAATGGCGCTGTGTGCTGAGGAGAATAAGCCCCGCCCCCTATTTCGGCGGGCTCTTCTCCCGGAGTTTGTGAGATCTGGCAGGGGTTAAATACATCCATATAGCCTCAAGGGCTATATGTGATGTATTTTTAGCCATAAGAAAGGTATTATACATTGCTGCCCAGGGCGCCCCCCCCAGCGCCCTGCACCCTCAGTGACCGCTGTGTGAAGTGTGCTGACAACAATGGCGCACAGCTGCAGTGCTGTGCGCTACCTCATGAAGACTGAAATGTCTTCTGCCGCCTGTTTCTGGACCTCTTCAATCTTCGGCATCTGCAAGGGGGGTCGGCGGCGCGGCTCCGGGACCGGACTCCATGGCTGGGCCTGTGTTCGATCCCTCTGGAGCTAATGGTGTCCAGTAGCCTAAGAAGCCAATCCATCCTGCACGCAGGTGAGTTCACTACTCTCCCCTAAGTCCCTCGATGCAGTGAGCCTGTTGCCAGCAGGACTCACTGAAAATAAAAAACCTAAAAACTTTTTCTAAGCAGCTCTTTAGGAGAGCCACCTAGATTGCACCCTGCTCGGACGGGCACAAAAACCTAACTGAGGCTTGGAGGAGGGTCATAGGGGGAGGAGCCAGTGCACACCACCTGATCCTAAAGCTTTATTTTTGTGCCCTGTCTCCTGCGGAGCCGCTAATCCCCATGGTCCTGACGGAGTCCCAGCATCCACTAGGACGTCAGAGAAATCTGCAGTAGATGTCACCCTGGGCCGGGAGGGGGGGGGGGGGGGGGCAGGGGGGTCCTGTGGCTACCGGTCAAGCGCCGACTCCCTTATGCTGGGCCTCACCGCCGGTACTACAGAGCCTTATTAACATGGGTGTTAGTACACCCGACCTGTACTCCTATGTCCTGGTGGATATAGTGGGGTCCCTGCTCAGTGACAGTGTCCACGCCAGCATCACAGTCCGTCTCCCTAGACTGCGACAGGAACGCGATTTAGTGGCGGGTCCCGCCTGGGGGACCCTCTTACCTCTTCCCCGTAGCAGCCACGCGAACCAGGAGAGCGTATTCGACCGTGTGCCTAGAGCCAGAGCGTCTCCGCCGCAAGTACACGGGAACTGGCCGCGGGAGTATGCAACGCCACTTAGGAGGTGATGGAGCTGCAGCGCTGAAGTGTCACCATGACTTACAGCGCTGACAGCCCAGTTTTGAAATTTTCTGTCAGAAAAAGCTTTTTCAGGGCTGCCCAGTGCAGCCTTCCTGTTGGCGACTGCTTCTACTACAGGCACCAACTCAAAAACTGAGCTCACAGTGCCTGGAGGCGGAGTTATAGAGGAGGCCCCACAATGCATCCTGGGACAGCCTAAAGCTTTAGCCTATTGGTGCCTCTCTGGATCAAGATCCACTCTACACCCGATGTTTCCCTGTGGAAACCAATATACCCTGCTGCAGAAATGGACATTACATACAGAGGTTCCAGATGTTAGTACAGCGGAGGGGTTTTCCACAGTTGCATCTAATAGCATCTCGCCAAACGTCACCATACACCAACGTAGGTGTCCAAATCAAGAGGTCCACAGGCTAAGGCAGGGGACGCTCTCACGATAGTGTGGCCGTACACCCTTGTGTATCTTTTCCACCAGTTCCGCTGGTCTCTCAATTGCTAAGGCTGATCAAAGAGAATTTTCAACCGTCAAACTAATGGCGCCTTATTGGCCTCTGAGAGCGTGGTTCTCGGATCTCCGCGGTCTACTCGCAGCGATCCGTGGCCGCTTCCGCTATGTTCAGACCTTCTGCAATAGGGTCCATTCCGTTACCCCAAATTTACAGAGGCTGCTTTTCACGGGGTGGCTGTTGAAACCGTTCTCTTAAGACAAGAGGGCATTTCACAGTCGGTCATTCTAACCTTGTTACGTGTTGGGAAACCAGTTATAGAAGCTCACTATCACAGGATTTGGCAAGCTTATATTACTTAGTGGGAATCTCGAAAGTTTCCGACATCTTCTTTCAAGTTATCCTGTCTTTTACTATTTTTACACACGGGGTTCATAGGTGGGCGCAGGGGGGTGCCTGGTGCGCACAGGCACCCCCTAATGTCCAGCACCCCCCACATGCCTGCACATTAGGGCAGTGCAGCACAGCGATCCCCGCAGAGCCTGCTGCTCAGTCCTGTGCTATTCCTCGCTGCCAGTAGCGCAGTTACCGGTATACTCGCTGACTTCCTGGGACGCGCAGCTGGTGAAGCTCAGGCAGTCTGGGCAGCGGGCTCCTCTCTTACAGAGTACTGCATCAGCTGCCGCTGCGTCTCTGCTTGTCCCCCTCCTCCTGCATCTCTTGCCCAGCTGCGGTGACCCCACCGGAGCCACTACACATCCCACCGCGCCTGACTGGAGGGACCGCGGTGCCTCCTCCCAACCCCCAGGTAAATTGTTCTCCCACTCTCTCTCTCCCTCCCTCCTCTCTCTAGCCCCCCCATGCCTCTCACTCTCTCCATGCCCCCTCACCCTTCATGCCACCCCTCTCCATGCCTCTCACTCTCTCCATGCCACCCCCTGTCCCAATGCCCCTCTCGCTCTTCATGCCTCTCTCTCTCCATAATATATATATATATATATATATATAGAATGTAGGCACGGGCGGCACTCTCGGCGTAAATGAAGACAGACAAGCAAGTCTTTAAGTTATCAACGTTTCAATGACCAAAGCGGCATTTTCGTCAGGATCCATTCTACATTCTATATATTAGGATACAGGTGCACTGTATACCTTAGGGAGGGCACCGGCACTACATCCATTGTTATACTTACTTTGGGGACCAGGGAGTGCCGTCGATTTTGCTTATCTATATATATATATATATATATATATATATATATATATAAAGTATGGTATGTAGGCGGCACTCGTGGACTTAATTCAAATAAGAAACCCGGACACTCCTGGGTTGAATACAACGTTTCGGATTTATTATCCTTCGTCAGGTATATGCATACCTGACGAAGGATAATAAATCCGAAACGTTGTATTCAACCCAGGAGTGTCCGGGTTTCTTATTTGAATTAAGTCCACGAGTGCCGCCTACATACCATACTTATATCAAACTCAGAAGGAAGGCACCGGGCAAGATGTCTACATTTATTTGGCGGAGTGCCGAGTGTATCTTTACTCTATATATATATATATATATATATACCGCAACTACCACCTGGGTGGAAGGTGCACTCACGCCCAGAAATCAGTCTCTGAATTCACTTGTAAATTCAATATAATTTTATTCAGGTTCACTGTTGATGCCGTTTTTCATCGACGTTTCGGTCCATGTGAGGACCTTTATCAAGATTGGCACTTAAAACACCTATACAATCAGAAACAATTAAAATTAATATGTATAAGAACCCAGATTATTCAACACCAGCACCACCAGTGCCTCCCAGGCCCTATGGACTGTCACCAAACAGCAAAATCGTGCTTTAAAAAATATCTCAATCCATGTGTGATTTAGAGACGCCTCCACCCTTAGATATCACCTTACACTGAGTAAATATTCTTTCTCAACAAGTAGTTACCTGGACAACATACCAGATCACACTGATGTACTAGATAGCTTTTTCAACATAGTGAAGATGCTGCAAGAAATGATAACCTATTAGATAAATTACAAATAACTAAATGGTATAAGGCAAACACCTAAGGCCACCCATTGAAAATCATACCTAGTCATTTATAGGAACAGCACATGGCAGCTGAAGGCTCAAAGCATATTTCAAACACTAAATCTGTAATTAAAAGGCAAAAAAGAAATGATCACCAACCATAGTCCTATGTCAGAGAGTAGCTGCAGGAGAACCATACTCACTGTTCAAGTGTCCAGAGCCAAATGAGAGCTGCATGTAGTTCAGTCTCAGCTGACCGCTATTTAAGGATCAACCACAGGAAGTGCCAATTAGAAAAATTAACATAGACTAAACCACGCTTCAAAAGATTGCTGCTCAGAGATCACAACCAGACCCACTGAGTAAATGCTACAAAGCCTACAAGACAGGCTAATGATGTATCGCTAGGATAAGCGACTTAAATATGGGAAAATTTTGTAGTTTAACGTGGCAAAAGCCGGAGACGCGTCTTTTGCGTTCCACCGGCAGGAAGTCCCTGCGTTCCACTCAGCGGAAGTACCGCTACTCTGCGTTCCACCGGCGGGAAGTCCCTGCGTTCCACTCGAAGGAGAAGCCGTTGCTCGGCTCACCAACGGACTACATACTCATAGGAAAAATGTGTAACTAGATGAGGGGTGCTCACAAATGGCGAACATCCACCCGGGTTAGAAGTTCAATAATCCAGTCCGCACATAACTTGAGAGAACGTGGGGATCACAACTACTATCCGCTTAGCCGGAAGTGACATCATACACTATACTGGGCTAGCCCATGTGGAGGCTGTCAATCACCAGAAACGTCACGTATATGTCAATAAGAAAATAGGATAATAAGAGGGCCCCAGATCCAATGACCACACTCACCCAATACATCTAAACCGACATACATCTAGTCAATAGAACATATTGAATACTACATTAGTATAATATTATAGCAAAAAAGTTTTAGTGATAATAGGTGGTCAAGGGTACAGGGGGTGGTGCGATCATTGGATTCAATGAGCCCTCATGACATGTCAAGGACCTGGGATGGCTCCGGGAAACATAAAAAACATATAAAACATAAGCAAAGACACATAAATAGATGCCCTTACTTTCTTAATCACTATACATAGAAAAAACATACATCAAAAACATAAAACATAAAACATAAAAACACAAGTTCAGACCCACTCCTTATATGATAATCATATCAGAATGCCCTTCGTCCTCAAAACACAAGACATCTTCAATAGAATCCAACATCCGAAAAGGAATTGGACTCTAAAGAAAAATGTTAAGGGGGTTGGCCTCATTGAGGCCCCTTGGAGACACCGTGTTGAGTTTGTGTATCCAAAAACTTTCCCTCTGTTTGAGCAATAGGGTACGATCACCTCCACTTGTGGGTGGAGGTACCCAATCGATAAGCTGGCACTTCAGGGCAGATACTTGGTGTCTAACTGACACGAAATGTCGTGCTACGGGTTTATCAGAAGAACCCACATTAAGGGCCGTATGTATAGATGACCGATGGTTGGCCATCCGGTCGCGAAAAGGACGCGTCGTCAATCCGACATAACATAACCCACATGGGCATTTTAGAAGATAAATAACGTGGTCCAATCGACAGTGTAGATGATACCTGATAAATATTTTTTTCCCTGTGTGGGGATGATACAAAAAGGAACCAGTGATCATAGATCTGCACGTAGTGCACCCCCCGCAGGAAAAGCTGCCAGGTTTGGCCTGCATAAGCTGGATGTGGGACTTGTTCTGTTCGGGGAATGTCGTGGGTCTCATTAACAATTGTTTTAGGTTAGCCCCTCGTTTATATGCAACCATGGGAGCTGGTGTTTTTAGGAACGGCAAATTGCTGTCAGTGGCTATTATTGGCCAATGTTTCCGTAGGGCTTTTCTAGTGGCATTTGTAGAACTATCAAACTGAGTGGAACAGATCATACGATTATTGCGAGTAGCATTTCTAACCTGTTGTCCGTTAAAAATGCTATTCGCTTTATTGAGGCAACGTGTAAGAATACCTCTAGAGTACCCTCGCTCAAGAAAGCGAGAAGTAATTTCAGTACATTGCTGGTCTTTGAGTGTTGGGTTGGAATTGATCCTAATAGCTCTGAGATACTGGGATATGGGCAATCCCTCTTTAAGAGCTGGGGGATGGTGGCTATTTGCGTGCAGCGTCAGATTGCGATCCGTAGGTTTACGGTACATGGAGGTGTCCAGTCGATCACCAGTTCTGGTGATGCTGACATCCAGGAAATTGATATTAGTGGCAGATACAGAGTATGTGAACTTGATGGGACTATCTAATGCATTCAATTGGTTCACCATGTCAAGAAATTCAGACTCTGTGCCTTCCCAAAGCAAAAAGACGTCATCGATGAACCGTTTAAAGAAAGCAATCTTGTGCCCATATCTAGGCAGCAAATGAGTATTTTCATAATGCGCCATGAACAAATTTGCGTAAGCGGGGGCCAAATTAGACCCCATCGCAGTTCCGGCAATTTGGAGAAAATAATCATTTTTATACATAAAGTGGTTGCACGTCAGAACCAGTGAGGTCAATTCCAACACAAACTCGGTGGGGTAATCTTTGCAGGGAGAGCTGGAAAGGAATTTGCGTATAACTTCCATACCTTGATGGTGTGGTATGACGGTATAGAGGGAACCTACATCCATTGTAGCCAAAAGAGTATGTTCACTAAGTTTGGTAAACTTACGTAGATGTGTGAGGAAATCCCCAGTGTCCTTTAAGTAACTGTCAGTTTTTAGTACCAAAGGCTGTAAGATACTGTCAACAAAGATAGCAATCGGCTGTAACAAAGAGCCTTCCGCGGCAATAATGGGTCTGCCGGGAGGATGAACTAATGTTTTATGAATCTTAGGCAGTGTATATAGGATAGGACACCTTGGTAAATTAGTAGTCAGATAATTTAATAGGTCCTCACTAATATACCCCTGCTCAAAACCTAACTTCAGAAATTGGTCGATCCTAGATTTAATTTTGGGAACCGGATTGGTGGTTAATTTCTGGTAGGTCATATCATCTGATAATTGTCGGTTGATCTCAATGTCATAGTCTGTCCAATCTTGGACGACTATTGCTCCTCCCTTATCCGCGGGACGGATGACTATATTAGGAGAATCTCTTAGTGTTTTAAGTGCTTTCCTCTCAGCTGTGGAAAGATTATCAAACATTTTTTTAGGAGGCGAGATCTCGGAGTCTCTTTGGACTAACCGTAAATAGGTTTTGATGCTAGGGTTAGAGGATGGAGGATCGAATGTCGATTTAGGCCTGAATTCTGATTTCTCTTTATTAGTGGGTTTATTAGCAAAGAACTCCCGCAAACGGAGGGAACGGCCAAATTTATACTGATCTATTGTTTTTTTAAATGAATTAATTCTGCACGTAGGAACGAAAGATAAACCTCGTGCAAGGAGTTTAGTTTCAGCTGGACTCAATTCTACACTAGATAGGTTAAAGACATTGTTACTTATTGTCTCCTCCTCCCTCTTCTCTTGGTACCCCCCTCTCCTCGGGTGCGGTCTATGCCGCTTCTTAGTACCCTGGAGCGGGTGGAGGAAGCCTCTCCTCCTCGATCTAAAAAACGAGTAGAGTCATTATTTCCTTCGTAATAATCAGTATCTGAGGTAGAGGCGGAGGAAGCAAAATCATGGGCGAATGGTTGGGCCCTTCGTCTAGTGTATTGTCTATTCTGACGTTCACTAGTATTATTTCCAAGTAACCAGCGATATACTGTATGAGTTTGGTAATCGTTGGTTACAGTGGACAATTTCTTCCGTTTGAAAGAAATTAGATCACGCTTATAGTTGTCCACCTGTGTCTGTAGGCGTTCGATCCAATTCTGGGTCTTGTCATTCTGCAGCACGGCGGTGTGGGACTTGATGGTGATATCTACTTCAGTTGACAATTTCTATAACTCAATGCCAACTTCCTCCACTACCAAGGTCATGAGGTCAAGCGAACATTTGTTCAATACTCCACACCACCGGCTGCAGAAGACAGGGTTGTTTCTTCCCAATGTTGGAACATTTGAGATACGGAAACCTCGGGGGATTTGCTTTCTCCTGAGGTATTCCGACAAAAATTGACCATGTAAAGTCAAATCAACCTCTCTTTGTTTGTGTTTAAGCACTTTGTAAAATAAATCCACAGGAGTTTCAGCTGGTAAGGCCTCAAACTCTAATTTATCGAATAATAGTTTTTCAGTGTCCTCGTCAGTAAACGAAACTATACCAGTCTCGGCTTGGGCCAGTAGGCCATCGTCCAACAAATATACCCCACTTTGAGTCATAACACTAATTGACTGAAAATTTGAACAAGGGTTATGGTTAAGCTAATGACATACTAAACATGAAACGACAAACAGAACATATAAGATTCCCGGATGTAATGGTGGTGATCGGTGAAGAAGTCCAATCCGGTGTGCTGGATGGGTGTCAGGAAGTAAGAACTGCAAATAGTAGTTCAAACAAACATATCCTTGGAAAGTCCTGCACTCTCATCAATATATGGTAACGACGGCGGGTGCTCCTAATGACCAAAGAGGCCACCAATATACCGCAACTACCACCTGGGTGGAAGGTGCACTCACGCCCAGAAATCAGTCTCTGAATTCACTTGTAAATTCAATATAATTTTATTCAGGTTCACTGTTGATGCCGTTTTTCATCGACGTTTCGGTCCATGTGAGGACCTTTATCAAGATTGGCACTTAAAACACCTATACAATCAGAAACAATTAAAATTAATATGTATAAGAACCCAGATTATTCAACACCAGCACCACCAGTGCCTCCCAGGCCCTATGGACTGTCACCAAACAGCAAAATCGTGCTTTAAAAAATATCTCAATCCATGTGTGATTTAGAGACGCCTCCACCCTTAGATATCACCTTACACTGAGTAAATATTCTTTCTCAACAAGTAGTTACCTGGACAACATACCAGATCACACTGATGTACTAGATAGCTTTTTCAACATAGTGAAGATGCTGCAAGAAATGATAACCTATTAGATAAATTACAAATAACTAAATGGTATAAGGCAAACACCTAAGGCCACCCATTGAAAATCATACCTAGTCATTTATAGGAACAGCACATGGCAGCTGAAGGCTCAAAGCATATTTCAAACACTAAATCTGTAATTAAAAGGCAAAAAAGAAATGATCACCAATCATAGTCCTATGTCAGAGAGTAGCTGCAGGAGAACCATACTCACTGTTCAAGTGTCCAGAGCCAAATGAGAGCTGCATGTAGTTCAGCCTCAGCTGACAGCTATTTAAGGATCAACCACAGGAAGTGCCAATTAGAAAAATTAACATAGACTAAACCACGCTTCAAAAGATTGCTGCTCAGAGATCACAACCAGACCCACTGAGTAAATGCTACAAAGCCTACAAGACAGGCTAATGATGTATCGCTAGGATAAGCGACTTAAATATGAGAAAATTTTGTAGTTTAACGTGGCAAAAGCCGGAGACGCGTCTTTTGCGTTCCACCGGCAGGAAGTCCCTGCGTTCCACTCAGCGGAAGTACCGCTACTCTGCAGTTCCACTCTGCGTGACATCATACACTATACTGGGCTAGCCCATGTGGAGGCTGTCAATAGTGAAGTTATACGCAAATTCCTTTCCAGCTCTCCCTGCAAAGATTACCCCACCGAGTTTGTGTTGGAATTGACCTCACTGGTTCTGACGTGCAACCACTTTATGTATAAAAATGATTATTTTCTCCAAATTGCCGGAACTGCGATGGGGTCTAATTTGGCCCCCGCTTACGCAAATTTGTTCATGGCGCATTATGAAAATACTCATTTGCTGCCTAGATATGGGCACAAGATTGCTTTCTTTAAACGGTTCATCGATGACGTCTTTTTGCTTTGGGAAGGCACAGAGTCTGAATTTCTTGACATGGTGAACCAATTGAATGCATTAGATAGTCCCATCAAGTTCACATACTCTGTATCTGCCACTAATATCAATTTCCTGGATGTCAGCATCACCAGAACTGGTGATCGACTGGACACCTCCATGTACCGTAAACCTACGGATCGCAATCTGACGCTGCACGCAAATAGCCACCATCCCCCAGCTCTTAAAGAGGGATTGCCCATATCCCAGTATCTCAGAGCTATTAGGATCAATTCCAACCCAACACTCAAAGACCAGCAATGTACTGAAATTACTTCTCGCTTTCTTGAGCGAGGGTACTCTAGAGGTATTCTTACACGTTGCCTCAATAAAGCGAATAGCATTTTTAACGGACAACAGGTTAGAAATGCTACTCGCAATAATCGTATGATCTGTTCCACTCAGTTTGATAGTTCTACAAATGCCACTAGAAAAGCCCTACGGAAACATTGGCCAATAATAGCCACTGACAGCAATTTGCCGTTCCTAAAAACACCAGCTCCCATGGTTGCATATAAACGAGGGGCTAACCTAAAACAATTGTTAATGAGACCCACGACATTCCCCGAACAGAACAAGTCCCACATCCAGCTTATGCAGGCCAAACCTGGCAGCTTTTCCTGCGGGGGGTGCACTACGTGCAGATCTATGATCACTGGTTCCTTTTTGTATCATCCCCACACAGGGAAAAAAATATTTATCAGGTATCATCTACACTGTCGATTGGACCACGTTATTTATCTTCTAAAATGCCCATGTGGGTTATGTTATGTCGGATTGACGACGCGTCCTTTTCGCGACCGGATGGCCAACCATCGGTCATCTATACATACGGCCCTTAATGTGGGTTCTTCTGATAAACTCGTAGCACGACATTTCGTGTCAGTTAGACACCAAGTATCTGCCCTGAAGTGCCAGCTTATCGATTGGGTACCTCCACCCACAAGTGGAGGTGATCGTACCCTATTGCTCAAACAGAGGGAAAGTTTTTGGATACACAAACTCAACACGGTGTCTCCAAGGGGCCTCAATGAGGCCAACCCCCTTAACATTTTTCTTTAGAGTCCAATTCCTTTTCGGATGTTGGATTCTATTGAAGATGTCTTGTGTTTTGAGGACGAAGGGCATTCTGATATGATTATCATATAAGGAGTGGGTCTGAACTTGTGTTTTTATGTTTTATGTTTTTGATGTATGTTTTTTCTATGTATAGTGATTAAGAAAGTAAGGGCATCTATTTATGTGTCTTTGCTTATGTTTTATATGTTTTTTATGTTTCCCGGAGCCATCCCAGGTCCTTGACATGTCATGAGGGCTCATTGAATCCAATGATCGCACCACCCCCTGTACCCTTGACCACCTATTATCACTAAAACTTTTTTGCTATAATATTATACTAATGTAGTATTCAATATGTTCTATTGACTAGATGTATGTCGGTTTAGATGTATTGGGTGAGTGTGGTCATTGGATCTGGGGCCCTCTTATTATCCTATTTTCTTATTGACATATACGTGACGTTTCTGGTGATTGACAGCCTCCACATGGGCTAGCCCAGTATAGTGTATGATGTCACTTCCGGCTAAGCGGATAGTAGTTGTGATCCCCACGTTCTCTCAAGTTATGTGCGGACTGGATTATTGAACTTCTAACCCGGGTGGATGTTCGCCATTTGTGAGCACCCCTCATCTAGTTACACATTTTTCCTATGAGTATGTAGTCCGTTGGTGAGCCGAGCAACGGCTTCTCCTTCGAGTGGAACGCAGGGACTTCCCGCCGGTGGAACGCAGAGTAGCGGTACTTCCGCTGAGTGGAACGCAGGGACTTCCTGCCGGTGGAACGCAAAAGACGCGTCTCCGGCTTTTGCCACGTTAAACTACAAAATTTTCCCATATTTAAGTCGCTTATCCTAGCGATACATCATTAGCCTGTCTTGTAGGCTTTGTAGCATTTACTCAGTGGGTCTGGTTGTGATCTCTGAGCAGCAATCTTTTGAAGCGTGGTTTAGTCTATGTTAATTTTTCTAATTGGCACTTCCTGTGGTTGATCCTTAAATAGCGGTCAGCTGAGACTGAACTACATGCAGCTCTCATTTGGCTCTGGACACTTGAACAGTGAGTATGGTTCTCCTGCAGCTACTCTCTGACATAGGACTATGGTTGGTGATCATTTCTTTTTTGCCTTTTAATTACAGATTTAGTGTTTGAAATATGCTTTGAGCCTTCAGCTGCCATGTGCTGTTCCTATAAATGACTAGGTATGATTTTCAATGGGTGGCCTTAGGTGTTTGCCTTATACCATTTAGTTATTTGTAATTTATCTAATAGGTTATCATTTCTTGCAGCATCTTCACTATGTTGAAAAAGCTATCTAGTACATCAGTGTGATCTGGTATGTTGTCCAGGTAACTACTTGTTGAGAAAGAATATTTACTCAGTGTAAGGTGATATCTAAGGGTGGAGGCGTCTCTAAATCACACATGGATTGAGATATTTTTTAAAGCACGATTTTGCTGTTTGGTGACAGTCCATAGGGCCTGGGAGGCACTGGTGGTGCTGGTGTTGAATAATCTTGGTTCTTATACATATTAATTTTAATTGTTTCTGATTGTATAGGTGTTTTAAGTGCCAATCTTGATAAAGGTCCTCACATGGACCGAAACGTCGATGAAAAACGGCATCAACAGTGAACCTGAATAAAATTATATTGAATTTACAAGTGAATTCAGAGACTGATTTCTGGGCGTGAGTGCACCTTCCACCCAGGTGGTAGTTGCGGTATATTGGTGGCCTCTTTGGTCATTAGGAGCACCCGCCGTCGTTACCATATATTGATGAGAGTGCAGGACTTTCCAAGGATATATATATATATATATATATATATATATATATATAGAAATGAAGACTACGGCGCTTAGGTGCAGCTTTGTGTTATCTATACCTTAAGTGAAAGTAACCTTTTGTAACAAAATAAAAAACACTTCTCAATATATTATATGAGCGGCAGCTTATAGTACATACACATGTGCTTGGCATGCACACATAAGTATTTAAAGGAATTGGTGAATATAAGCGCCCAAGAGTGTAATTTGTATAACCAGGTGAAAAAATGAAGGTATCAAGAGAAGGTATAGTAAAGCCAGTTTAGACAACTTATCTGAAAACCAGAGAAGCTTAGTTCAAGCGGTACTTCTTTGTCGCTTAATACATGTAGAAAAAACAAAGGAAAGCAAACATAGTGTGTACCGTTTTTTAAATTTAAAATTTAAAATCATATCACTGCCAAAAGTCATTAGGCTCAATTAGGGAACCAGCATATTCCCAAGATACAATCAATATATAGCCTGGGCAGTGTATATATAAAAGATAAAAATATTTAATACACGTAATGACATAAAAATACATAAAAGTACATGAATAGCTGTATATCATGCGTACAGAATAAAAGATTATATCAAGCTTATCTGTCCATAAATAGCTGGAATGCATACGTACAGAATTCAAAAATATATATGGCTTATCTGTCCATAAAAGGAAATGTCAGCAGGTAGTCCCAACGCGTTTCGTCCGTCATCAACAGGACTTCATCAAGGGGATGGACACACAGAGCAGGCATGCTTTATTTATACCCAACTGGGGCACTTTATGATGACATCACTTCCTGTGATGCCTTTTTGCTAGAGTATTTAGGAAAACGTTATAAAGTATTTTAATTGGCACTCAAAAGGGTGACAATATAGCACAAATGGAATAAGGTAAAAAGGAAGATAAAGAGAGATGTTAAGTGACATAAACGGCAAAGAAAACCGTCCGGAATGGACAGTGGAACGCATGCGTCATTTCCGGAAATGGCACATACGTCATTTCCGGTCGGCGTATCCCGATATCGAATTAGTGCAAACAAACCTAACATAAGTAATCAAGTAAACTTAAGTGTATGCCCTTATATTTGAAATAGATACCGGACTAGAGACTTATTAAGAGATGATGCGGAAAGATTATAAAGAGGCCCGTCTCATGTGACGGTGACGTGACTTCCGCTATAAACACGGAAGTGAATTAAGAGTGATAATTGGAACGCATATCCGTGACATCACTTCCGCTATAAACACGGAAGTGAGTAGTAGAGGGAGATCGTGGAGCGCATCTAGAGAGAAGGGACAACACTTCCGCAGTAAACACGGAAGTTACTGATAGTGTGATAGCGGTGTGGAGCGCAACGCCATATGTTGGCGTCAATTACGTCTCACACACTAATGTAACTAGCAAAGTGGAGGTTTAGTGACTAATAGCGGTGGAACGCACCGCCATTGTGGGGCTAAATATTCAAAAGGAGTGGAACGCACCGCCATAATAGCCCAGAAATAAAAAATCATTGAGTAAAGTATATACCAAAAGTGAATAGAACCATAAATTATTATTATATTATAGTGTAACCTACCTATTTAATAAAAAGTGAAGGGTGCTGATGTTGTGCATAGTGATTTTGAGTGCAATTAAAAAGTATATTGAATTAATTAATATCATAATTTTTCATATATATATATATTTTTATATATAAATCTATATTGACCGGATGTAAGCCAATTAAAATCTTGACCCAAGGGGAATTTGTGAGTCACAGCGTTGCATCTCTTGGTCGTTTCCATAACAGAAGTTCATAATCTTATCTTGAACTTAATCAATGCGCATCGTGCGTTATTCTTTAAGGACGATCTTGTCTAGTATCCACATCAGGCAAGGGATTGGTAATTTGCTGAAAGGAATCATAAATTGGCTATTGATATCTATTTTGAACTAGATGTAAAGTTATAATAAAAAGTACTAGTTCTACGTAGTTTAGTACAGAAGAGAAAGTTGTGTATATAAAGGGATGAAAGTGTCAAAGGAAAGGAGCAATCTCAAAAGCTTCATTTAGTCCAAACGGTGATAAGGTCTTAAGTTCATGGATCCAGAACATTTCTCTTTTGGAGAGTTTATTCAAGATATCACCCCCTCTTTCTCCGGATTTAACCAGTTCTATTGCTTTGAAAGAGATGTTTTCAGGATTCGATTGGTGTTTTTCTATGAAGTGTTTGGGGACCGTATGATTGTCTATCTTGTTTTTGATGTTTCGAATGTGCTCCTGGATTCTTAGCTTTAGGACCCTTTTGGTTTTTCCGACATATTTAAGTCCACATGTACACTACAGCAAATAAATTACCATTGTTTAATTACAGTTTAGGTAATCTTTGATGCTGTATTCTTTTGTGTTATTATAATTACTGAATTTTTTCCTAATTGGGTGAAGGTATTTGGAAAGGTTGCATTTTCCACATTTAAAGCATCCTTTACAATTAATAAAGGTGCTGTTTCCAGGTTTGTTTTTGCTTCGTAGATGACTAGGTGCCAAGATATCTTTCAAGTTACTAGTTTTCCGGAATACAATGTCAGGTTTTGGTGGAAGAATTTCTCTTAGTATTGGATCCATCAACAAAATATTCCAGTGTTTATTGATGGATTTCCTAATAGTTTGGTCTTGATTACTGAACGTGGTGATGAAGGGGGTGAAGTTGTCGGATTTCTTTTGTACTTGTTTGTTGAATAAATCAGATCTTTGTTTGTTGGCAGTTCTTTCTAATGCTTTATTAATCACATGTTCTGGATATTTCCTTTCTTTGAATCTGGTGGCATATGTTGTTAACTGGTTTTGACAATCTTGTTCATCACTGCAGTTGCGTTTAATCCGGTAAAACTGAGAGTATGGGATGTTGGTTTTCCAGTTCTGAGCATGACAGCTATTGAAATGAAGATAACTGTTAGTATCTACTTCTTTTATATAGTTGCTCGTTATAATCTTGGATGAGGTGTTTGAAAGAGTTAAGTCAAGATAATGTACACTTTCTTTGCTGGTCTCATACGTGAATTTTAAATTGTATTGATTTGTGGTAAGTATTGAAAAAAATGCCTTGAATGATTCTTCATCTCCTTCCCAAATGATCAGAATGTCGTCTATATAGCGCTCGTAGATGATCAGATTTCTCAGGTATGGGTTATTATTGTAAATGCAATCTTCTTCCCATGCGCCCATTAGTAAGTTTGCAAAACTAGGCGCAAATGATGTGCCCATGGCCATTCCACAAATTTGTAAGTAGAAAATCTGCTGGAACATGAAGTAGTTATGGCCCAGGATGAATTGCATGAAATCGCAAATTGCGTTTTTATGAGTTGTAGATAATTCAGGGTCTTTGTCCAGGAATCTTCTACAGGCCTCTATTCCCTTTTCATGAATAATGGATGTATAAAGGCTTTGCACATCTATAGTGATCCAAAGATAAGAGTCCTTCCATTCCACTGAGGATAATATGTTGATTATGCTGCTAGTATCTTTCAGGAAGGATGGTAGGTTAATCACGTATTTGCACAGAAAAATGTCTACGTATTCTGATAAATGACTGGTGAGCGAGTCAATCCCTGCGATAATTGGTCTGCCCGGCGGTTTTGTAAGATTTTTGTGTATCTTTGGGAGATTAATAAAATGTTGGTATTATTGGTGTTGCCGTCATGAGGTATTGAAATTAATTTTTATCCAAAGTATTGTTATGAAAATAATGTACCAAAAGAACTCTAAGTTCTTCTACAAAATGAGTAGTGGGGTCTTGTTGAAGCTGCTTATAGGAGGATGTGTCATGTAGAAGACTTAATGCTTCGATTTCATATGCATCTCTGTCTAGGAGTACAAAATAAAAATATATATATAGCTCATACTGTGTGACGTAATGTCAACTTTTGCTCATACCATGTGGCATAATGTAATGTGAATTTCAGCTCATACTGTGTGGCGTAATGTAAATTTTGTCTCATACTGTGTGGCGTAATGTTAATTTTGGCTCATACTGTTTGGAGTAATGTGATTAAGCCATGTGATTTTAATGAGAGAATGTAAAATAGTGCTAGACATATCCCTGATCGGTGCTAGACACGCCCCTCCGGCGGTGCACCCCTTAATATAATTAGCTGCGCACGCCTATGACGGGGTTAGATGTAGGACTACGTTTACCAACACTAAAGGTGCAGGTCTCTGTTTTGTTACTTTTCTCTCAGCGGCATTTGGCTCCTTTGCCAGCAGTTAAAACTTTCCTGCAAGGTGTCCTTACAGTTCAGTCTTCATTTCTACCACCTACAGTTCCATGGGACTTGAATCTAGTTTTAGGTTTTGTTGACATTTTCAAATTTTGAACATACGACAAGTGGATGTTACATTTTAACTTGGAAAACATTTTTTCTCTTAGCCTTAGCTTTGGCAAGGCGTGTTTCTCCATTGGGTGCTTTGTCACACAAAGCAGGTTATTTGGTGTTTCATCATAAACATATAGCGGAGCTTCACATGAATTCCGCTTTTCTACAACAGGTATTATCTGTTCAACCAATTGTGGTTCCTGTTTTATTTAAAAGATTCAGCAACTCTAGTTACTTTGACTATGGTTCGCGACGTGACTCCAACATTGACTGATAGTTTGTTTGTTCGCTATGATGCAGTCAAGGTAGGTTGGACAGTTTCCAAACAGACCTTGGTTAGATGTTTTACGCTGACCATTAGTCAAGCTTACTTTCATACTAGTCTACAACTGTCTGCATCTATTTCAACACCACTCATTCCATGGGAACATCATTGGCTGCAGGTCGTGGAGCTTCTACGACGCAACTTTGCCATGCAGCTACATGGTCATCAATGCACATGTTGTGCGCTTTTACAAGTTTGATACTTTTGCGACATCAGCATCTCGCTTTGACCGTCGTGTTGCAGGTGCCAACCAGCTCTCCCGCCCAAGAGGGAAACTTTGGTATGTCCCAAGAGTGCTCCAGTGACCCCTAGTGGATAATAAAGAAAACAGGATTTTGGTACTTACCAGGTAAATCCTTTTCTTTGAATCCATAGGGGGCACTGGACGCCCGCCCAGAGCAGTTCCACCTGTCTCGTGGTAGGTTTAGTTTATCTTGTGAAAACACTATCGCCTTTTTTTTTTTAAACATTCAGGTGATTGTTATCTGTTGTCGGTTCAGCTTTAAGTTGTTCATTAGGTTATAATGATATATGTAATTCTTCACTGTTCATTTCTCTCCTGTGTATCCTGTTCGGCACAGTAAAAGCACTGGTGCATGATGGGAGTATGGAGGGGTGGAGGGTTACACATTTAAATATTTAAAATGTACCTATCCCTGTTAACGCACCGTCCATATCCCAAGGAGTACTCCAGTGCTCCCTAGGGATTCAAAGAAAAGGATTTACCTGGTAAGTACCAAAATCCTATTATTAGTGAAAGAGATGTGGGCCAGGATGTAATGAAGTCCGAGTTCAGCGGCCATGTGGGATGCCAGGCGGACTTTTGATTTTCCTGTTTGGGCAGGATTTAGTGCAAATTGGGCTGCCGAGTATAACCAGGTTGTGCCCGGAGATACTCCTCGTTATGATTTACTATGTAGATATGCTGAATCAGTGACATAACTACCATAGGTGCAGATGGGGCTCACGATGCCTGTGGTGCCCACTGTTCCCCTGCACCCAGTCACGCTGCACTGCACATAGGATTCCCCACCGCATCTGCTCTAGTCTCCTCACTGCTTCAAACTCCGACACCATTTGCGGCACCCCCGACCTCCCCTCTCTCACACACAGGCTCTCCTCTCCACTGTCTTCCCTCACTGCTCCAAGCTCCGCCCCCCCAGTTGCGGCACCTCGACCCCCCTGCACTGGCCCTCCTCTCCTCTCTATTCCCTCACTGGCCCAAACGCAGCCCCTACCCATTTGCGGTACCCCTGAACCTCCCTCCCCCCTCTCTTCCCTCACTGCTTCAAGCTCAGGACCTCCATTCGCGGCAGCCCTGACCCCCCCTTCCCCCATGCTCAGACCCCCTCCTCTTACTTTCCTTACTGCTCCAAGTTCTGCCCTTCTCAATTTGCGCCTCCCCCCTCTTCCTTACAGGCTCTCCTCTGTCTTCCCTTACAGCTCCAAACTTCACCCCAACCGCGCATTCCCCCATGATCAGGGCCAGTCTGAACATCCGCAAGTCTCCCGGTACTCAGCGGGTGCGATATCAGAAATGTGCGGCGTGACATCATAATTCAGCCACATAGTCTATGTCATGCAAGCGTGCAGGGAGACACTGAAGTGGCTGGTGATGAGGAGTCAGGACGGATGACAGCTGCAGTGCTGTCATGGAATCCATGGATGGACAACAGCTTCAGACTCCCCGGACATGGACAGGTTGGAGTTGCCTGGGCATTATGTGCAGTGGCCATTACAGTGTGGGGCATTATGTGTGTGGGGCATAATGTGCAGTGGGCATTACTGTCTGGGGCATAATACGCAGTGGGCATTACTGTCTGGAGCATAATACGCAGAGGGCATTACTGTCTGTGGCATAATACGCAGTGGGCATTACTGTGTGGAGCGTAATGTGCAGTGTGCATTACTGTATGGGGCATAATGTGCAGTGGGCCATATCTCCCTCCCATTCGAAGAACCCGGACCCCCCCACCCCATGCACAAGCCCTCCTCTCCTGTCTTTTCCCTCACTGCTCCAAACTCTGCACCTTCCCATTTGCGGCACCCCCGACCCCCTTCCTCCCTCTCACGCACATGCTCCCCTCTCCTCTCGCTTACCTGACTGCACCAAGCTCTGCCCTGGATGGAACCTGGACGGTTGCCAGTAGCAGTGCCGGCATGGAATTCATGCGACAGCTTCAGACTCCTTGGACATAGACAGGTTGGTGTTGTCTAGGCATTACTGTGTGGGGCGTAATACGCAGTGGGCATTACTGTGTGGGGCGTAATACGCAGTGGGCATTACTGTATGGGGTGTAATGTGCAGTGGGCTATACTGTGTGGGGCACAAATGTGCAGTGGGCTATACTGTGTGGGTCACAAATGTGCAGTGGGCATTACTGTGTGGGGCATAATATGCAGTGGGCATTACTGTGTTGGGCATAAAATGCAGTGGGCATTACTGTGTGGGGCGTAATACGCAGTGGGCATTACTGTGTGGGGCGTAATACGCAGTGGGCCATACTGTGTGGGGCACAAATGTGCAGTGGGAATAACTGTGTAGGGCATAATATACAGTGGGCATTACTGTGTGGGGCGTAATACGCAGTGGGCATTACTGTATGGGGGGTAATGTGCAGTGGGCCATACTGTGTGGAGCATAATGTGGAACAAGGGGCATTACTGTGTGGGGCGTAATGTTGTGCAATGGGCATTACTGTGTGGGGCGTAACGTGCAGTGGGCATTATTGTATGGGGTATAATGTGGTGCCAATACTGTGTGGTGGTGCAAAGAGCATAACTGTGTGGGACATAATGTGGCGCAATGCACATTACTGTGTGGGGCATAAAGGGGATAACTGTTTGTGGTGCAAAATGTACAATGGGCATTACTGTGTCGGGCATAATGTGGCACAATGGGCATTACTGTTTGGGGCGTAATGTAGTGCAATGGGTATTACAGTGTGTGTGTAATGTTGCGCAATGGGCATTACTGTGTAGGGCGTAATGTGGTGCAATGGGCATTACGGTGTGGGGTGTAATGTGGTACAATGGGTATTACTGTGTGGGGCATAATGTGCAGTGGATATTACTATGTGGGGTATAATGTGGTGCAATGGGCATTACTGTGTGGGAATAATACGGCACCACGGGAATTACTGCGTGGGGCATAATGTGGTGCAATGGCCATTATTGTGTGGGCTGTAAGGGGGATTACTGTTTGTCGGGTATAATGTGCAATGGCATTGCTGTGTGGGGCATTTTGTGGCACAATAGACATTACTGTGTGGGGCATAATGTGCAGTGGGCATTACTGTGTGGGGCAAAATGAGCAGAGAGCTTTACTGTGTGAGGTGTAATGTTATGCAATGGGCATTACTGTTTGGGGCATAATGTGGCACAATGGGCAGTATTGTGTGGGTGTAATGTGGCACAATGGGCATTACTGTTTGGGGCGTAATGTGGTGCACTGGGCATTACTGTGTGGGTGTAATGTGGTGGAATGGTCTTTACTGTGTGGGACATAATGTGGCATAATGGGCATTACTGTGTGGGACATAATGTGGCATAATGGGCATTACTGTGTGGGACATAATGTGGCGTAATGGGCATTACTGTGAGGGACATGATGTGGCGTAATGGGAATTACTGTGTGGGGCATAATGTTTTATAAGGAGGATTACTGTATAGTGTATAATGTGGTGCAATGGGCATTACAGTGTGTGTGTAATGTTGCGCAATGGGCATTACTGTGTAGGGCGTAATGTGGTGCAATGGGCATTACGGTGTGGGGTGTAATGTGGTACAATGGGTATTACTGTGTGGGGCATAATGTGCAATGGACATTACTATGTGGGGTATAATGTGGTGTAATGGGCATTACTGTGTGGGGAATAATACGGCACCACGGGAATTACTGCGCGGGGCATAATGTGGTGCAATGGCCATTATTGTGTGGGCTGTAAGGGGGATTATTGTTTGTGGGGCATAATGTGCAAATGGACATTGCTGTGTGGGGCATTTTGTGGCACAATAGATATTACTGTGTGGGGCATAATGTGCAGTGGGCATTACTGTGTGGGGCAAAATGTGCAGTGAGCTTTACTGTGTGAGGTGTAATGTTGTGCAGTGGGCATCACTGTTTGGGGCATAATGTGGCACAATGGGCATTACTGAGTGGGTGTAATGTAGCGCAATGGGCATTACTGTTTGGCGCGTAATGTGGCGCAATGGGCATTACTGTGTGGGTGTAATGTGGCGCAATGTGCATTACTGTGTGGGGTGTAATGGGGTGGAATGGCCTTTACTGTGTGGGACATAATGTGGCATAACGGGTATTACTGTGTGGGACATGATGTGGCGTAATGGGAATTACTGTGTGGGGCATAATGTGTTATTAGGAAGATTACTGTATAGTGTATAATGTGGTGCAACGGAAATTACTTTGTGGGGCGTAATGTGGCATAAGAGGGATTACTGTCTGTGTGGCATAATGTTACGAGAGGATCCAGTCCGTGTCTGCCATTCTGCAGAGTTCGGAAGGGTTTCCAATTTCAAAAATGGCACCTCAGCGTCATTTCTAGAATTCAAGATGGCCACCACGAGCTAATCGCTATGTCATCGCTGCACCCCCTCTGGCTGGCTTATATAAGCCAGTGTGAGGCAGCGGCTGGCAGTCTGCCAGCAGAAATGGAACATGAAAGAGCTCCCGAAGACAGAAGACACCGGAAACCGTGGGGAGGAAGCGGCCATGCTAAAGAGCTTAAGGGCCGCCGCCCCCCCCAGGTGAAGATGATGTATAATAAACTTTTTTCTAAAACATGTGTCTTGTATTTATTTTAATATTTTCTTTACAGGAGGACTACAGGTGCCAGTGGCTCTTAAAGTCCGCGCATGTAGGCACTTGTGGTTCTTCAAGTGCCAGTATGCTGGGGTAGACTTGCTAAGATCTGTAGGCCGCCTGTAAAGAACAATATTACCATACCATAAACCCCACACCTACCGCCACCAACGGTGCGGGGCATAGCACTGGGATTTCAGTGGTCTTTTTTTCATAAAGTTGGGGGGTGTTCATCAGCTAGTGCCTCCCCAGCCATTGACCTCACCACACAGCACTGAATGTGCAGTACGTATAACTGACACCTCAGTGTCCACCCTGCCCAGGACCACCGTCCACTGTCAGACCTGCCTCCTCTCTGCTGCTCTGACCTCACCTCAAAAATCTTTTTAAAATCTTGCTATGGGGCCCACAAAGGTTTAGTTACACCCCTGTGCTGAATGTTAACATTCTGAATATGTCCACATTATGGTCTCAACATCATTCTGCTAGTCGACATATCATAACAAACCCATTTCCAATGTACTTTTCATGTGCCACTAACCCTAGCAGCAGCCTAACCTCAACCCCAAAAGCGTGTGTTGACATTCTTACAATGTACCTGTTATGTAAGTCATGTCCCCCATTTGACAAGCAGACCACGTCGATATTCTGACTGCATACCAATGAATGTGTACACAGCATAACTTTCTTACCTCTCGGTCTAGAAAAATAATTTCTGTTGATTCATGTGCCTCTAGACCTCCTTGCAGATATCTTTCCTTCACCTCTTCTGAAGTCAAACTGCACCTGAAAAACAAGTGAAGATTCACCATAGATAACAGGAGTATTAAAAGATAGTTAAAATAGCATTGGGAGTATCCAAACTGTATTTACCTGACATAGAATTCAGCACTAGGGCGCCCTGCGCTGATGTGATTACGGGCAATACCCAAAAGGAGTGGTTCACTAAGGGTAGACAGTGGTAGGTTAACCTTGAACAAAATAAATCCATAAAAAAAAAAAAAATAATATTTTAATACAAGACCAGTATACAGAGGGTTGATTCTATATCGGAGTGGGAGAAGGGACCTTCTGACGTACCTAGGGGAGGGGACACGTCACCAGGGGGAGGAGCTACAGCCGAACAAGGGACCCGAAAAGTACCCTCGCGGGCTTGCTTCGCTCGCCACGCTTCGGGCTCGCCACCTGATTACTAAAGGTAATAGTTGGTGGCGTGGATAATAGAGGAACTATCCCGCAGGCCTAGCTCCTCCCCCTGACGGAAAAGGTCCCTTAGCCCACTTGAATCTAGCATCAACCATATACAGAGTTCATTGATGGATTTAAATGACAAAACTGTGGTTTCAGCCATCTACTGCAAGGTTACTTCCATTACAGACTGACATCTTGTGGTAATATTATGTATTACAGCTGATGCACACATGAAAGGAAAGACAGCTGGGGAGGTGAACTGGGGAATCACAAGCTCCCTTAAGGGGGGGTACACACGGGGAGATTTCTCCCAGAGATGTGTGCTGAGTGTTCTAGCACAGATCGCTCAGCACACATCTCAGGACGTCCAGCACACAGCGCAATGTGTGCTGAGCGAGGGGAAAAAAAAACTAAATGCTCACTTTGCCCAGCGTTGAAGTGAGTGATCTGACTAGATTTGACCTGCATGCAGGCCAATCTAAAGTCAGCGACGCTCGGGCCGCGCATCACTATCGCTATGGGCTATACACACGGAGAGATGTGTGCTTAATATCTAAGCATTCTAGTCAGATTGCTTAGAATTTAAGCACACATCTTTACGTGTCTACCTCCGTTTCGGATTTTTTTTCCAATATGTTTCTCTACCAGTTCCACTACATACTAGGAGATCAAAGTGAATAAATGAAAGTACCTTTAACATGATTTTACTGTTTACAAATACAGAGATAATACCAACTCAAAAGATACAATTAGAAGTGTGATGATGACAAAGGGAATGGAAAAGGATACATTTACACAATGGGTGCAGAGAGGAGCGTTGTACAAGTAACGCGTGGCATATGTGCAAGAAATCAGATGGGACAGATGGCAACCTTCTCTAAGTCATTTGTACTATACTGAGAAGCACTACAGCCTTGCAACTCAATTTAATACAAATGACTGAGCTGCTGCACACAAACACAAAACCGGCACAAAACCTTCTCTAAGTAGTGGTGGACAGAGATCAAAAGCGTTAAATCCAAATAAATAAAAATAAGAGTGAAATCAAAAGATCAAAAGTGTTAAAGTATTAATGACATAAATAAAGGTGCTCTTATCTCAAGTCATCTTCACAACACACAGAACAATAAATCATACTTGCATTTACTGTCACAAGCCAACACTGCTTGCAATCCTCACCTCATCTCGTATCTCTGCCAGAATGGAGTAGAACAGCTCCCCGATGACTAAGTCAGGTTTTAGAACTTCCAAACTCAGCTCTTCTTCAGGAATATTGGGAGCAACAGCCTACAGGGAGTGACAAAAGACATGACAAATATTTTGTTTGGTTTCATATATAAGGTGTATCAGGGACGTGCAGTCAGGGGAGGCAGTGCCTCCCCTGTGATTAATTATTAAAATAACAAAAAGAA
The DNA here is from genome assembly GCF_028390025.1 of Pseudophryne corroboree. Classification (NCBI taxonomy): domain Eukaryota; kingdom Metazoa; phylum Chordata; class Amphibia; order Anura; family Myobatrachidae; genus Pseudophryne; species Pseudophryne corroboree. Next base: position 149,360,009 of record NC_086454.1, on the reverse strand, counting down.
GATACTTATGACACATGTTCTGTGTCATAAGTATGTTCTTTATGTTATTCTAATAATTTTAGGGCTTTAAATAGGTTTGGGAGGCACTGATAGCAGTGCCTCCCGTAGATAATGGAAACGGGGATCGAGCGGGGGGTGGGGCCAAGAAGTGGGCTGTAAAAGCCCATTGAAAAGCATAGGCAAAGCAGCACCTATAGAAGTGCCTCACTGACATCACTGTCAGCAAGGCAGAAATGATTGGACAGCGGATCCAGTGCTGGATCCGCTGGTCCAATCATCCTTACGAGGCGGCGGGACAGTAAGCTGCTCCCCTCCCTTCATCCCCCCGTAGTCCGTCACCTGCTGCTGCCGATCATGTCAGGGACCCTGTGTAGAAGACAGCGGCGGCAGCGCTCCTGGAGCCGGCGTCTGTAGTGTAAGGCACGTGGTGAAAGTTGAGCAGCGGCGGCTGGCGCTCTCCTCCTCCAGCCTCAGCAGCAGGTGTCTGTCTGTGTGTGCAGCGGAGCCGCGTCTGGAGTGCAGGGACAGCAAGAGGCGCCTGTGGTGACTACAGTACAGCACATCCATATCTCTCTCTCTCTCCTCGGCCTGTGCATTGATGTATATAAGCATAAGTTTCAGTTTTTGCAGGTACCGGCCCTAATGGATTCTACTGGACAAGTGGACGTGATCGGCGTGGGATGTAGGTAAGTAATCTCTCTCTCATTTTTACAGGTACCCCTATTGGATTCTACTGGACAAGTGGACGTGACCGGCGTGGGATGTAGGTAAGTATGTGTGAGTGTGTAAGTGTGTTTTTAATAAACTTTTACTTTCACGGTGTGTGTGTTGTGTTTTTATTTGGGTATTTTTGTTGTTGTAGAACTACAGGTACCAGCGGGCCCGTTATTTCCTCGCACGCTGGTACTTGAGGTTCCCCAAGTACCAGCAAGCGGGGGAGGCTTGCTGAGCCTTGTAGTTCCACAACAAAAAACAATACTCTTTTGTTTTACACACATGGCTATCAGCCCGGCACCCACCGCCCAGGGGTGCTGGGGACAGCCTTGGGCTTCACCCCTGGCCCTTGGGTGCCTGGAGGGGGGGGGGGGGGGGGGGGACCCTTGATTTAAGGGGTCCCCACTCCTCCAGGGACTAGTTGGGGGGGTAATGCCACGGCCGCAGGGACCTACATAAAAGTGTCCCCCGGCTGTGGCATTATGTCCCTGGCTAGTGGAGCCCGGTGCTGGTTTTAAAAATGCGGGGGACCCCTACATCTTTTGTCCCCCGTATTTTTGGAACCAGGACCGGACTAAGAGCCCGGTGCTGGTTGTCTAAATACGGGGAACCCCTGTCAATTTTTTTCCTGGTATTTAAACAACCAGGACCGGCTCAAAGAGCCCGAGGCTGGTTATACTTAGGAGGGGGGACCTCACGCATTTTTTTTTTACATTTTTTAACCCATTCAGACCCTTTTCCATTAAGTTAATGGAAGCCCTGGACAACAAAATTGCATTCATGTCCTCCTCCCACTCCCTTCCCAAACACTAATTTTTTCTATACAAATGTACAATATATCACAAGTATGATGAGCAGGCAGGCAGTGGGCATTGGCGGCATTGGACTGAGATGCAAATTAGTGGCGGAGGGCTGGGTCAGTTGATGGTGGGTGAGTTTGTAAGCCATTGGCGGTGGCAGCAAGCAGCGGCTCAGGGCAAGTAGCGGGCATTGGCTCGGCGGCGGTAGGGGCCATCGGCAGGATTCGGCGGACATTATGGCTATAGTGCCTCACCAGCCACTGACCTCACCGCACGCCACTGAGGTGTATCACATCCTACGTCACTGGCATTCAATCCTTATTTATAGATAGTCGCCGCCTATGGGGGAGTGTATTTTAGCTTTGCAAGTGTGCGAACGCTTTTGCAGCCGACGACACAAAAACGTTTTTTTGCAGTTTCTGAGTAGTTCTGGACTTACTCATCCGCTGCGATCACTTCAGTCTTTTTGATCCTGGAAGTGACGTCAGACGCCCGCCCTGAAAACGCTTGGACACACCTGCGTTTTTGCAAACACTCCCAGAAAACGGTCAGTTGACACCCACAAACTCCCTCTTTCTGTTAATCACCTTGCGATTGGCTGTGCGAATGGATTCTTCGTTAAATCTATCGCCCACCACCGATCCTCTTTGTACCCGTACGACACGCCTGCGGAAAGCGGTGCATATACATGCGGTGCATATGCATGCGCAGTTTTGCCGAGAATTAACCTGATCGCAGCGCTGCAAAAAGTTGCTAGCGAACGATCAACTCGGAATGACCCCCTAAGACACACAGGATGCACATTTCCACCCACCACTCGTCGGCCATCTATTTTTCTTGAAACCTACTGTTCTTCTATGCCCCCTTGCCCTCACCCTGTGCCTCCTCAATGCTCCTTCTCCTTACCCTACTCACTTTGCATACAGTTTACCCTCTCCCACTTCTTCACCATTCCTATTTCCATTAACCAACTGCTCTTCTATTTCTTTTTTTCTCTCTTCCTTTCCCTTACTTTTTAAATGTCTACATTATTTTTTAAATTGTGTGCTAATATGTACGTTTCCCTGCTGACAGTATTTGCACAAGGTAAAATTATAAATGAAAGTATTTGAATATTCTTTATAGTAATTTTGTTGTCTTAAAACAAATAGATATGGGTTATGGAACCCTTATCTGTTGCAGCATCAATTCCAGGTAAGTGTACAAGATATTAAAGTATGTATCTATAAAGGTACTGGATTTAAAAACTTACTCAGTCCCAAGATTCACAGCACTAATTACTATTCATATAACAGGTAAGTATGCATATAATAGATAAGAATTTATAATAGTAAGGTAAATATATATATATATATATATATATATATATATATATATATATACACACACACACGTGCTGAGTCCGTAAAGATACTCAATTATTACAAGTACAAACCATTGATCAATTTTTGGTGACAATTATGTCTACTGGGAGTCAGATGTAGGATAAGCTTTTTGCACCCATACATATCTATTGCATTTGTGTAATCACAGACATATCTGCTCCATTAACTGTGCAGCAAGCGGTACTAATATCTTCTGCTCTACATTATCAGTTAGCTATTAATTATATGTAGCCATTTGTAATCAAGCATATTATTTTGTATATGTTAAATTCACTGTATATAATTATATACCTGTACTTATTGCAGTGCTGTTAATTACATTGACAGCCTGTGCTGCTGTTCATTAATACAAATGTGTCAGTGTATTAGAGAATATAACACAATGGTAGAGTAATAAAGATTCTCATAAAGCTCTGTACAGAGCAACACACTGATTGTTTGATAGTGCTTATTGGAATCTCATGTTGTTATTTGTTGATACAAATGTGTCTATATGTTAATAATGCAACGCAATGTATCTTGATCAATAAATATGATGAATTATGAATTCAGATTGGACAATCAGAAAAGAGCTGCTGCTACACAAAGAAAGTGTGAGCTGCCCTAGATGCCTGTATTGGAAGCGGGCACCCTCCTGAAACTTTATTTCCTTATTTATCTTACCTTAGGCTCAGGATGTCCTCCTGGTACATCCAGCAGACCAGCTGCCTCGCCCACCCTGTGGCTCCTCCTCAGCAGAACAAAGCATCCATCTTTACATTGGAGTGCAGCTCCTACACCAAGGGGATGTGCCAAGTAAGCTTCAGTGTCCCCATGCTCTTGTGCTCCCCTTTCCTGTAACGCTCTTGCCTCACCAGACCAGTTGGTGCCTAAGAAGTCTCTGTAAGATGTGAGTGCCAGATGTAGAGTCAGGCCTCCCCCTTCATCCATATCAGATTCAGTTTCTCCTCCTTCTCTGCTTTCATTCTTGATTCTCTCTTTATTCTGATCTGCTTCTTCTTTTTGGTTGGCTTTATCTCCTTCAGACATGACAGAATGAAGCCTGAACTTTGCCCCATTAAATACCCATGGTTGCTTGCGCTGACGTTCTTCCCAGTCCAGGAGGATTTGCTCTTCCAGTGGAGGAGGCAGACTCCGTCTCTGATACATTGGGGAAAGCTGGACACGGACTCTACGTTGGGGAATGCCCTGAGGACAAGGACTGCAGTACAAGATGGAGATCTCTGGATCCATGGGGGCTACAGAGTGAACAGATGACATGTATATTAAGAAAACACTTGATACAGTGCCATATTCTATCAGACATTCAGATTCTATCAGATAATCAGATACTGTATATATAAATTAAGCAGCAGTCACATTGCAAAATAAAAGCTAAAACAAAACGTGTCTAACAAACAACAGTGCTTACAATGCCCTTCAAAACTGTTGGACAATTGGCGATAAAAAGAGAGAAAAACATTTCTAGTATGAAGGTGCTGTTTCATGGGGGTTGGGGAGAAGTTGAAGGAATGGGTGCAAGTCATTGATTTTTACCATTAGATTCACATATTTGTATATAGTATTTAAATATTATTTTTTAATCTAAAACCATGCTACTTTAAGCGCCAGATTCTGAGTCGCACCCTGCTGCCACCGCTTTAGCGTCTTTTGCTGGCGTTGCGCCTTTGACTATATGCTGATTGTGGCCGGAGAGACTAGCCAGCCACACGTATAATGGCGTCTGCGGCACTGAAGGGGTTAACCCTCGTGCCCAGCGCCATGTTACGGACTGTTTAAAAGTTTGTTTAATGATGTGTTTTACTTTTAACATGTCATATGTAGTGCTCTGTGCACCATTGCAGGAAGGCATGTTTAACTGTATCTATTTTATATTCAAGACAGGCTTGGTGTATATTTAAAGGAAAAATGCAGTTACTATAGCTGTCTGAATAAGCAACTCTTATCCTCTGGAAATAGGAAGTGGCATGCTAAGGGTCCTGTCCTAGCAGTGAGGTGTGAAGGACAATACCTTTTGATGTGTAAGTTCCTTAGAGAGAGATGCTAATCACTGGGTCTATGGGCTTGGAATCTGTTTCATGTAGGGGATTCGATCCGTGAATGGCAGATAATGGAAGGAAGACCGTTTGTTTGTATTGTAGCTATTCCTGTTGTAATCTTAAACACTGGGATTGCCTGCAGATGGGAATGACCAGACACATTTGTATTTTGAAGATATGTGATAAATTTATCAATAGTGAATGTTAATCTGATACCAAACGTTGTCTGGGTGACAGGAAGGAGGATATTGTTTTATTGCACTTATATCCTTGTAAAATGTAATTTATTGGTATTTTGTAAAATAACCTGATTGGTTGGAGAAGACAGGGAGGGCTTACCCCCCTGTGACACTGTGTGGAAAACTGACATAAAAAGGAGACCTGCGTGCCTCCAGAGTTGTAGTTGTACCATCTTTATTCTGCTGAAACATCTGATTGTATGCTGTTGCCCCTAGCAATAGGGAAGGGTTCTCTTTAGAACTATTGAGCAAATAAACATCTTTGCCTCAAGAAGACTGCTTCATCTTGTGACCAACAGGGTTAGGCCAAACCTAGCCCCGTCCTCCGGCTGTCCAGGGAAGTACCTAGCGTCTCCAAGCTCCGCCTTCCGCCAGCTACCGGTAGAGGCCTAGCAAGTGGCTAGTGGGGATTCGTCAGCACCACACAGCTGTGGTAAAGCAGTGCGTCGGCACATACAGAGCAGAACCGTGGTTCCAAACGCCACGGCAGGTTAGGAGTTTGGTGGTGGCAGCGAGAACCCGCCCACAGCACAGTGGGTGGAGTCAGTAACAGGCGGTTACTGACGGTAAGCGGGAATCCCCTATGTGGTCAGGCCTCGTGCGGCTTGACTTTCCATTCTGTGCGCAGTCGACGGGACGCGGCAAGCGGCGAGTGCTTCCGTACGGTACCGTCCTGTCACAGAAATTCGGCACATACAGAGCAGAACCGTGGTTCCAAACGCCACGGCAGGTTAGGAGTTTGGTGGTGGCAGCGAGAACCCGCCCACAGCACAGTGGGTGGAGTCAGTAACAGGCGGTTACTGACGGTAAGCGGGAATCCCCTATGTGGTCAGGCCTCGTGCGGCTTGACTTTCCATTCTGTGCGCAGTCGACGGGACGCGGCAAGCGGCGAGTGCTTCCGTACGGTACCGTCCTGTCACACTGATGCTAGTATCAGTCCTCCCCTAAATGTACAAGCATTCGCCTGAATATCGGAGGGCCCTATTCTGAGTGTCTATAGATACTTAATACCACTTGGTGTGTCTTTAGACGCCACTATCGGTCACACCAACAAAATTTGCCGCAGCCCTATGGCAGGTACATATTTCCCCTGTGAGTATGGCCTTCATCGTGATATATCAAGAATCGATGTATGCGATCACTCCTATAAAGCCTATGAGACCATTTTCATGCATGTAAATAGCCACCGCCCAGAAAAAGCCCAGCACATTTCACTTTCCAGTACCTTTCTGATACAGCGCAGCTCAAATGCATATACGGCTCTGTGTACACACACAAGTTTTTAGGGATTTTGGACACGTGCAACAGCAAGCCACTGATGGTCGATAGCCATCCATGGGGGTAATTCCAAGTTGATCGCAGCAGGATTTTTGATAGCAATTGGGCAAAACCATGTGCACTGCAAGGGAGGCAGATATAACGTGCAGAAAGAGTTAGATTTGGGTGGGTTATTTTATTTCTGTGCAGGGTAAATACTGGCTGCTTTATTTTTACACTGCAAATTAGATTGCAAATTGAACACACCCCACCCGAATCTAACTCTCTCTGCACATGTTATATCTGCCCCCCCCTGCAGTGCACATGGTTTTGCCCAACTGCTAAAAAAATTCCTGCTGCGATCAACTTGGAATTACCCCCCATATGTGATGGGAAAGGAGTTGGAGCAGCCAACTTTTGTACCATAAACGGCTATCCCTGCAGTAGGACATGACAGGAGACTGAGTGGTGCAATTGGCGGCGGGGCTAAGCACAAATTCAATGAGAAGGGGTGGGACTGAACAAGTGCTGGGGATGAGGCCAAGACTCATTCTTTCCCTGCACCAGAAGAAAAAAAACCTAGAAAACCCATCTTGGATGGCTTAAACCAAAGGGGCCATTCTCCGAAAAGCAAACATTTTTGGACCTTGACAGATAGGGGTGAGATCGTTGTCCCCATCGATAATAATGGGTACTGCACATAAAGTCAGGGGCGGATTAAGAGAGGAGGGGACCCATGTGCAGACTCTGTGTGGACCCCTCCTTTTGGCAGTGGCCGCAGCACTGCAGACTCTGGCTTTGTGCCGAAGTCTACTGTGCATGCTCTGGTCTCCGGGAACATGGCGCCTGACACTTGTTTCTGGGGAAATAACTACTGTACATGCACAAATCCCCAGGAAAATGTCAGCTGAGCCATTTTCCCGGTGATTTACGTCTACAGCACCAGCCACTGCAGGACTTTTGAGGGGTAAGTATAGTTATATAGGTGCAGGGTGTGCAGTGTGGTCCCCCTGAACTAGATACGCCAATGCTGATGAGTAGCATTTTGCAGCAGATTTCTGTGAACTATCTAATATGGAGTACATCACAAGCCTGCGGAATAAAGCTTCCATAAAATCAGGTGACTTAGTTACCACAAACGTCAATGCAATGCACCTCCTGAATACACTGTATACTCCATGTGTTAGGGCTCCCTTACACCCCCCACCACCTCCTCTCATTCTGTGTTTTACTGATGATTTTGGACTGAATACTGAACACCCATTTGTTTCACTCATATGGGCTGTATTCAAATATTTCACACCCAATCTCCTTTCTAAAGTGATCCCCGTTATCGCGCATATTGCGCCCATAGTAATCAGTTATATAATAATATGCTACTTGCTATGTATTACTTCCTGATCATGGCTTTCATTTCACCTGTTCCATTAATATGCACTTGTTAACAAATTTGTGTCTCAATTTTTGGGATTGGCTGTCGAAGTCGACCTGAAAAAGGTCGACAGGCACAAGGTCAACATCACAAAAAGGTTAACATCACAAAAAGGTTGACATGAGATTTTATTTTTCATGTTGTTTACTCTGTAAAGTAACAGGAACTCCAATTAGTGCACCGTAATGCTTCTGGCAAGGTGTCTCACTGCGCTCACCTCTGCCTGTCAATCAGACAAAGGCGTTCGCAGTTAATGCGGCTTTCGTTCGGCAAGCTTCTGCCAAGGTGTCTCACTGCACTCGGCACAGGTTACTATTCCCAATCATAGTCCAAGTACGAAAAAAGTAAAAAAAAATTATAAAAAAAAGTAATGTCAACCTTTTCCTGTGTCGACCACTGACATGTCAACCTTTTGACCATGTCGACCTAATGCCTGTCGACCATTAGTGGTCCACCTATTGACCTTATCCATGTAGACCTAGCATCCAGATATCCTCAATTTCCCAAGTCTTCGTTACCGTATGGCCCCTAAAACGGCACCATCACGCCATTTCCCTGACCCCGCCCTACGAATGCCTCTGCATGTCAATCAGAGGCGTTCGCAGTTAATGCGGGCACATGCGCAGAACAGGCCTGGTTGAACTGCAGATGCGGACCCATTCTGAAAGGGTCTTGTGTTGTCACTCGCAGGACCCCCAAACCACAGCGCAGTTTGTGGGGCGATGACGGGGACCATACTATAACACAGGGGGGCCCCATTTTGTAGGTGTGTCGGGGCCAGGTTATGTGCCTGCCAATGCAGATAACCTGGTCCCGGAAGAGGACATCCGACAGTCAGTCTGAGTATGCTTAGACTTATCAAGTGATGGCTGCAACCGATGGTGATCTGATGCTGCATCTTCAGACACAGCACTCGGACCTGCGATACTGGCAGGAATAGTCTTTTGCCTTCAGAAGCCTCCTGCAGCATTCGCAGCGATGCAAGTACATCCAACACTAAATCACCCACTAGTTGCACACACCAAGGCTAGAATGCAACTTTGATTTATATTATTAATCTTATTTATTTTTAAAATGGCTTGTATTCATCACAATATGCGGAATGTCCTAACATACCTACACTGACTGGTTTGTACCTATAAAGGTCCATAGGTGACCATTGTAAAATACTTCCCTCCCCCCAGTAGAAATAGCCCCTTCAGTGGCAAAAGAATACCGAGCATTATCACCCACCACCCCTCTAGTGGTAATAGATCTATGTGGCAGAGCACCTTCCCTCACCCCTGGTGTCAATGGGCCTCACAGCTTAGTGCCCCCCACCCCATGTGTCACTACAGTTGTGTTTATAAATGTGTGTGTGTATATATATATATATTTATATATATATATATATATATATATATATATATATATACACACAAGTCCAAAGTGAATCGCACACACTTTCCTAATATCAGATGGGTGCCCGGTGAAACAATCAATCATGTATAGGCAAATGCGGAGTTCCCACATAGACCAGCACACCAAAACATAGCAGCAAGTTGAGTTAGTACATTTTAATCCATCAAAACTCCATATAAAGTGCAATGTGCAAGCATAGCCATAGGCAAATACAAAGAATTGGTACTTAGCAGTTCAGCATATCAACATCTCAGAACGAGTGGCAGCTCCTACTTCTTCATGGGAAAAGCCATCAGTATATTATGCCACAGCCAACCATCACATATAAATACCATGCAAATAATCAACAAATTACATACACCTGTGCCATTAGAAAAAGTGCTCACCAATCAGTCATAGGGAAGAGGATCCCCCACTCCACCCCCATCGTCAGCCACGCCATCTCTGCCTGGCTTCCCAGGTGGTACGCGCCGTCGACCGGCACTCACTTCCGGTGTCTGGAACAAAAACACAGGTCAGGCTCTCAGGGACAGTATTGCGAGCCGCGCCACCCGGAAGTGACGCGGCCTCCGCTCCTCCGTCCACTGCGTCATCTCCCGTGTGATTGTGGACACACTGGAGTTGCCAGGTAACCGCTAACGCCCCCACCCGTGTCTGCCGGCCAATGGCGCGGCTCAGACAGGCCGGAGGGGTTGGCACATCCTATCTCCCATGTCAACAATAATCATATCGACGCGCTAGACAAGCGCATCACATAATCCATAACCTAATAAGTAATCTACCAAGTGAGACAACAATTAAAATAAGAATTTACTTACCGATAATTCTATTTCTCGGAGTCCGTAGTGGATGCTGGGGTTCCTGAAAGGACCATGGGGAATAGCGGCTCCGCAGGAGACAGGGCACAAAAAAGTAAAGCTTTACTAGGTCAGGTGGTGTGCACTGGCTCCTCCCCCTATGACCCTCCTCCAGACTCCAGTTAGGTACTGTGCCCGGACGAGCATACACAATAAGGGAGGCATTTTGAATCCCGGGTAAGACTCATACCAGCCACACCAATCACACCGTACAACTTGTGATCTAAACCCAGTTAACAGTATGACAACAGAAAGGGCCTCTTAAAGATGGCTCCTTAACAATAACCCGAATTAGTTAACAATAACTATGTACAAGTATTGCAGATAATCCGCACTTGGGATGGGCGCCCAGCATCCACTACGGACTCCGAGAAATAGAATTATCGGTAAGTAAATTCTTATTTTCTCTATCGTCCTAAGTGGATGCTGGGGTTCCTGAAAGGACCATGGGGATTATACCAAAGCTCCCAAACGGGCGGGAGAGTGCGGATGACTCTGCAGCACCGAATGAGAGAACTCCAGGTCCTCCTTTGCCAGGGTATCAAATTTGTAAAATTTTACAAACGTGTTCTCCCCCGACCACGTAGCTGCTCGGCAGAGTTGTAATGCCGAGACCCCTCGGGCAGCCGCCCAAGATGAGCCCACCTTCCTTGTGGAGTGGGCTTTTACAGTTTTAGGCTGTGGCAGGCCTGCCACAGAATGTGCAAGTTGAATTGTGTTACAAATCCCACGAGCAATCGACTGCTTAGAAGCAGGTGCGCCCAACTTGTTGGGTGCATACAATATAAACAGCGAGTCAGATTTTCTGACTCCAGCCGTCCTTGCAATGTATATTTTTAAGGCTCTGACAACGTCCAACAACTTGGAGTCCTCCAAGTCGCTAGTGGCCGCAGGCACCACAATAGGTTGGTTCAGATGAAATGCTGATACCACTTTAGGGAGAAAATGCGGACGAGTCCGCAGTTCTGCCCTATCCGAATGGAAGATTAGATAAGGACTTTTATAAGATAAAGCCGCCAATTCAGATACTCTCCTGGCAGAGGCCAGGGCTAGTAACATAGTCACTTTCAATGTGAGATATTTCAAATCCACCTTTTTCAATGGTTCAAACCAATGGGATTTGAGGAAATCTAAAACTACATTTAGATCCCACGGTGCCACCGGAGGCACCACAGGAGGCTGTATATGCAGTACTCCCTTGACAAAAGTCTGGACCTCAGGGACAGAGGCCAATTCTTTTTGGAAGAATATTGACAGGGCCGAAATTTGAACCTTAATGGATCCCAATTTGAGACCCATAGATAATCCTGATTGCAGGAAATGTAGGAAAACGACCCAGTTGGAATTCCTCCGTCGGAACCCTCCGATCCTCGCACCACGCTACATATTTTCGCCAAATGCGGTGATAATGTTTCACGGTGACTTCCTTCCGTGCCTTAATCAAGGTAGGAATGACTTCTTCTGGAATGCCTTTCCCTTTTAGGATCTGGCGTTCAACCGCCATGCCGTCAAACGCAGCCGCGGTAAGTCTTGAAAAAGACAGGGACCCTGCTGTAGCAGGTCCCTTCTCAGAGGTAGAGGCCACGGTTCGTCCGTGAGCATCTCTTGAAGTTCCGGATACCAAGTCCTTCTCGGCCAATCCGGAACCACTAGTATTGTTCTTACTCTTCTTTGCCGTATGATCTTCAATACCTTTGGTATGAGCGGCAGAGGAGGAAACACATACACTGACTGGTACACCCAAGGAGTTACCAGTGCGTCCACAGCTATTGCCTGTGGATCTCTTGACCTGGCGCAATATTTGTCCAGTTTCTTGTTGAGGCGAGACGCCATCATGTCTACAATTGGTCTTTCCCAACGGTCTATTAACATGTTGAAGACTTCTGGATGTAGACCCCACTCTCCCGGATGAAGATCGTGTCTGCTGAGGAAGTCTGCTTCCCAGTTGTCCACGCCCGGGATGAACACTGCTGACAGTGCTATCACGTGATTCTCCGCCCAGCGAAGAATCTTGGCAGCTTCTGCCATTGCACTCCTGCTTCTTGTGCCGCCCTGCCTGTTTACATGGGCGACCGCCGTGATGTTGTCCGACTGAATCAACACCGGCTTTCCTTGCAGGAGAAGTTCCGCCTGGCTTAGAGCATTGTAGATTGCTCTTAGTTCCAGAATGTTTATGTGAAGAGACTTTTCCAGACTCGTCCATACTCCCTGGAAGTTTCTTCCTTGTGTGACTGCTCCCCAGCCTCTCAGGCTGGCGTCCGTGGTCACCAGGATCCAATCCTGAATGCCGAATCTGCGGCCTTCTAATAGGTGAGCCTTCTGCAACCACCACAGAAGTGACACCCTTGTCTTTGGTGACAGGGTTATTCGCAGGTGCATCTGCAGATGCGACCCTGACCATTTGTCCAACAGATCCCTTTGGAATATTCTTGCATGGAATCTGCCGAATGGAATTGCTTCGTAAGAAGCCACCATTTTTCCCAGGACTCTTGTGCATTGATGTACTGACACTTTTCCTGGTTTTAGGAGGTTCCTGACCAGATCGGATAACTCCTTGGCTTTTTCCTCTGGAAGGAAAACCTTTTTCTGAACCGTGTCCAGAATCATTCCTAGGAACAGCAGACGAGTTGTCGGGATTAAATGGGATTTTGGAATATTCAGAATCCACCCGTGTTGTCTTAGCACCTCTTGAGATAGTGCTAAAGCTGTCTCCAGCTGTTCTCTGGACCTTGCCCTTATTAGGAGATCGTCCAAGTATGGGATAACTAATACGCCTTTTCTTCGAAGAAGAATCATCATCTCGGCCATTACCTTGGTAAAGACCCGAGGCGCCGTGGACAATCCGAACGGCAGCGTCTGAAACTGATAGTGACAGTTTTGAACAATGAACCTGAGGTACCCCTGGTGTGCGGGGTAAATCGGAACGTGTAGATACGCATCCTTGATGTCCAAGGATACCATAAAGTCCCCTTCTTCCAGGTTCGCTATCACTGCTCTGAGTGACTCCATCTTGAACTTGAACTTTTTTATGTAGAGGTTCAAGGACTTCAGATTTAGAATAGGCCTTACCGAGCCATCCGGCTTCGGTACCACAAATAGAGTGGAATAATACCCCTTTCCTTGTTGTAATAGGGGTACTTTGACTATCACCTGCTGAGCGTACAGCTTGTGAATGGCTTCCAACACCCTCTCCCTTTCGGAAGAGACGGTTGGTAAGGCAGACTTCAGGAAACGATGAGGAGGATCCGTCTCTAATTCCAACCTGTACCCCTGAGATATTATCTGCAGGATCCAGGGGTCTACCTGCGAGTGAGCCCACTGCGCGCTGTAATTTTTGAGACGGCCCCCCACTGTCCCCGAGTCCGCTTGAGAGGCCCCAGCGTCATGCTGAGGTTTTTGCAGGAGCCGGGGAGGGCTTCTGTTCCTGGGAAGGAGCTGCCTGTTGGTGTCTCTTCCCTCTTCCTCTGCCTCGTGGCAGGTACGACAAGCCCTTTGCTCTCTTATTTTTGTAGGAGCGAAAAGGCTGCGGTTGAAAGGTCGGTGCCTTTCTCTGTTGGGGAGTGACTTGAGGTAAAAAAGTGGATTTCCCGGCAGTAGCCGTGGCCACCAAGTCTGATAGACCAACTCCAAATAACTCCTCCCCTTTATACGGCAAAACCTCCATGTGACGTTTTGAATCCGCATCGCCTGTCCACTGTCGTGTCCATAAGGCTCTTCTGGCTGAAATGGACATAGCACTCACCCGAGATGCCAGTGTGCAAATATCCCTCTGTGCATCACGCATATAGATAAATGCATCCTTTATTTGTTCTAACGACAGTAAAACATTGTCCCTATCTAGGGTATCAATATTTTCAATCAGGGATTCTGACCAAACTACTCCAGCACTGCACATCCAGGCAGTTGCTATAGCTGGTCGTAGTATAACACCTGCATGTGTGTATATATTCTTTTGAATAACTTCCATCTTTCTATCTGATGGATCCTTAAGTGCGGCCGTCTCAGGAGAGGGTAACGCCACTTGTTTGGATAAGCGTGTGAGCGCCTTGTCCACCTTAGGGGGTGTTTCCCAGCGCGCCCTAACCTCTGGCGGGAAAGGGTATAATGCCAATAACTTTTTTGAAATTATCAACTTTTTATCAGGAGCAACCCACGCTTCATCACACACGTCATTTAATTCTTCTGATTCAGGAAAAACTGTTTGTAGTTTTTTCACACCATACATAATACCCTGTTTTACGGTATCTGTAGTATCAGCTAAATGTAACGTCTCCTTCATTGCCAAAATCATATAACGTGTGGCCCTACTGGAAAATACGTTTGAATTTCTACCGTCGTCACTGGAATCAGTGCCCGTGTCTGGGTCTGTGTCGACCGACTGAGGCAAAGGGCGTTTTACAGCCCCTGACGGTGTTTGAGGCGCCTGGACAGGCATTAATTGATTGTCCGGCCGCCTCATGTCCTCAACTGACTGTTTAAGGGAAGATAAACCATCACGTAATTCCACAAATAAAGGCATCCATTCTGGTGTCGACCCCCTGGGGGGTGACATCTGCATATTTGGCAATTGCTCCGCCTCCACACCAATATCGTCCTCATACATGTCGACACCACGTACCGACACACACCGCAAACTCACAGGGAATGCTCTAATGAAGACAGGACCCACTAGCCCTTTTGGGGAGACAGAGGGAGAGTCTGCCAGCACACACCACAAAGCGCTATATATACAAGGGATATCCTTATATTAAGTGCTCCCTTATAGCTGCTTTAATATATATATATATATATAGCCATTAATGTGCCCCCCCTCTCTGTTTTACCCTGTTTCTGTAGTGCAGTGCAGGGGAGAGACCTGGGAGCCGTTCTGACCAGCGGAGCTGTGACAGAAAATGGCGCCGTGTGCTGAGGAGATAGGCCCCGCCCCTTTTTCGGCGGGTTCTTCTCCCGCTATTTTTCCAGTCAGGCAGGGGTTAAATATCTCCATATAGCCCCTATGGGCTATATGTGAGGTATTTTTAGCCTTGTATAAGGTTTATATTTGCCTCTCAGAGCGCCCCCCCCCAGCGCTCTGCACCCTCAGTGACTGCCCAGTGAAGTGTGCTGAGAGGAAAATGGCGCACAGCTGCAGTGCTGTGCGCTACCTTATGAAGACTGAGGAGTCTTCAGCCGCCGGTTTCCGGACCTCTTCACGCTTCAGCATCTGCAAGGGGGTCGGCGGCGCGGCTCCGGGACCGGACTCCACGGCTGGGCCTGTGTTCGATCCCTCTGGAGCTAATGGTGTCCAGTAGCCAAGCAGCAAATCCACTCTGCATGCAGGTGAGTTTACTACTTTCCCCCTAAGTCCCACGTTGCAGTGATCCTGTTGCCAGCAGGACTC
Source organism: Pseudophryne corroboree (assembly GCF_028390025.1). Classification (NCBI taxonomy): domain Eukaryota; kingdom Metazoa; phylum Chordata; class Amphibia; order Anura; family Myobatrachidae; genus Pseudophryne; species Pseudophryne corroboree. Next base: position 149,344,505 of record NC_086454.1, on the reverse strand, counting down.
ACTGTAAAGAAAAAAACCTAAACTAAACTTTCTCTAAGCAGCTCTTTAGGAGAGCCACCTAGATTGCACCCTTCTCGTTCGGGCACAAAATCTAACTGGAGTCTGGAGGAGGGTCATAGGGGGAGGAGCCAGTGCACACCACCTGACCTAGTAAAGCTTTACTTTTTTGTGCCCTGTCTCCTGCGGAGCCGCTATTCCCCATGGTCCTTTCAGGAACCCCAGCATCCACTTAGGACGATAGAGAAAATAGAGTGGACCATGGGATCACACCCAATAAGGACTTAAGCATCATGTTATAAATCACACGGAATTATATCAGATCCCTGCTATCATATTGTTTTACATAAGTAAATTAAATCACTGGGGGGCCCATCAGATAAACCAGCTAAGTAAATTGTCAAATCAGATAAATTAATGGAATGACAGTTCCTCATTTAACCCGAGGGGCCATTGCTTGTAGATTATATATCCATTTGCATTCTCTCTGTAGTAGGTGTCTGTTCCTATCACCTCCCCTGCGCGAGGGCGGTACCTGTTCAATTGGCATCACCTTCAGATCCTTCATGGTATGCTTTGCTGCTGCAAAATGGTGTGCTACTGGTGGTGTGCTGGTATCTGTTTTAAATAATGCTTTTTTTATTGAACTTCGATGCATCGCCACTCGTTCTTTTAGCATTCTCTGGGTCTTTCCAACGTACATTAAATTACAAGGGCACCAAATCACATATACAACGTATTTTGTGTCACACGACATCCGTTGTTTTATTTGGTAGTTTTTATTTGTAATAGGATTTAGGAAATGAGTCCCAGTCTGAAGAAAGCCACAGTTCGCACATCCTGTGCACTTATATACACCTTTCTGAGGTTGCAGCCATCCTGTACCAGTCATGACCCTGGGACTGATGTCTGAGTAAACCAGTTGGTCCCTCAAGTTATTACTTCTTTTATAGCAAAAATAAGATTTTACTTACCGGTAAATCTATTTCTCGTAGTCTGTAGTGGATGCTGGGGACTCCGTAAGGACCATGGGGAATAGACGGGCTCCGCAGGAGACATGGGCACTTTAAGAAAGAATTTAGATTCTGGTGTGCTCTGGCTCCTCCCTCTATGTCCCTCCTCCAGACCTCAGTTAGAGAAACTGTGCCCGGAAGAGCTGACAGTACAAGGAAAGGATTTTGGGAATCCAGGGTAAGACTCATACCAGCCACACCAATCACACCGTATAACTTGTGATAACTTTACCCAGTTAACAGTATGAACAATCACAGAGCATCAGATAAACTCTGATGCAACTATAACATAACCCTTATTTAAGCAATAACTATATACAAGCATTGCAGAAGAAGTCCGCACTTGGGACGGGCGCCCAGCATCCACTATAGACTACGAGAAAATAAGATTTTACTTACCGATAAATCTATTTCTCGTAGTCCGTAGTGGATGCTGGGGACTCCGTCAGGACCATGGGGGATTAGCGGCTCCGCAGGAGACAGGGCACAAAAATAAAGCTTTAGGATCAGGTGGTGTGCACTGGCTCCTCCCCCTATGACCCTCCTCCAAGCCTCAGTTAGGATACTGTGCCCGGACGAGCGTACACAATAAGGAAGGATTTTGAATCCCGGGTAAGACTCATACCAGCCACACCAATCACACCGTACAACTTGTGATCTGAACCTAGTTAACAGTATGACAAACATAGGAGCCTCTGAACAGACAGCTCACAACAATAACAACCCGATTTTTTTGTAACAATAACTATGTACAAGTATTGCAGACAATCCGCACTTGGGATGGGCGCCCAGCATCCACTACGGACTACGAGAAATAGATTTATCGGTAAGTAAAATCTTATTTTCTCTGACGTCCTAGTGGATGCTGGGGACTCCGTCAGGACCATGGGGATTATACCAAAGCTCCCAAACGGGCGGGAGAGTGCGGATGACTCTGCAGCACCGAATGAGAGAACTCCAGGTCCTCTTTAGCCAGGGTATCAAATTTGTAGAATTTTTACCAACGTGTTCTCCCCCGACCACGTAGCTGCTCGGCAGAGTTGTAATACCGAGACCCCTCGGGCAGCCGCCCAGGATGAGCCCACCTTCCTTGTGGAATGGGCCTTGACAGATTTAGGCTGTGGCAGGCCTGCCACAGAATGTGCAAGTTGAAATGTGCTACAAATCCAACAAGCAATCGTCTGCTTAGAAGCAAGAGCACCCAGTTTGTTGGGTGCATACAGGATAACAGCAAGTCAGTTTTCCTGACTCCAGCCGTCCTGGAAACCTATATTTTCAGGGCCCTGACAACATCTAGCAACTTGGAGTCCTCCAAGTCCCTAGTAGCCGCAGGTACCACAATAAGCTGGTTCAGGTGAAACGCTGACACCACCTTAGGAAGAAACTGGGGACGAGTCCGCAGCTCTGCCCTGTCCGAATGAACAATCAGATATGGCTTTTGTGAGACAAAGCCGCCAATTCTGACACTCGCCTGGCCGAGGCCAGGGCCAACAGCATGGTCACTTTTCATGTGAGATATTTCAAATCCACAGATTTGAGCGGTTTAAAATGTGATTTGAGGAATCCCAGAACTACGTTGAGATCCCACAGTGCCACTGGAGGCACAAAAAGGGGGTTGTATATGCAATACTCCCTTGACAAACTTCTGGACTTCAGGAACTGAAGCCAATTCTTTCTGGAAGAAAATTGACAGGGCCGAAATTTGAACCTTAATGGACCCCAATTTGAGGCCCATAGACACTCCTGTTTGCAGGAAATGCAGGAATCGACCGAGTTGAAATTTCTTCGTGGGGCCTTCCTGGCCTCACACCACGCAACATATTTTCGCCACATGTGGTGATAATGTTGTGCGGTCACCTCCTTCCTGGCTTTGACCAGGGTAGGAATGACCTCTTCCGGAATGCCTTTTTCCCTTAGGATCCGGCGTTCCACCGCCATGCCGTCAAACGCAGCCGCGGTAAGTCTTGGAACAGACCTGGTACTTGCTGAAGCAAGTCCCTTCTTAGCGGCAGAGGCCATGAGTCCTCTGTGAGCATTTCTTGAAGTTCCGGGTGCCACGTCCTTCTTGGCCAATCCGGAGCCACGAGTATAGTTCTTACTCCTCTACGTCTTATAATTCTCAGTACCTTGGGTATGAGAAGCAGAGGAGGGAACACATACACCGACTGGTACACCCACGGTGTTACCAGAACGTCCACAGCTATTGCTTGAGGGTCTCTTGACCTGGCGCAATACCTGTCCAGTTTTTTGTTCAGGCGGGACGCCATCATGTCCACCTTTGGTCTTTCCCAACGGTTCACAATCATGTGGAATACTTCCCGATGAAGTCCCCACTCTCCCGGGTGGAGGTCGTGCCTGCTGAGGAAGTCTGCTTCCCAGTTGTCCACTCCCGGAATGAACACAGCTGACAGTGCTATCACATGATTTTTCGCCCAGCGAAGAATCCTTGCAGTTTCTGCCATTGCCCTCCTGCTTCTTGTGCCGCCCTGTCTGTTTACGTGGGCGACTGCCGTGATGTTGTCCCACTGGATTAATACCGGCTGACCTTGAAGCAGAGGTCTTGCTAAGCTTAGAACATTGTAAATTGCCCTTAGCTCCAGTATATTTATGTGGAGAGAAGTCTCCAGACTTGATCACACTCCCTGGAAATTTTTTCCCTGTGTGACTGCTCCCCAGCCTCTCAGGCTGGCATCCGTGCTCACCAGGACCCAGTCCTGAATGCCGAATCTGCGGCCCTTTAGTAGATGAGCACTCTGCAGCCACCGCAGAAGAAACACCCTTGTCCTTGGAGACAGGGTTATCCGCTGATGCATCTGAAGATGCGATCCGGACCATTTTTCCAGCAGATCCCACTGAAAAGTTCTTGCGTGAAATCTGCCGAATGGAATCGCTTCGTAAGAAGCCACCATTTTTCCCAGGACCCTTGTGCAATGATGCACTGACACTTTTCCTGGTTTTAGGAGGTTCCTGACTAGCTCGGATAACTCCCTGGCTTTCTTCTCCGGGAGAAACACCTTTTTCTGGACTGTGTCCAGAATCATCCCTAGGAACAGCAGACGTGTCGTCGGAAACAGCTGCGGTTTTGGAATATTTAGAATCCACCCGTGCTGTCGTAGAACTACTTGAGATAGTGCTACTCCGACCTCCAACTGTTCTCTGGACCGTGCCCTTATCAGGAGATCGTCCATTTTCTTTGAAGAAGAATCATCATTTCGGCCATTACCTTGGTAAGGACCCGGGGTGCCGTGGACAATCCAACCGGCAGCGTCTGAAACTGATAGTGACAGTTCTGTACCACGAACCTGAGGTACCCTTGGTGAGAAGGGCAAATTGGGACATGGAGGTAAGCATCCCTGATGTCCCGGGACACCATATAGTCCCCTTCTTCCTGGTTCGCTATCACTGCTCTGAGTGACTCCATCTTGATTTGAACCTTTGTATGTAAGTGTTCAAATATTTCAGATTTAGAATAGGTCTCACCGAGCCATCTGGCTTCAGTACCACAATATAGTGTGGAATAATACCCCTTTCCTTGTTGTAGGAGGGGTACTTTGATTATCACCTGCTGGGAATACAGCTTGTGAATTGTTTCCACTACTGCCTCCCTGTCGGAGGGAGACGTTGGTAAAGCAGACTTCAGGAACCTGCGAGGGGGAGACGTCTCGAATTTCCAATCTGTACCCCTGGGATACTACTTGTAGGATCCAGGGGTCCACTTGCGAGTGAGCCCACTGCGTGCTAAAACTCTTGAGACGACCCCCCCACCGCACCTGAGTCCGCTTGTACGGCCCCAGCGTCATGCTGAGGACTTGGCAGAAGCGGTGGAGGGCTTCTGTTCCTGGGAATGGGCTGCCTGCTGCAGTCTTCTTCCCTTTCCTCTATCCCATGGCAGATATGACTGGCCTTTTGCCCGCTTGCCCTTATGGGGACGAAAGGACTGAGGCTGAAAAGACGTTGTCTTTTTCTCCTTTATACGGCAATACTTCCATGTGCCGTTTGGAATCTGCATCACCTGACCACTGTCGTGTCCATAAACAACTTCTGGCAGATATGGACATCGCACTTACTCTTGATGCCAGAGTGCAAATATCCCTCTGTGCATCTCGCATATATAGAAATGCATCCTTTAAATGCTCTATAGTCAATAAAATACTGTCCCTGTCAAGGGTATCAATATTTTCAGTCAGGGAATCCGACCAAGCCACCCCAGCGCTGCACATCCAGGCTGAGGCGATCGCTGGTCGCAGTATAACACCAGTATGTGCGTATATACTTTTTAGGATATTTTCCAGCCTCCTATCAGCTGGCTCCTTGAGGGCGGCCCTATCTGGAGACGGTACCGCCACTTGTTTTGATAAGCGTGTGAGCGCCTTATCCACCCTAAGGGGTGTTTCCCAACGCGCCCTAACTTCTGGCGGGAAAGGGTATACCGCCAATAATTTTCTATCAGGGGAAACCCACGCATCATCACACACTTCATTTAATTTATCTGATTCAGGAAAAACTACAGGTAGTTTTTTCACACTCCACATAATACCCTTTTTTGTGGTACTTGTAGTATCAGAAATATGTAACACCTCCTTCATTGCCCTTAACAAGTAATGTGTGGCCCTAAAGGAAAATACGTTTGTTTCTTCACCGTCGACACTGGAGTCAGTGTCCGTGTCTGTGTCGACCGACTGAGGTAAAAGGACGTTTTAACGCCCCTGACGGTGTTTGAGACGCCTGGACAGGTACTAATTGGTTTGCCGGCCGTCTCATGTCGTCAACCGACCTTGCAGCGTGTTGACATTATCACGTAATTCCTTAAATAAGCCATCCATTCCGGTGTCGACTCCCTAGAGAGTGACATCACCATTACAGGCAATTGCTCCGCCTCCTCACCAACATCGTCCTCATACATGTCGACACACACGTACCGACACACAGCACACACACAGGGAATGCTCTGATAGAGGACAGGACCCCACTAGCCCTTTGGAGAGACAGAGGGAGAGTTTGCCAGCACACACCAAAACGCTATAATTATACAGGGACAACCTTTATATAAGTGTTTTTCCCTTATAGCATCTTAATATATATAATCATATCGCCAAATAAGTGCCCCCCCTCTCTGTTTTAACCCTGTTTCTGTAGTGCAGTGCAGGGGAGAGCCTGGGAGCCTTCCCACCAGCATTTCTGTGAGGGAAAATGGCGCTGTGTGCTGAGGAGAATAGGCCCCGCCCCCTTTTCGGCGGGCTTCTTCTCCCGTTTTTCTGAGACCTGGCAGGGGTTAAATACATCCATATAGCCCCAGGGGCTATATGTGATGTATTTTTTAGCCAGAACAAGGTATTCTCATTGCTGCCCAGGGAGCGCCCTGCACCCTCCGTGACCGCTGGTGTGAAGTGTGTGACAACAATGGCGCACAGCTGCAGTGCTGTGCGCTACCTCATGAAGACTGAAAAGTCTTCTGCCGCCGGTTTCTGGACCTCTTCACTTTTCGGCATCTGCAAGGGGGTCGGCGGCGCGGCTCCGGGACCGGACTCCATGGCTGGGCCTGTGTTCGATCCCTCTGGAGCTAATGGTGTCCAGTAGCCTAAGAAGCCAATCCATCCTGCACGCAGGTGAGTTCACTTCTTCTCCCCTAAGTCCCTCGTTGCAGTGAGCCTGTTGCCAGCAGGACTCACTGTAAAATAAAAAACCTAAAAACTTTTTCTAAGCAGCTCTTTAGGAGAGCCACCTAGATTGCACCCTGCTCGGACGGGCACAAAAACCTAACTGAGTCTTGGAGGAGGGTCATAGGGGGAGGAGCCAGTGCACACCACCTGATCCTAAAGCTTTATTTTTGTGCCCTGTCTCCTACGGAGCCGCTAATCCCCCATGGTCCTGACGGAGTCCCCAGCATCCACTAGGACGTCAGAGAAATAGATTTACCGGTAAGTAAAATCTTATTTTCTCTAACGTCCTAGTGGATGCTGGGGACTCCGTTAAGGACCATGGGGATTATACCAAAGCTCCCAAACGGGCGGGAGAGTGCGGATGACTCTGCAGCACCGAATGAGCAAACACAAGGTCCTCCTCAGCCAGGGTATCAAACTTGTAGAACTTTGCAAAGGTGTTTGAACCTGACCAAGTAGCCGCTCGGCAAAGCTGTAATGCCGAGACCCCTCGGGCAGCCGCCCAAGAAGAGCCCACCTTCCTTGTGGAATGGGCCTTAACTGATTTAGGCAGCGGCAACCCAGCCGCAGAATGAGCCTGCTGAATCGTGTTACAGATCCAGCGAGCAATAGTTTGCTTTGAAGCAGGCGCCCCAAGCTTGTTGGAAGCATACAGGATAAACAAGATTCTGTTTTCCTGACCTTAGCCGTTCTGGCTACATAAACCTTCAAAGCCCCGACTACATCCAGTGACTCGGAATCCTCCAAGTCAGTAGTAGCCACAGGCACCACAATAGGTTGGTTTATATGAAAGGATAAACCACTTTTGGCAGAAATTGTGGACGGGTCCGCAATTCTGCTCTATCCGCATGGAAAACCAGATAGGGGCTTTTATGTGACAAAGCCGCTAATTCTGACACACGCCTAGCCGGAGCCAATGCTAGTAGCATGACCACCTTCCACGTGAGATATTTCAATTCCACCGTTTTGAGTGGTTCAAACCAGTGGGATTTCAGGAAACTCAACACCACGTTAAGATCCCAAGGTGCCACCGGGGGCACAAAAGGGGGCTGGATACGCAGCACTCCCTTCACAAACGTCTGAACTTCAGGTAGAGAAGCCAGCTCTTTTTGAAAGAAAATGGATAGGGCCGAAATCTGGACCTTAATGGAACCCAATTTTAGGCCCAAAGTCACTCCTGACTGTAGGAAGTGAAGGAAACGTCCCAGCTGGAATTCCTCCGTAGGGGCATTCCTGGCCTCACACCAAGCAACATATTTTCGCCATATACGGTGATAATGTTGAGCTGTCACGTCCTTCCTAGCCTTTATCAGCGTAGGAATGACCTCACCTGGAATGCCTTTTTCCGTTAGGATCCGGCGTTCAACCGCCATGCCGTCAAACGCAGCCGCGGTAAGTCTTGGAACAGACAGGGCCCTTGTTGCAACAAGTCCTGTCTTAGAGGAAGAGGCCACGGGTCCTCTGTGAGCATTTCCAAGTCCTTGTTGGCCAATCCGGAACAATGAGTATTGTTCTCACTCCTCTTTTTCTTATGGGTATGAGAGGAAGAGGAGAAAATACATAGACCGACTGGAACACCCACAGTGTCACCAGTGCGTCCACAGCTATCGCCTGAGAGTCTCATTACCTGGCGCAATACCTCTGTAGCTTTTTGTTGAGGCGGGATGCCATCATGTCCACCTGTGGCAGTTCCCACCGACTTGCAATCTGCGTGAAGACTTCTTGAAGAAGTCCCCACTCTCCCGGGTGGAGGTCGTGCCTGCTGAGGAAGTCTGCTTCCCAGTTGTCCACTCCCGGGATGAACACTGCTGACAATGCGCTTACGTGATTCTCCGCCCAGCGAAGAATTCTGGTGGCTTCTGACTGAATCAGAACCGGTTGGTCGCGAAGCAGGGTCTCCGCTTGACGTAGGGCGTTGTATACGGCCCTTAGTTCCAGGATGTTGATGTGAAGGCAAGTCTCCTGACTTGACCACAGACCTTGGAAATTTCTTCCCTGTGTGACTGCTCCCCACCCTCGGAGGCTTGCATCCGTGGTCACCAGGACCCAGTCCTGAATGCCGAATCTGCGGCCCTCGAGAAGGTGAGCACTCTGCAGCCACCACAGGAGAGACACCCTGGCCCTGGGGGATAGGGTGATTAACCGATGCATCTGAAGATGTGATCCGGACCACTTGTCCAGTAAGTCCCATTGAAAGGTCCTTGCATGGAACCTGCCGAAGGGAATGGCCTCGTATGATGCCACCATCCTTCCCAGAACTCGAGTGCAGTGATGCACTGACACCTGTTTTGGTTTTAATAGGTTCCTGACTAGGGAGGCCAATCCCGGGCCGTTTTTTCAATCCCGGGATTCGGGATTGAAAAACGGTCAATCCCGGGATTGCAGTAGGGATTAGAGAAAATTGTAGGGAGCAGCGCTGGAGGGAGGGTGTAGGTAGCGTTGCGGGAGGTAGGGAGTGTGTAGGTAGCGGTGTGGGAGGTAGGGAGTGTGTAGGTAGTGGTGCGGGAGGTAGGGAGGGTGTAGGTAGCGGTGCGGGACTCAGGACAGAGGGTGTAGGTCGCGGCAGGGAGGGAGGAAGGCTGCACGGAGGGAGAGAGGATCATGTGTGTAAGTAATAGTACTTACTATTAGACGGGCGGCAACCATTAAACACACTGAACGTGGCGGCATTTCAAATGAAGCGCCGGCCGCCAGCCAACCAGAGCTGGCGAACCGGCAGCCAATCAGGGAAGCGGCCGCAGCAGTCGCTCCTGATTGGCTGCCGCTTCCCTGATTGGCTGCCGGTCCACCAGCTCTGATTGGTTGGCGGCCGGCGCTACATGTGAAGTGCCGCGCGCGTTCAACTTGTTCATGGCTGCTGCCCGCCTAAATGAGTAAGTACTATTACTTACACACCCACCCTCCCGCCACCGCGCATGCGCAGTATAATCCCGTGAATCCCGGGATTGGATGCTCCAATCCCGGGATTCAAATCCCGGCATTTTTGGGCCCAAATCCCGGGATCCCGCCGATCCCGATCCCGGGATTGGCCTCCCTATTCCTGACCAGTGTCATGAGCTCCTGAGCTCTCTCTATCGGGAGATAAACCCTTTTCTGGTCTGTGTCTAGAATCATGCCTAGGAAAGGCAGATGAGCCATAGGAACCAACTGCAACTTTGGAATATTTAGAATCCAGCCGTGTTGCCGTTACACTTCCAGCGAAAGTGATACGCTGTTCAGCAACTGCTCTCTTGATCTCGCTTTTATGAGGAAATCGTCCAAGTACGGGATAATTGTGACACCTTGCTTCCTCAGGAGCACCATAATTTCCGCCATTACCTTGGTGAAGATTCTCGGGGCCGTGGAGAGACCAAACGGCAACGTCTGAAATTGGTAATGACAATCCTGTACCACAAATCTGAGGTACGCCTGATGAGGTGGATAAATGGGGACATGGAGGTATGCATCCTTTATGTCCAGAGACACCATAAAATCTCACCCTTTCAGGCTTGCAATGACCGCTCTTAGCGATTCCATCTTGAACTTGAACCTTTTCAGGTATATGTTTAGGGATTTTAAATTCAATATGGGTCTGACCGAACCGTCCGGTTTCGGGACTACAACATGGTCGAATAATAACCCCCTCCTTGTTGAAGGAGGGGAACCTTGACCACCACCTGTTGGAGATACAATTTGTGAATTGCAGTTAACACTATTTCCCTCTCATGGGGGGAAGCCGGCAGGGCCGTCGGTAAGGGGCATCTCCTCAAAGTCCAGCTTGTATCCCTGAGACACAATATCTATTGCCCAGGGATCCAACAGGGAGTGAACCCACTTGTGGCTGAAATTGCGAAGACGTGCCCCCACCGGGCCTAGCTCCGCCTGTGGAGCCCCAGCGACATGCGGTGGATTTTGTAGAGGCCGGGGAGGACTTCCGTTCCTGGGAACTATCTGTGTTGTGCAGCTTCTTTCCTCTGCCCCTGCCTCTGGCAAGAAAGGACGCACCTCGGACTTTCTTGTTTCTTTGTGATCGAAAGGCTTGATTTGATAATGTCGTGCTTTCCTAGGCTCTGCAGGAATATAAGGCAAAAGATCAGAATTACCAGCTATAGCTGTGGAGACCAGGTCCGAGATCCCTTCTCCACACAATCCTCAGCCTTCCATATGCCTCTTAAGTCGGCATCACCTGTCCATTGCATATTCTACAGGACACGTCAAGCAGAAATCGACATAGCGTTGACTCTAGGACCCAGTAGACTAATGTAACGTCACTGTTGGGGGCGTGCCCAGCACCTCCGTCGGTGCTGGGCTTCCCCCAGCTCTCTCCCATAGCATGAATGGATGCCGTGCGCGCGGCATCTTTACACGCTGGGAGGACAGGAAGCGGGCGGCTGTTCTAGCAGGGCGCCGCAAAAGGGGCAGGGTGGGTTTTGCCTTTTAAAAAACGGGCAGGGCGCGGCGCACTGCTAAAACAGCCTAGAGTGAACACTGCATGGTAGGATAAGGTTTCTTCCTATACAGTAAAGATCTCACCTAGTGATGCCCAGTGGTGGCTCCAGGGTGCGAGACTAGATTTTCTATCACTGTAACAAGTAAAGAGGGGGGGGGGTACACACGGAGCGATCAGTGCTTAAATTCTAAGCAATCTGGCATCGCTCATTACACCTCTGAATAGCCTGTAATAACATCTACAGGTATATGCCCTCGGAACATGTAACCTATGTACAAACATCCAGGTGCTGCCCAGTTACACTCACTCTGCTAAAAGTGGGAATGCGGCTGAGATGTGTACGAATTACCCTCAGCTGCTCTAAGCGTATTCTCGTCTATGGAGCAGTGCAGAACAACATCAGCGGACTTCTCTGCAACACTGAATCAGCCTCATTTTCTTTCTTTCCCTTAGTATCTGACCACACACTATGAAAGCTTATATACAAAAACTAATATCAGTTGATGGTAACACATACTTACATGCAAAGAGGGGGGACATTAATCAACGTGTTGTAAAGTGTACCCGTAGCTCACTTGGCCAAGAAAAATTGTACTTTATTCAAAAATACCTTATGGAATGGAATGTTCTAATAAAAGGGCTAATGCAGACCAGATCGCTCCTCTGTGTTTTTGCAGAGGTCTGCGATCAGATAGTCGCCGCCTATGGAGAGTGAAAACCCGCTCCGTGTGTGTGAATGCATGCATATGCCGTGCAAAAACTTTGCCAGACAGCAGACAGCTGCAAATCTGTTCGCAACTCACTCACCATCTAATGATTTTTTTCAGTGTGTGCAGTCTGTGCGTAGCCCAGGACTTACTCCTACAGTGCGATAGAATCAGGCTGATCGGGGCTGGGGCTGAAGTCACACACCCTCCCAGAAAATGCTTGGGAACACCTGTGTTTTTCCTGACACTCCCAGAAAACGTCCAGTTACCACCCACAAACATCCGCTTCCTGTCAATCCGCTTGTGTACGCCTAGCGATCGAAATTTTCGCACCATTCTGTCGCTGTTTGGGCTCACGCCTACGCATTGCAGTGCATACACAGTCATTTGATAATCGGCCGCTGTGCGATTTCGCACAATAGCGATCAGGTTTCGATTAGGCCCAAAGTCAGTAAATGTGGTGCATTAGAGAAAATCATTTTAAATCTGTTGTTTACTAAGTTTAATGAAAACTATGGGTTTATAGAGCAGTAGGTCAAAATTCACACTCTTCTTTGGGACAGCATGTGTATAGCTCTGTTAACATTTGGTTGCCAGGATAAAGCAGGAACACTATTGGTTGTACCAACGTTGGCCCTCATTCCGAGTTGTTCGCTCGCAAGCTGCTTTTAGCAGCATTGCACACGCTAAGCCGCCGCCTACTGGGAGTGAATCTTAGCTTAGCAAAATTGCGAACGAAAGATTCTCTAAATTGCGAATAGAAATTTCTGTGCAGTTTCTGAGTAGCTCGAGACTTACTCTGCCACTGCGATCAGTTCAGTCAGTTTCGTTCCTGGTTTGACGTCACAAACACACCCAGCGTTCGCCCAGACACTCCTCCGTTTCTCCAGCCACTCCCGCGTTTTTTCACACACTCCCTTAAAACGGCCAGTTTCCGCCCAGAAACACCCACTTCCTGTCAATCACATTACGATCACCAGAACGATGAAAAATCCTCGTAATGCCGTGAGTAAAATACCAAACTTCTTAGCAAATTTACTTGGCGCAGTGCGAACATTGCGCATGCGCAATTAGCGGAAAATCGCTGCGATGCAAAGAAAATTACCGAGCGAACAACTCGGAATGACCACCATTGCCTCTTAAATAGATACAACCACAGTTCTAGAATATCGGGTAGGCCCTGGGTCGTCTCAAGGCAACCAAGAGCATTGTCCTAGTAATCCTGGGCCTTAGGGTAGGATCAGAAAGATGGAAACAGCATAAAACAGCATGGCCATAATGTAATAAAGTCCAAATTCGGCGGTCGTACTCAGATTTTTTTTTAAAGGGGCAATAGTGTACAAAGCTAAACCATGCCTTGTACATGAATTCCTCTTTAAAAAAACACAGACTTCGGCCCAAATGTATTAAGCCTTAAAAAGTGATAAAGTGGACCACTTAAAAGGTATTCAAATGATACAGTATATCATGCCCAATCTCCTTTCTAAAGTGATCCACGTTATCGCACATATCGCACCCATAGTAATCAGGTTTAGCTGCGTAAAGGGTTGGCTCGACGGTAGCTGAAATGATGATACCACGCCTGTCAGCAGAAACAGAACAGGTATGGAAGGGGGCGGAAAGAATAAAGGGGTCTATTTACCAAGCCTTGGATGGAGATAAAGTCGCTGGAGATAAAGTACCAGCCAATCGGCTCCTAACCTCTATGCCACAGACTGTTTGAAAAATGACAATTAGGAGCCGATTGGCTGGTACGTTATTTCCAGCAACTTTATCTCCATCCAAGGCTTAGTAATAGACCCCTGAATACCGCTCATTGGGCGTGATATATCATTTGAATACCGCCCTATCTCCTTTCTAAAGTGATCCTGGTCATCACGCATATTGCGCCCATAGTAATCAGGTTTAGCTGCGTAAAGGGTTGGGTGCCCTCGCTACTCAGGGGGCAGCGAGCTGAAATAATTATACCACGCCCGTCAGCAGAAACAGAATGGTTGTGGAAGGGGGTGAAAAGAATTGAATATCACCCAAAGAGTGATAAAGTACCAGTCAACCAGCTTTCTAACTGCCATGTTACAGAATGTGCTTGAAAAATGGCAGTTAGAAGCTGATTTGTTGTTACTTTATCACTCTTTAATAATAATAATAATAATAATAATATTTTTATTTATAAAGTGCTCTTCCTCCAATAGGACTCAAAGGGCAGGATTCAATTCTTTTCACCCCTTTCCACACCCATTCTGTTTCTGCCCTCAGGGACATTGTATCATTATTTCAGCTCACTACCCCCAGAGTAGCGAGGCACCCAACCCTTTACACAGCTAAACCTGATTAATATGGGTGCAATATGTGCGATAATGGAGATCATTTTAGAAAGGAAATTGGGCGTGATATATCATTTGAATCTCACCCAAAGCGCTCTAAGTGCTCCACTTTATCACTTTCTAAGGCTTAATACATTTGGGCCTTCATAACAGCCCACCCCATAATTCCATCTATAGCAGGGGTGTCCAAAGCGACGACTGCGATCTACCAGTCCACAGCGGGCACTCAACAGGTAGATTTCGGTGATGTTCAGCAGCAGGCAGCAGCTGCTAAGAAAAAATAAGATTTTAAACCTACCTGTAAATCTTTTTCTCCTAGTCCGTAGAGGATGCTGGGGACTCCGTAAGGACCATGGGGTATAGACGGGCTCCGCAGGAGACATGGGCACCTATAAAGAACTTTTAGTATGGGTGTGCACTGGCTCCTCCCTCTATGCCCCTCCTCCAGACCTCAGTTAGAGAACTGTGCCCAGAGGAGATGGACAATATGAGGAAAGGATTTTGTTAACCTAAGGGCAAGATTCATACCAGCCCACACCAATCATACCATATAACCTGGAATATACACAACCAGTTAACAGTATGAACAAAAACAGTATCAGTCAAAGACCGATTCCAACTGTAACATAACCATTATGTAAGCAACAACTCTATACAAGTCTTGCAGAGGTAGTCCGCACTGGGACGGGCGCCCAGCATCCTCTACGGACTAGGAGAAAAAGATTTACCGATAGGTTTAAAATCATATTTTCTCTTACGTCCTAGAGGATGCTGGGGACTCCGTAAGGACCATGGGGTTTATACCAAAGCTCCAGACCGGGCGGGAGAGTGCGGATGACTCTGCAGCACCGACTGAGCAAATGCGAGGTCCTCGTCAGCCAGGGTATCAAACTTGTAGAATTTAGTAAAAGTGTTTGAACCCGACCAAGTAGCTGCTCGGCAAAGCTGTAATGCCGAGACGCCTCGGGCAGCCGCCCAAGAAGAGCCCACCTTCCTAGTGGAATGGGCCTTTACCGAATGTGGTAAAGGCAATCCAGCCGTAGAATGAGCCTGCTGAATCGTGTTACAGATCCAGCGGGCAATAGTCTGCTTAGAAGCAGGTGCGCCAACCTTGTCGGCCGCATACAGGACAAACAGGGCTTCTGTTTTCCTCACTCTAGCTGTCCTAGCCACATACATTTTTAAGGCCCTGACTACATCCAAGGACTTGGAGTCCTCCAAGTCACTCGTAGCCACAGGCACCACAATAGGTTGGTTCATATGAAATGAAGACACCACCTTAGGCAGAAATTGAGGACGAGTCCTCAATTCCGCTCTATCCACATGAAAAATCAAGTAGGGGCTCTTGTGAGACAAGGCCGCCAATTCTGACACACGTCTTGCAGATGCCAAGGCCAATAACATGACCACCTTCCAGGTGAGAAATTTCAATACGACCGTTTGAAGGGGCTCAAACCAGTGAGATTTAAGGAACTGTAACACCACGTTAAGGTCCCAGGGTGCCACTGGGGGCACAAAAGGAGGCTGGATGTGCAGCACTCCCTTTACAAAGTCTGGACTTCTGGTAGAGAAGCCAATTCCTTCTGAAAGAATATAGATAGGCTCTATTAAAGTACAGATTTCGGCCCTAACTTCAGGCCCATATCCACTCCTGTCTGTAGGAAGTGGAGAAAACGGCCCAGATGGAAATCTTCCATAGGAGCATTCTTGGTTTCACACCAAGACACATACTTCCGCCAGATACGGTGATAATGTTTTGCCATCACCTCCTTCCTAGCCTTTATCAGAGTAGGGATGACCTCCTCCGGAATACCTTTCCCAGCTAGGATTCGGCGTTCAACCGCCATGCCGTCAAACGCAACCGCAGTAAGTCTTGGAACACGCAGGGCCCCTGCTGCAACAGGTCATCCCTGAGAGGAAGGGGCCAAGGATCTTCTGTGATCATTTCCTGAAGATCTGAGTACCAGGCCATTCGAGGCCAGTCTGGAACAATGAGTATTGTCTGTACTCTTTTTTGTCTTATGATCCTCAAAACTTTTGCGATGAGAGGAAGAGGTGGAAACACATAGACCGACTGAAACACCCACGGTGTCACCAGGGTGTCTACCGCTACTGCCTGAGGGTCCCTGGACCTGGCACAGTACCTCCGAAGCTTCTTGTTGAGGCGTGACGCCATCATGTCTATTTGAGGAATTCCCCAGAGACTTGTTATCTCTGCAAAGACTTCTTGATGAAGTTCCCACTCTCCTGGATGGAGATCGTGTCTGCTGAGGAAGTCTGCTTCCCAGTTGTCCACTCCCGGAATAAAGACAGCTGACAGAGCGCTTACGTGATTTTCCGCCCAGCGAAGAATCCTGGTGGCCTCCGCCATCGCGACTCTGCTCCTTGTCCCGCCTTGGCGGTTCACATGAGCCACTGCTGTGACATTGTCTGATTGAATCAGAACCGGTAGGTCGCGAAGAAGAGCCTCCGCTTGTCGTAGGCTGTTGTATATGGCTCTTAATTCCAGGACGTTGATGTGCAGACAAGCCTCCTGGCTTGACCATATCCCCTGAAAGTTTCTTCCTTGTGTGACTGCTCCCCATCCTCGGAGGCTCGCGTCCGTGGTCACCAGAACCCAGTCCTGAATGCCGAACCTGCGACCCTCTAGAAGGTGAGCACTGTGCAGCCACCCCAGGAGAGATACTCTGGCCCTGGGGGACAGTGTTATCATCTGATGTATTTGTAGATGGGATCCAGACCACTTGTCCAGAAGGTCCCACTGAAAAGTCCTTGCATGAAACATGCCGAAGGGGATGGCCTCGTAGGCTGCCACCATTTTTCCCAGAACTCGAGTGCATTGATGAACTGACACTCTTTTTGGCTTTAGCAGGTCTCTGACCATGGTCTGGAGATCCTGGGCTTTTTCCGACGGGAGAAAAACCTTCTTTCGTTCCGTGTCCAGAATCATGCCTAGGAACAATAGTCGAGTCGTTGGAACCAATTGAGACTTTGGCAGATTTAAAATCCAACGGTGCTGTGGAGCACTCTCAGGGAGAGCACCACGTTCTTCAGCAACTGATCTCTTGATCTCGCCTTTATCAGGAGATCGTCCAAGTATGGGATAATTGAGACTCCTTGTTTGCGCAGGAGCACCATCATCTCCGCCATCACCTTGGTGAAAATCCTCGGGGCCGTGGAAAGCCCAAACGGCAACGTCTGAAACTGGTAATGACAGTCCTGTACAGCGAATCTCAGGTACTCCTGATGAGTGGGATGTATGGGGACATGAAGGTAAGCATCCTTTATGTCTAGCGACACCATAAAATCCCCCCCTTCTAGGCTGGATATTACAGCTCGGAGCGATTCCATCTTGAATTTGAATTTTTTCATGTACAGGTTCAGGGATTTTAGATTCAAAATGGGTCTGACCGAACCATCCGGCTTCGGAACCACAAACAGGGTCGAATAATACCCTTTTCCCTGTTGGGCCAGGGGGACCTTGACAATCACTTGCTGCTGGTACAGCGTTTGAATTGCAGCTAACACTACTTCCCTCCCTTGGGGAGAAGCTGGTAAGGCCGACTTTAAAAATCGGCGAGGGGGCACCTCTTCGAAATCCAGCCTGTAGCCTTGGGAAATAATTTCCATCGCCCAAGGATCCACGTCTGACCGAACCCAGACCTGGCTGAATAATCGAAGGCGCGCCCCCACCGGTGCGGACTTCCTTAGGGGAGCCCCAGCGTCATGCGGTGGATTTTGCAGAAGCCGGGGAGGACTTCTGCTCCTGGGAACTAGTCGAAGCAGGTGTTCTTTTTCCTCTGCCCTTACCTCTGGCAAGGAAGGAGGAGCCCCGACCTCTTCTGGGCTTATGCGACCGAAAGGACTGCATCTGATACTGTGGAGTTTTCTTTTGCTGTTGGGGAACAAAAGGTAGATTTACCCGCGGTAGCTGTGGAAACCAGATCCGCGAGCCCCTCCCCAAACAACACGTCACCCTTGTAAGGTAAAACCTCCATATGCTTTTTTGAGTCCGCATCACCTGTCCATTGACGGGTCCATAAGGCTCGTCTCGCAGAAATAGCCATGGCATTGGCTCTGGAACCCAGCAGTCCAATGTCTCTCTGAGCATCTCTCATTTATAAGACTGCGTCCTCAATATGGGCTAATGTTAATAAAATGGTATCCCTATCTAGGGTATCAAGGTCAGCTGAAAAGGTATCTGTCCAAGCTGCAACTGCGCTACATACCCATGCCGACGCAATTGCCGGCCTGAGCAAAGCACCAGTATGTGTATACATAGACTTTAAAGTAGTCTCCTGCCTGCGGTCCGCAGGATCTTTGAGGGCTGCTGTGTCTGGAGACGGCAGCGCCACCTTTTTGGACAGGCATGTTAAAGCCTTGTCCACTGTAGGAGAGGACTCCCAACGTACCCTGTCCTGCGTAGGGAAAGAGTACGCCATAAGAATCCTTTTGGGAATCTGCAGTTTCCAAAGCTTTTTCAAATAACTCGTTAAGTTCATGAGATGGGGGAAAGGTTACTACTTGCTTCTTCCCCTTAAACATGTGTACCCTCATGTCGGGAACAGAGGGTTCATCAGTGATATGTAAAACATCTTTTATTGCGATAATCATACACTGATTACTTTTTGTCACCCTAGGGTGCAATCTAGCTTCATCGTAGTCGACACTGGAGTCAGACTCCGTGTCGGTATCTGTGTCCACTATTTGTGACAAGGCACGTTTCTGAGACCCTGAAGGGCCCTGTGAGTCGGTCCAATTCGTTGTTGTCTCCCTGGACTCTGCTTTGTCCAGTCTCTTATGTAGTGATGCCACACCTGCATTTAACATATGCCACATATCCATCCACTCTTGAGTCGGCACCCCCGACGGGGACTCACCACTCATCTGCTCCACCTCCTCCTTGGAAGAGCCTTCCGCTTCAAACATGCCGACACGCACGTACCGACACCCCACACACACCGGGATATAGCTATAAGGGGACAATTCCCTAATAAGGCCCTTTGGAGAGACAGAGAGAGAGTATGCCAGCACACACCCAGCGCTCACTGACACTGGAGAAATACCAGACAGCGCTTTTTGATATAATATAACTCACTGCGCCAAGAATTGTGCCCCCCCCCCTCCTCTTTTTAAGCCCTCTGTCCTGAATTCAGCAGGGGAGAGTCCGGGGAGCCAGCGTCTCTGCAGCTTCTGTGGAGAAAATGGCGCTGGTTAGTGCTGAGGAACAAGCTCCGCCCCCTCCAGCGGCGGGCTTCGGTCCCGCTAGAAATTACAAAAAATGGCGGGGGTTCACATATTTACTGCCTCTGCAGCCTAATATCTCCCAATATGCCAGTTCTGAGGTTTATTGCTGCCCAGGGCGCCCCCCTGCGCCCTGCACCCATCTGTGCCTGTGTGTGTGTGTGTGTCCCGGGAGCAATGGCGGGCGGCGTTACCGCTGCGCGCCTACCTCTTTGAAGATCAGAAGTCTTCTGCCGCCTTTGAAGTCTTCTTTCTTCTCATACTCACCCGGCTTCTATCTTCCGGCTCTGCGAGGAGGACGGCGGCGCGGCTCTGGGACGAACGGCAGGGTGAGACCTGCGTTTCCGACTCCCTCTGAAGCTAATGGTGTTCAGTAGCCTAAGAAGCAGAGCCTATCAGTTAAGTAGGTCTGCTTCTCTCTCCTCAGTCCCACGATGCAGGGAGCCTGTTGCCAGCAGTGCTCCCTGAAAATAAAAAACCTAACAAAATTCTTTAAACAGAGAAACTCAGGAGAGCTCCCCTGTAGTGCACCCAGTCTCCTCTGGGCACAGGATCTAACTGAGGTCTGGAGGAGGGGCATAGAGGGAGGAGCCAGTGCACACCCATACTTAAAGTTTTTTTATAGGTGCCCATGTCTCCTGCGGAGCCCGTCTATACCCCATGGTCCTTACGGAGTCCCCAGCATCCTCTAGGACGTAAGAGAAATCAAGCTGATTCTTATTTGCTTGCTGTGCTGGAGCCGCGGCTGGGCCACTTGTGATGGTGTCTACAGTTTGCGGCTACTGGCTCTGCCTTCTCCAGGATCCCATGCTGCAGCTCATGCAACCTATCCATATGCAGTCTGTGTCAGAAGCACTTACACTGTGCGGGTGGGGCTGACGCTTGATTTCACTTCTGATAGGCTTTTCAAGGTAAGGGGTTGGCCATGCCAAAGCAATGGCTGCAGTGTTGATAGCCACTAGCTTCTACATATAGGTTGATCCAGGTACCACTTATCTGTTAACTGGTTCTGTTGTTCTTGTGTATAACTGCATAGAGCTCAAATGCGGACCTGGTGGGAAAGTGACTTTAGCTGCTGCATGGCCATTTCCACCCAGGACACTGTATAACTGTGTGTGTGTGACAGTAATAGCCATGGATGAGTAGGACTCGTCAGCCAGCAAAACATGCGCAAGATTAATAATAGTTGTACTGGAGATCGCACCCAACTCGCGTGGCATCTGCAGATATAGGGGGTTATTCAGGTTTGTTAGCAGACCAAAAAAGCACACTAATGGGCAAAACCATGTGCACTGCAGGTGCCCCACTGACATGTGCAGAGAGATTTAGATTTGACATGTGACATGTGCAGAGAGATTTAGATTTGCTTGGATTAAATTGTTTCTGTGCATGGCAAATATTGGCTGCTTTATTTTTACACTGCAATGTAGGGTCTAGTTCAGCATGGATCACTATTCAGAGAAATTGCAGATGTCTGTGAGTAGAATGGCGCCACCCCAGCAGGAAGAAAAAATGCCCCGTGCAAGTTTGCAAATGCATCGCAGATCGCTATCCATTCGCAGATGCATACGCAATTTCCGGAATATCGAAAAAAAATTGCCGTCTGAGCAAATGTAAGTAGTTCTGCGGCTGTCACTAATCTGCAACTAAGACCGTCTGGAAGTGGTCGGCACTGACGTCAGAGACCCTCCCAAAAAACGCCTGGGCACACCGGCATTTTTTTCTGACACACCCAGAAAACGGCAGGTTTCCGCCCAGAAATGCTGCCTGTCAAACAGCGGCTACATTGCGATTATGATCTGTACACAATTTCTGTCGCTATTATCCCTCACACTTATGCAATGCAAACGCCACGCATGCGCAGTCGTTCCATAATCGCTCAATCTGCGAATACTCTAATTAGCGATCCATGCTGAATTAGGCCCTTAGATTTCAGTTTGAACACACCCTACCCAAACGTAAATCTCTCTGCACATGTTACATCTGCCCCACCTGCAGTGCAACATGGTTTTGCCCATAAGTGTGCTTTTTTGGTTTCCTAACAATTCTGAATAACCCCCATGCCATCCTGCTTCAGACTGTCCTCTGCCACTCCCTGCACGCTGCCCCTATTCTGCCATGCGCAGGAGCGTCTGACGAGTATGCCTTCTAGATGCACTTCTCCTTGTACAGATGCTATGCCGATCTCCAATGACCCCAGTATGGTCAGCAAACATACAGTGCACCCGGAAAGCATTCACAGCACTTCACTTTTTCCACATTTTGTTGTTACAGCCTTATTCCAAAATAGAATAAATTCATTTTTTCCCTCAAAATTCTACACACAATACCCCATTAATGACAATGTGAAAAGATTTTTTTAGTTTTTTTAAAAATGTATTAAAAGTAAAAAAAAATCACATGTACATAAGTATTCAAAGCCTTTACTTGATACTTTGTTGATGCACCTTTGGCAGCAATTACAGCCTCAAGTCTTTTTGAATATGATGCCACAAGCTTGGCACACCTATCTTTGGCCAGTTTCGCCCATTCCTCTTTGCAGCACCTCTCAAGCTCCATCAGGTTGGATGGGAAGCGTCGCTGCACAGCCATTTTCAGATCTCTCCAAAGATGTTCAATCGGATTCAAGTCTGGCCTCTGGCTGGGCCACTCAAAGACATTCACAGAGTTGGCCTGAAGCCACTCCTTTAATATCTAATAAGATGTGTGCTTAGGGTCGTTGTCCTGCTGAAAGAAGAACCGTCGCCCCATTCTGAGGTCAAGAGAGCTGTGGAGCAGATTTTCATCCACGATGTCTCTGTAAATTGCTGCATTCATCTTTTCCTCTATCCTGACTAGTCTCCCAGTTACTGCTGCTGAAAAACATCCCCACAGCATGATGCTGCCACCACCATGCTTCACTGTACGGATCGTATTGACCTGGTTATGAGCGGTGCCTGGTTTCCTCCAAACATGACACCTGGCATTCCTGCCAAAGAGTTCAATCTTTGTCTCATCAGACCAGAGAATTTTGTTTCTCACGGTCTGAGAGTCCTTCAGGTGCATTTTGGCAAACTCCAGGCAGGCTGCCATGTACTTTTTACTAAGGAGTGGCTTCCGTCTGGCCACTCTGCCATACAGTCCTGATTGGTGGATTGCTGTAGAGATGGTTGTCCTCCTGGAAGGTTCTTCTCTCTCCACAGAGGAATGCTGTAGCTCTGACAGAGTGACCATCGGGTTCTTGGTCACCACCCTGACTAGGGCCCTTCTCCCCCGATCGCTCAGTTTATACGGCCAGTCAGCTCTAGGAAGAGTCCTGGTGGTTCCGAACTTCTTCCGTTTACGGATGATGGAGGCCACTGTGCTCATTGGGACCTTCAAAGCAGCAGATATTTCTCTTACGTCCTAGAGGATGCTGGGGACTCCGTAAGGACCATGGGGTATAGACGGGCTCCGCAGGAGACATGGGCACTATAAAGAACTGGGTGTGCACTGGCTCCTCCCTCTATGCCCCTCCTCCAGACCTCAGTTAGATCCTGTGCCCAGAGGAGACTGGGTGCACTACAGGGGAGCTCTCCTGAGTTTCTCTGAAAAAGAATTTTGTTAGGTTTTTTATTTTCAGGGAGCACTGCTGGCAACAGTCTCCCTGCATCGTGGGACTGAGGAGAGAGAAGCAGACCTACTTAAATGATAGGCTCTGCTTCTTAGGCTACTGGACACCATTAGCTCCAGAGGGTCGGAACGCAGGTCTCACCCTCGCCGTTCGTCCCGGAGCCGCGCCGCCGTCCTCCTCACAGAGCCGGAAGATAGACAGCGGGCACTGAAGGGTGCAGGGCGCAGGGGGGGGGCTCCCTGGGCAGCAATTATAAACCTCTAGGGACTAATATATATATATATATATATATATATATATATATATATACACACACACACATTATATATATATATATATATATATATATATATATATATATATATGAGAGAGAGAGAGAGAGAGAGAGGCTGCGGAGGCAGTATATTATATAATCCCCCCCAGTATAGAAAATTTGAGTGGGACCGAAGCCCGCCGCTGAGGGGGCGGAGCTTGATCCTCCAGCACTAACCAGCGCCATTTTCTCCACAGCACTGCAGAGGAGCTGGCTCCCCGGACTCTCCCCTGCTGAACACGGTGACAGAGGGCAAAAAAGAGGGGAGGGGGGGGAACACTTTTTATTGGCGCAGTGAGTGTATATTTATATAAAAGCGCTGTTTTGTCTGGGAATTTGGTTTCCAGTGTCAATTGGCGCTGGGTGTGTGCTGGCATACTGTCTCTGTCTCTCCAAAGGGCCTTATTGGGGAACTGTCTCTATATAGAATATCCTTGAGTGTGTGGGGGTGTCGGTACGCGTGTGTCGGCATGTCTGAAGCGGAAGGCTCATCTAAGGAGGTGGTGGAGCAGATGATTGTGGTGTCTCCGTCGGCAACTCCGACACCTGATTGGTTGGATATGCTGAATGTTTTAAATGCAAATGTGTCTTTATTACATCAGAGGTTGGACAAAGCAGAGTCCAGGGATAGAACAGGGAGTCAATCCATGGCTTTGGCTGTGTCACAGGGCCCTTCAGGGTCTCAGAAACGTCCCCTGTCCCAAGTAGCAGACACTGATACCGACACGGATTCTGATTCCAGTGTCGACTACGATGATGCGAGGTTACACCCAAGGGTGGCCAAAAGTATTCATTATATGATTATTGCAATAAAGGATGTTTTACATATCACTGATGACCTCTCTGTCCCTGACAAGAGGGTACACATGTTTAAGGAAAAGAAACCTGAGGTAACCTTTCCCTCGTCTCATGAGCTGAACGCGTTATTTGAAAAGGCTTGGGAAACTCCAGACAAGAAACTGCAGATTCCCAAAAGAATTCTTATGGCGTATCCTTTTCCTGCGCAGGACAGGTTACGGTGGGAATCCTCACCCAGGGTGGACAAGGCGTTAACGCGCTTGTCCAAAAAGTGGCGCTGCCGTCTCCAGACACGGCTGCCCTCAAGGATCCTGCTGATCGCATACAGGAAACTACCTTAAAATCTATTTATACACATACGGGCTCAGACCGGCAATAGCGTCGGCTTGGGTTTGTAGCGCTGTTGCGGCTTGGACGGATACTTTGTCAGCTGACATTGATACCCTGGATAGGGATACCATTTTATTGACCTTAGGTCACATTAAAGACGCAGTCCTATATATGAGAGACGCTCAGAGAGACGTTGGTCTGCTAGGTTCGAGAGCCAACGCCATGGCGATTTCTGCTAGGCGAGCCTAGTGGACCCGCCAATGGACGGGTGATGCCGACACAAAGAAGCATATGGAAGTTTTACCTTACAAAAGGTGAGGATTTATTTGGGGAAGGTCTCGCGTTCCCCAGCTACCGCAGGCAAATCTACTTTTTTACCTTATGTTTCCACACAGCAAAAGAAAACTCCGCAATATCAGATGCAGTCCTTTCGGTCGCATAAGTCCAGAAGAGGTCGGGGCTCTTCCTTCCTCGCCAGAGGTAAGGGAAGAGGAAAAAAGCAGCCTGCTACGGCTAGTTCCCAGGAGCAGAAGTCCTCCCCGGCTTCTACTAAATCCGCCGCATGACGCTGGGGCTCCACTGAGGGAGTCTGCGCCGGTGGGGGCACGTCTTCGACTCTTCAGCCACGTCTGGGTTCAGTCAGACGTGGATCCTTGGGCAATGGAAATTTGTATCCCAAGGCTACAAGCTAGAATTCGAAGACATGCCTCCTCGCCGTTTTTTCAAATCGGCTCTACCAGCTTCTCCCCCAGAGAGGGAGATAGTTTTAGCTGCAATTCGAAAACTGTGTCAACAACAAGTGGTTGTCGAGGTTCCCCTAGTTCAACAGGGGAAGGGGTACTATTCAACCCTATTTGTGGTCCCGAAACCGGATGGCTCGGTCAGACCCATTCTAAATTTAAAATCCCTAAACGTGTACTTGAAAAAGTTCAAATTCAAGATGGAATCGCTCCGGGCAGTTATCTCCAGCCTGGAGGGGGATTTATGGTGTCACTGGACATAAAGGACGCATACCTTCATGTCCCCATATATCCCCCTCATCAGGCGTACCTGAGATTCGCTGTATAGGACTGTCATTACCACTTTCAGACGTTGCCGTTTGGGCTTTCCACGGCCCCGAGGATTTTCACCAAGGTAATGGCGGAAATGATGGTGCTCCTGCGCAGGCAGGGAGTCACAATTATTCCGTACTTGGACGATCTCCTGATAAAAGGCGAGATCGAGAGATCAGTTGCTGAAAAGCGTAGCGCTCTCCCTGAGAGTGCTGCAGCAACATGGCTGGATTCTGAATCTACCAAAGTCACAGTTGGTTCCAACAACTCGGCTATCTTTCTTAGGCATGATTCTGGACATGGAACAAAAGAGGGTTTTTCTCCCAATGGAAAAAGCCCAGGAACTCCAGAACATGGTCAGAGACCTGTTAAAACCAAAAAGAGTGTCAGTCCATCAATGCACTCGAGTACTGGGAAAAATGGTGGCGACCTACGAGGCCATCCCCTTCGGCAGGTTTCATGCGAGGACGTTTCAGTGGGACCTTCTGGACAAGTGGTCCGGGTCCCATCTTCAAATTCATCAGAAAATAAGCCTGTCCCCCAGGGCCAGGGTGTCTCTCCTGTGGTGGCTGCAGAGTGCTCACCTTCTAGAGGGTCGCAGGTTCGGCATTCAGGACTGGGTTCTGGTAACCACGGACGCGAGCCTCCGAGGATGGGGAGCAGTCACACAAGGAAGAAACTTTCAGGGGATATGGTCAAGCCAGGAGGCTTGTCCACACATCAACGTACTGGAATTGAGGGCCATATACAACGGCCTACGTCAAGCGGAGAATCTTCTTCGCGACCTACCGGTTCTGATTCAATCAGACAACGTCACAGCTGTGGCTCATGTAAACCGCCAAGGCGGAACAAGGAGCAGAGTGGCAATGGCGGAAGCCACCAGGATTCTGCGCTGGGCGGAAAATCACATAAGCGCTTTGGCAGCAGTCTTCATTCCGGGAGTGGACAACTGGGAAGCAGATTTCCTCAGCAGACACGATCTCCATCCAGGAGAGTGGGGACTTCATCAAGAAGTTTTTGCAGAGATAACAAGTCAGTGGGGACTTCCTCAAATAGTACTGTGTTTTTTCCCTTTATTCAAATCACCCATTTATTAATTTATATACACACAGGCGCAGTTGGGTAAAATTCCTTTACATTCCTCAAATAGACATGATGGCGTCACGCCTCAACAAGAAGCTTCAGAGGTATTGTGCCAGGTCAAGGGACCCTCAGGCAGTAGCTGTGGACGCCCTGGTGACACCGTGGGTGTTTCAGTCGGTCTATGAGTTTCCTCCTCTTCCACTCATCTCAAAGATTTGAGAATCATAAGACGAAAAAGAGTGCAGACAATACTCATTGTTCCAGATTGGCCTCGAAGGGCCTGGTATTCTGATCTTCAGGAAATGCTCACAGAAGATCCGTGGCCTCTTCCTCTCAGGGAGGACCTGTTGCAACAGGGGCCCTGCGTGTTCCAAGACTTACCGTGGTTACGTTTGACGGCATGGTGGCTGAACACCGAATCCTAGCTGGGAAAGGCATTCCGGAAGAAGTCATCCCTACTCTGATGAAGGCTAGAAAGGAGGTGACGACGAAACATTATCACCGTATCTGGAGAAAGTATGTATCTTGGTGTGAATCCAAGAATGCTCCTACGGAAGTTTTCCATCTGGGCCGTTTTCTCCACTTTCTACAGACAGGAGTGGATATGGGCCTAAAATAAGGCTCCATTAAGGTACAGATTTCGGCCCTTTCAATTTTCTTTCAGAAGGAATTGGCTTCTCTCCCAGAAGTCCAGACTTTTGTAAAGGGAGTGCTGCACATACAGCCTCCTTTTGTGCCTCCAGTGGCACCATGGGACCTTAACAGTTACAGTTCCTAAAATCTCACTGGTTTGAACCTCTTCAAACGTTTGAATTGAAATTTCTCACTTGGAAGGTGGTCATGTTGTTGGCCTTGGCATCTTCAAGGCGGGTGTCTGAATTGGCGGCTTTGTCTCACAAAAGCCCCTATCTGATTTTCCATGTGGATAGAGCAGAATTAAGGACTCGTCCTCAATTTTTGCCTAAGGTGGTTTCACCGTTTCATATGAACCAACCTATTGTGGTACCTGTGGCTACGAAGGACTTGGAGGATTCCAAGTCCCTTAATGTAGTCAGGGCCTTAAAAATATATGTAGCCGGGACGGCTCGGGTTAGGAAAACAGAGGCACTGTTTGTCCTGTATGCAGCCAACAAGGTTGGCGCTCCTGCTTCTAAGCAGACTATTGGTCGCTGGATCTGTAACACGATTCAGCAGGCTCATTCTACGGCTGGATTGCAGTTACCAAATTCGGTAAAGGTCCATTCCACTAGGAAGGTGGGCTCTTCTTGGGCGGCTGCCCGAGGCGTCTCGGCATTACAGCTTTGCCGAGCGGCGACTTGGTTGGGTTCAAACACTTTTGCTAAATTCTGCAAGTTTGATACCACGGCTGAAGAGGACCTCATGTTTGCTCAATCGGTGCTGCAGAGTCATCCGCACTCTCCCGTCCGGTCTGGAGCTTTGGTATAATCCCCATGGTCCTTACGGAGTCCCCAGCATCCTCTAGGACGTATGAGAAAATAAGATTTTAAACCTACCGATAAATCTTTTTTTCCTAGTCCGTAGAGGCTGCTGGGCGCCCGTCCCAGTGCGGACATGTTTCTGCAAGGCTTTTATATAGTTATTGCTTACATAAGAGTTATGTTACAGTTAAGATCAGTCGTTGGCTGATGCTGTTTTATTCATACTGTTAACTGGTTGCGTATATTCCATGTTATACGGTGTGGATGGTGTGGGCTGGTATGAATCTTGCCCTTAGATTAACAAAAATCCTTTCCTCGTACTGTCCGTCTCCTCTGGGCACAGTTTCTCTAACTGAGGTCTGGAGGAGGGGCATAGAGGGAGAAGCCAGTGCACACCCATCTAAAGTTCTTTATAGTGCCCATGTCTCCTGCGGAGCCCGTCTATACCCCATGGTCCTTACGGAGTCCCCAGCATCCTCTACGGACTAGGAGAAAAAGATTTACCGGTAGGTTTAAAATCTTATTTTTTTCTGTACCCTTCCCCAGATTTGTGCCTCGAGACAATCCTGTCTCAGAGGTCTAGACCACAGGTTCTCAAACTCGGTCCTCAGGACCCCACACAGTGCATGTTTTGCAGGTCTCCTCACAGAATCGCAAGTGAAATAATTAGCTCCACCTGTGGACCTTTTAAAATGTGTCAGTGAGTAATTAATACACCTGTGCACTTGCTGGGTTACCTGCAAAACATGCACTGTGTGGGGTCCTGAGGACCGAGTTTGAGAACCACTGGTCTAGACAATTCCTTTGACTTCATGCTTGGTGTGTGCTCAGACATGCACTGTCAAGTGTGGGACCTTATATAGACAGGTGTGTGCCTTTCCAAATCATGTCCAGTCAACTGAATTTACCACAGGTGGACTCCAATTAAGCTGTAGGAACATCTCAAGGATGATCAGTGGAAACAGGATGCACCAAAACTCAATTTTGAGCTTCATGGCAAAGGCTGTGAATACTTATGTACCTGTGATTTCTTAGTTTTTTATTTTTAATAAATTTGCAAATATTCCCCCCAATTTTTTTTCACTTTGTCATTATGGGGTATTGCGTGTAGAATTTTGAGGGAAGAAATTAATTTAATCCATTTTGGAATAAGGCTGTAACATAACAAAATGTGGAAAAAATGAAGCGCTGTGAATGCTTTCCGGATGCACTGTATGTGTTCAACTCTGCAGAGAAATCATAATTTGTCATTTGCAAACTGCAAACCAATTTGCCTGCTGCAACTGATATTACTGCAACCAGATATGAGGCGGAGTATGAAAGATTTGACATAGTTATTTAAAATAACTAAAAGTACCCTGTGGAAAAAAATGTCAGAGTTTTACACCTTTGGCGCAGAAGGGGGCAACTAGAATGATAACAAGTTCTTGGAGCATTACATCAAAGCCTGTATAGGAAAACCAGACATGGTAACATAAACATGGAAGAGGAGCCCAATAAAAAAAACTATTTTCTTTTTTTTCTAACCACAGTATACCATAGAACTAGTATACTGTATTGATGGCACTATTGTCAATAAGCAATGGTTTAAAACAATCATTAAAAAGCATTGATGGTTTAGCTAACGATGGCTGAGTTCTGCACATGGGCTACCATCGATGGTGTGGCCTGCCATCGTTGGAAAAGCTCCTGCTTGCCATAAAAGGTGTATATGTACAAATGGGTTTGATACGCAAGTATTTATTTGCAAAGTGAGTGACGGTTTGTGGGAGGTAAAGAGGTGGCTAGAAATGCGGCCGATTTCTGCCTAGTCAATGGTTCACATCGAGAGGCCCCGGAATCTTAGAAGAGCCGCTCAGTCTGAGACAGCTTATGGTTGCTCAGAAGTTAGATGGTGCGACCAACGTTCCCGCTTTTGTACATAAGCAGCAGGTGTAAGGCGCTAACAGCAGGCATCTCTATGCAAAAGAAGGTATATTTTGGCAAGTCCGCTGCATCTGATATTGCAGTGTTAATGGCACTGTGTGCACCTCTGAATCAGGTCCAGCGTCGGCTTTACACGTTCAAACAGGGATCAGTATGAGATCCCGGCATCTGGTATCCCGGCGTGTAAAATACCGACGCTGGGATCCCAGAGTTTAAGATACAGACAGGTGTTCTACCCTCTCCCCACGCCCATCCCATAACCCTAAACTTCCCTACCTGCTGCTTAACCTTAACCTTCCCCCCTTTGTGCCTAACCCTAACCACCACCCGGAGGTGCCTTAACCTAACCCCCCCATCCCCGATGCCTAAACCTAACCCTCCTGCCCTGTAGCCTAATCCTAAATCTTCGAAGGGGGGTGCCTAACCCCCACTCCCCGCAGCCTAACCCTAACCCATGGGAACGCAGCCTAACACCTACCCCTGGGATGCAGCTAAACCTAAACAACATCCCCCTCCCCACGGCTAACCTCTGCAGCGCCGCGGTGCCTCCTTGTTCGGGATCCCAGTTGTCAGGATTCCGGCACTAGGATGTTGCACCCTTTCTTAATGCCGATGTCGGCATTCAGACTAGTGTCGGAATCCTGACTGCTTCCCCTTCAAACATGATGCTTTACCATTGTGTTTGAAGTGTAAAGCTGACACTTACAATACTTTAAATTGCATTAATAACATGTTGCCACTTCAACCTCACATTGCCCCTATTCTCATTGCCGACATTTTGAATGTGGAATTCCCCAATACATCTGGTATAAATGAGCATAGTATGACAAGGATTACTGTTTATGATGGTATGTCACACATGTAAATGCACAGTTTATGATGGGCAGAGAGACGTGACTAGCCTGTAAGCTGATTCCCACCCTGAGGCAGTTTCTTATTTATGCTCAATTTGTATATGACAAGCTGGAAAGTGGCACTAATAGGGTAACCCCTCTAGCTGTGCAGCATAATTGCTAGGGCTACACATTTTAACATACATTGAAGTGAAAGCCAAAAAATTCCCTGGCACCAGCAGACAATTACACGGTTATTTGCATTGGAACTATAGCTGTAACAGTTATTCAACGATAATTACATGATAATTACATCCTGTGTTTTAATTCAGAAGGTGAAAAACGGCCTGATAGCAACCTTATATTAGATGGTAGATCACTTGTAAAGACAATGACTACATGTTTACAGTATCTACAATGTAAGCACTAGAATGTTCTTACAGAAAGTGATTAACTCATAAAGAAGCCTGTTCTATTATATAGGAGACAGCATACAGAAGGGTTGCCAAAACTCGGTCCTCAGGCACCCAAACAGTCAAGGTTTCAAAAAAATCCATCCTTCTGAGAGGGTACAGTATAATCAAGCTGTCTGTGGTACTAATTAAGCAGAGAGGCTATACGTCCAGGTTTTCCTGGGATTGTACCCGAATTGGGATCTGTGCACAAGTGTAACGCTTTTGCAGGGTCCGTTAGAGCCTGGGGTGCACTCTGCATTTCCTCATTCGGAGCCCTACAGCTGCCGGGCACTAGGACCCTAGGGTGGCCGGAAGCACAACTTCAGACTATCAGAATCCCTGTATTCCAATGGCGTGATCAGGATCAGCACTGGAGACGCGCTAGCATACCTCCCAACTTTGGTCTTGGCCAGGGAGGGACATTATCGCGTGCCGAAGGTGTGCGCCCAAAATTAGGGGGCATGGCCTATCAGAAAGGGGCATGGCCTCACGGCAAGTGCCACGGTCGCAAGCCACGCCTTCGTTTTCATCATTATGGGGGCATGAACAGCGCTCAGAGAGCTGCTGGTCATGCCCCCTGTCCCAGTCTGCGGTGAATCTATTCTATATCTATTCACCGCTGCTCTACTCAGAGCAGCGAGTGACAGGGGGGGATCTCCCAACTGCCCGCCACCACTGCAACCCGCGGGTGGGACAGCGGGACAGACCGTAAAAAACAGGGCTGTCCCGCCAAAATCGGGACAGTTGGGAGCTATGCACTACCCCCTCTTCCTAACTATATAGTTATAAGCAGCAGACATCCCACCAGATGCAGCTGAACCTAGTAAGCCCCACTCACTTACTACTGAGTGTATTATCAGCGGTCTGTCTCTGATCTCCTAGTGTGAGGGTCGTCTTACTGCGACACAGACATTTACTGTACAGTAGCAGAACGTAGAGTCTGCATTCCCTGTTTTTGGAAGTAAAAAGTGAATATGGGTTTTGTACAGGTTACATCTATATATCTGGACAGATTATGGCAGTTATAGTAAAAGGCCTTACTTGGCCAAGAAAAGACCCAAAGCTTCCCATAGACTGCTGCTACAGCTACAGCACTCCACCTATAATAAACAGAGCCGCTTCTATATATAAATACATGCATCGCAATCCGGAAATGACTATGATATGCCTCTGTATGTATATGCATGTGTGTATTCTTGGGTGCATGGGTGGGAGAGAGATAAAGAGAGAAAATACCAGCCAATCAGCTCCTAACTGCCATGATACAGGCTGTGGACCTCATTCAGCTTCAGATCTGTGGTTGTAGCAGAACTGCAACTGCGTAGAATCTCACAGCCGCCCAGCACACAACAAGCCGCCCACCGATGCATTGGCAATTCACACCGCACCTGACCTGGTAATAACCCGGGAATAACCCTGGTTTATTCTCGGGTTGAAATTCTGAGTCAGGCAACCCGGGACTTACCCCTTTCACACTGCACATCGACCCGTTATGACCCGGCAATATACCTGGTTATTTGTGCAGTGTAAAAGGGGTATTAGCTAGCTGTGAGATAGGGACAGACAAAGGACACAAGGAAGCGGCTGTGCAATACCGTACAGCTCATATGCAAATGCAGCAGGAGGCGTCTGGTGAAAATAGACGCCTTCTGACTGCTTCCGTGATCCGCTGGTGCATCTCAAGGCGCATCATTGAATCACACCATGTGACAGTCGGAAGGTTACTCAGATTTCCGTCTCAGGTCCTCAAACCTGTGTCACTAGACGCAGACACTGACCTTGGCACTGCTATAAACTGGAGGTGGTTGCCGCCCCCAAACACCCTCAGCCAGTCAATCAGGCTGGGGCTTAGGGGACACTGTGTGCAAGGATGCAGGATCCATTCTGCACATGCGCAGTGTCCCCACCATCACACTTGTACACTAACCATCGGGTAAGGCCCAATGACCACAGATGGTTAGAAACAATTGATGGTTTTGCCATGGGGCTATTGATCATTTTGTGCTGTTTATTGCCATCAATGGAAATTACAGATGGCACCATCGAGAGTGAACTATTCGACGCCCGTCCTTAAACGGGCCATGCATCTGATCCACGACTCCCTGTTCTGTTGATAGGTGGACATCGATGATCATCTATCCACCAAGGAATGAGGAAGAAAAAGCATTTATAAATCCCCACGTTGCCGAACCAAATAATTTTTTGGTCGAAGTCAGTAAATCAAGGATTTTGAACACGTTGGAGTTCCCCAATCCCCCGACCTAGCCATTGCCAAAACGGGGAATTGCCCTGATACTTGCCAGATGGAGGGGGTTCTTATTGCTCCCCTCATTACTGTAGCTGCTGTGATGGGTGTGAGCACAGTGGCTCTGTGCCGACAGACCCATCTTACCCCGTCATGCCATTTATACCCTCCCTCCCTCCTAACTGGCCATCTTACCCCGTCATGCCATTTATACCCTCCCTCCCTCCTTCTGACTGGACAATTGCGGCCACATACCCCACTAGTGACACCCGACGATGATTTTCCTGCCACCGTTGGAAAGGACAGATAGGACCATGGTAGCGTCGTTTCCCTTCGTGGAGAGGACCTTTCCCATAAGCCCCTGGGTCCATGTCACAAATAGTGAACCATTTGATGGCCATCCCTACTGTCTGTCAGAGTTCTCATCTCTCCCCTGATGACACCATCTGATCAGTGACAGAGCCGCAGCTGGGAGACCACGTTCTCTGGCCGGTGCGGTGTGACAGCAGCAGGATGTACTATAGCAATGTTACTGCAAAGGGCGAGCTGCTGGGAGGACCGGTGCGGGTGCGGGGTCCCTACCTTACTCCGGCTGCCCGGTGAACTCCTCCTACTTTCCTTAGGAGAAGGAGGATGCGCTGACGTATCGTGTGTCACCGCCCAGAGGGGGAGGAGCCGCCAGTGTGTGCCCTCAAACACAACCAATAACTGCGCCACATACCAGAACTACGGTGTAAATCCGCCCCCTCCCACGACACGCAACCCCAGTGTCACGCTATTATACACGCCCTCGGTAATTCCCCTCCGCACGCACGCCCGCCGATGTAACCTCCCAGTGCTCGCTGATCCCGGCCGGCCGGAGCAGAAAGTAGGTACACAGCGTGCGCGATATAACTGCTGGACGGAAGTTTCTGTCGAGAGTCGAGCTGGAACGCACGGAGGAGGCGGGTGTGCGTTCCACGGCGGCCATTTTGGAAACTTAAGCTTCCGGACCCAGGAGACACCGTGACCCCAGGCAGCCGGTACCAGCGCTATGCTCCTCTCGGCGCTAAACGTAAATACACGTTATGTGATGTTCTTCCCGCTCTCCAACCTCCCCTCACCCCGGGGCACATAATCAGCGCTGGGCATTAGTCAGTACCGCACCGTAGTGTATAGGCTAGTGTTACTATCCACCCCGTGCCCACCGCGGGCAGCTGTTGCCTACTGATCCCCGACCCACCAACACGGCTCCTCTCTCACTGACAGCGGCCATTCAGCCTATGTTCTCCCGCCTGGCAGTGTTCTAATGCGGTCACTGCGCTGCTCACACCCTGCTCTCTTCTCCTCCACACTCCTGTATGGGCGTCGTGCGTGCTTATTATGCCGATAGGCTTCCCTCTAACGTCACCTGGCAGATGTTATGCACTGGGTGCTGTCAGATAGTAGGGATACGTGATTATTTTACACCAGTCTGTGGGCTTTTTATGTCCGCCCATGAATTGTAGTTATTGGCTTCTTATTGGGGAGCCTTTTTTCTACCAAGGGCCATTTGGATATTTATAAAATCCTTCGGGGGCCATATAAAAATGATCAATTTAAAAATTAGCCTGCCCCCAGTAGATGTGCCCCTTAGTGGTACTGTGTGTGCGCGCGCCAAAACATGGGTGTGGCCAATTAAAATGGGGCATGATACACATATGCCCCCCAGTAGTGCAGTGCCAGATACAGATACACTTTACCTCACAGTGCCAGATACCTGTTGACCCACAGTGCCCCCCCCCCCCATCTTTGCTGCTCACCGATCACCGGTGTTGCTGCTATATGAGGGGAGGAGAGCGCAGCGCCTCTACTGCCCCTCGATGCTCAGTGAAGTCTGGTCACCGGCGACAGGTATCTCAAATGAGGCGCTGGTTCGTTAGGTAATCAGAGCCCGCGAACCGGCAGCCAGTCAGGAGGCAAGGCTGCTGGTCCGCGAGCTCTGATTGGCTAACAAACTAGGGAGGCCAATCCTGGGCTTTTTTCAATATTGGGGTTTTGTGATTGAAAGGGTATGGGTTGTTGGGTCGACAGTCATTAGGTCGACATGCATTAGGTCCACAAGGACAATAGGTCGACAGGTTAAAAGGTCGACATGTTTTTTTTTTACTTTTTGGCGTTGTTTTCTTCGTAAAGTGACGGGGAACCACAATTAGTGCACCGCGTCCCCTCGCATGGCACGCAAACTTCGGGCAAGGTGCCTCGCTTCGCTCGGCACCGGTTAATGTTCCAATCGTAGTCCACGTGGATCGTTAAGTATGAAAAAATCCAAAAAATGAAAAATAAATGTGAAAAACTCATGTCGACCTAATGACCATGTCGACCCAATACACGTCGACCTTCAGTGGTCAACCTAATGACTGTCGACCTAAGCTGTATCGACCTAACGACCGTATCCCGACTGAAAAATGAACAATCCCGGGATACCTGGGACTGGGTTAAAGATTTCAAAATTAAAATCTTCAATGCCCCCCGCCCCTCCTCTGGGAGTGCGGGCAGGTTCACTTGCTGCAGACGGCAAAGGTGTGGTACAGGCAGCACGGGCGGCTGGCGTCAGACTGCATAGCGTGACCTCTGACTTCACATCACACTGCGCACAGCTGGGGGCAGGGGAAGCTGGCAGGATGCTCAACGCTGCCTGGCATTGAAAAAACAAGGGGCCTTTCTAATCCCAAAATCCCCAGGATTGGAAACTCCAATCCCATTGGTATTGAAGCCCAGACAATTTTAGGCCTAAATCCCGGGATCCTGCCGATCCTGATCCCGGGATTGGCCACCCTATAACAAACCAATGAGATTCACCCTGCCGCTGGAGACCGGACATCACTGAGTACATTGAGGGGCATGAGAGGCGCTGTGCTCTCCTCCCCTCACATAGCAGTGGCTGCAGCACTGGCCACTGGGCCAGATGAAGAGGCTGTGCGGGCCTTATAAGGCCCGCGGGCCGGACGTTCTCCACCCCTGCTTTAGATAGTGAAGTACATAAGGCAGCAAACTAAAAGC
The DNA here is from genome assembly GCF_028390025.1 of Pseudophryne corroboree. Classification (NCBI taxonomy): domain Eukaryota; kingdom Metazoa; phylum Chordata; class Amphibia; order Anura; family Myobatrachidae; genus Pseudophryne; species Pseudophryne corroboree. The sequence goes on along the minus strand of NC_086454.1, from coordinate 149,308,044 downwards.
TGTACACTCTTTCCATGTCCGATATCTAGAGTGATAGATCCAATTCTTGTTGTTTTATACTGTACGCCATATGCATACCTCACAGCATGACCCTTTCCAGGAGGGACAACATGATCTGTTCCTTGCTTCTAATTAAGCTTAGCCTATGCTTTTAAACCAGGACACTCATGAATTACACAGGTTCTGTGGCTGGATGACTTGAAGACTGCATTTAATCTGGTTTTAATCAGCCACGGAACCTGTGTAATCTAGAATCGGTATGTATTGCCTGTGAATGGGATGCCGGCTGTCCATATCCCAACAGCTGCATCCCGCCCGCCAGAATGCGTGCAGTGGTGCGAGCGTGGAGTCCCCTTGCGGGCTTGGTGGTTCGCTGCACTCGCCACAGGATCTATGCCCACTTTATGGGTGTCATGGAATAGCCCTGGTGTGCTGGCATTGTCGGCTGTCGGGATTTTGGCACAGTTTAAAGGGATAGTATGGTAAACCTACTCTTAATGTATGATTGCCGGCACCTGTGTTGAACCAGTTAATTGATAAGAAAAGTATATCAACACAGGAGACGGCAATCATAAATTAAGAGAGATGTCCAGTAACAGAGCATTTTGTCCCTCCTGGAATGGGTCATGTTAGGAACTATGCTTATGTATATCCGTCTATAATCGATACAAACCAAATTCACTCCACCGATACCTAAATTAGTAGGTCCGGGAGTTACTCCAGAAATACAAAAGCATCGCCGCTGTGCAATGCTTTTTTACTTGTGCGGGGGGGGGGCGGCACTGACATGCGTCCCCTTGCATGTCAGGGAAGATGATCATAGCTGTGCTAAATTTAGTACAGCTACGATCAACTCGGAATGACCCTCATAATGCTCTGCTCCTGGGCTTCCCTCTTAATTTCTGATTGCCGCCGCCTATTTTGTACAGGTTAATGGATTCGAAAGGTGTATCACCACAGGTGATTGCAATCTTAAATTAAGAGGAAAGTTCAGGAGCAGAGTATTTTGTCCCTCCTGGAAAGGGTTATTTTGGGAGGTATGGGTAAGATGTTTCCCAACCGGGCATCCCGCTTTCAAATGTGGGTCACTCTGAATTTCTGAAAGTTCCATCTTTCAAATGATCCGGACTCCTGGTAGTTATTAGTTATATTTTCCATATATTACACCCATATATGGAAAACATAATTTTCTGTATATGAGGGGGCTATATATGTCCTTTAACCCCACCCCCTTAATGAAGCTGACATACATGGGAGCATCTTTGTTTAAAATATTGGAGTCCCCTCTAGCAAATTATGTTGCTCCTTACATGAAATTGCATGGAGATCAAAGACAATATTACCAAAAAATAATTTTCTGTAGATTTGGGAGGGCACGTTGTACCCTACCTCCCCACACTGGACCGCACACACATGGGGGCACCTATGTTTTAAAGAGAGGAATCCTCTGTGCCTCCTTAGTACTTGTTCTGTAGCTTCAGTGCCGTACATGAGTGGGTGGCGTTAGAGATTTCATAAAGTGACATCTTGCGAGTAATCAACTTGACCTATTAGCCAAGAATGTAATGAAGTCCGAGTTCAGCGGCCATGCGGGATGTCAGCTGAACTTGGACATTTTTTTTTAAAGGGGCAATGATTTACAAGGCTAAACCATGCCTTGTAAATGATTGCCCCTTTAAAAAAAAACACGCCCCAGTTCAGCCAAGATCCCGAACGGCCGCTGAACTCAAACTTCATAACATCCTGGCCATTGTCTGCTTAGTTACTATTAGATACATTATTTTTTTTACCTAAACTAAATGTACTTAATGTAGAAGCTCAGGTTGGGTGTATACATATTCTATATGTGACTATGCAACATTTTCCCCTTCCTTGTTAAGATAACCAATTTTGTAATAAACAAGGGATTACTATTCTACCTCCCAATATCGCACATATTGAACTTCAGTATATAAATTCTGATTGGAGTATTCAGACTAACCACTGATAATATGTTTTCTCAAATCACAGTGATTAACATGACCCATGATGTTATGGCGTGGGTTGTGTAAAGGAGGAATCCAGCTATGCACTCCAGGAGCTCAACGCTTGGCTGGAACTTATACACGGTGAGGTCACCTTACTGTTACAGTCACACATGTTATATAGCTTGTATTCTGTCTGTGTGTGTTTGTGGCAGGCAGTAGCATTACTGCTTGGCTGGTTCAATGTGGTGCCCTGCGCTGCCTGATTCTACAGTACTAATATGCACCCTGCCCTTAATGTAGGCGCCCTGCTGTACTCCCGCTACCTCATCAGGCCCGCTGCACCCAGCCACCTACTTTGCTGCTACCGTATGCACCAGGGATGTTGGGCTGGTCCCGCCATTTCCCACCCACAGGCTGCAGTGTCCTGCTGAGGGGGAGTTGGGAGTGAACACTCACTGCCAGGTGAATAGATGCCAGGCGCAAGTGCACAGAATGTATTCACAGACTGGGGAGAGCTTGGGGGTAGCCCAGCATTTCTAGGAGTGATGAAAATGGTTGGGGTGCCATGAGGCCATGCTCCCTCCCCCAAAGGCGCGCCATGATCATCGACCTGCCATAGTTAAACCCAGGAGTAAATAATGAGGAAGTATGTACTTCTATGGTGAATAAATCCCCTTTCTTGTACATGAAAATCATGTGCTGTAAAGATGGTGAAATTGTACCCTCATATGAATTATTCTTGTGGCTCGTGAACATAAAACCTCTTTATGATTTTCAAAACAACTTATACTCTGCACAAAACACATGTAATTCCAAAGATCTTAAAAAGATGTGATTTTTCCCCCCCCCCAAAACTTTTCAATTTTATGAACGTGTTTTGTAATGTGCTCGCTGTGCAGATGACTCGTGTTTCCATACACCCTTACAAACCTGCTTAGGCTTACGTACACAGTGCCATTGAAATTCTGTTTGGAAAATGCATTTCAGAATTTAAATGCTTGTAAACAGCTGTGAAAATAAAAATCTCTGTACTGACTAGAAATGTGCACATTTGTGGTGTTTTTTTATTTTATTTTAATCTGCATATAACTTTGTAGTGGTTGTAGCACTTCTTGTTCCATATCTGTGCATAAGGGCAAGTGTTAACGTAGGGCCTCGTTCAGGTTTGTTAGCAATCCAAAAAAGCAAGCAACTGGGCAAAACTGTGCTACACTGCAGGTTGGGCAGATATAACCTGCAGAGAGAGTTAGATTTGGGTGGGGTGTGTTCAAACTGAAATTTGAATTGCAGTGTAAAAATAAAGCAGTCAGTATTTACCCTGCACAGAAACAATATATCCCAACCAAGGGCCTGATTAAGTCCCGATTGCTATTTTCACACAGCGAGCGATTATCGATTTACTGCGTATGTACCATAATCGCTATACAACAACAGGCATCGGCAAACAGTGACAGGCTGGTGCAGAAATTTAAATCGCACAGCCATTCGCAAATTGATTGACATGAAGAGGCCGTTTGTGGGAGGTAACTGAGAGTCTCAGGAAAAATGCAGGCGTTCCCAAGCGTTTTCAGGGAGGTTGGGTGATGTCAGCTCCGGACCTAATCAGCCTGATCTCTTCGCACTGTAGGGTAAGTTCTGGGCTGCGCAGAGACTGCACACAGGGGAAAAAAACATTCAATGGTGAGTGAGGTGCGAACGGATCTGTCTGCTGACTGAAGGACATTTGTAGCACGGTGTACACATGCAATCGCACACTTGCACGGGCAAATTTACACTCCCCTTGGGCGGCGACTATCTGATCGAGGACAGCAAAATTAGCCCAGCGATCAGGTTTGAATTAGGCCCCAAATCTAATGGGCTCTACACACTTGACGATGTCAGCAATTTGGACAATGAGCGACCTGAATGATGATCGTTATTGTCCAAATTGACTTGGATTGAAAAATTATAGAAAACCAACAATGAATGACTGCAGGGATGTGCATCGTTCATCGTCGGTGCATCCACACTAAACGATATCGTTCATATAGCCCGTTCACAATGCTAAGTGTGTAGGGCCCTTAACTCTCTCTGCACTTGTTACATCTGCCCCACCTGCAGTGCAGCATGGTTTTGTCCATTAGTGTGCCTTTTTGGTTTGCTAACTAACCTGAATAACTAAAAATGAATTTCTCTAGCATCCATAAGGGATATTGGGGACAGAATTAGTACGATGGGTATAGACGGGTCCAAAGGAGCCAGTGCACTTTAAATTTCTTCAACTGGGTGTGCTGGCTCCTCCCCTCTATGTCTCCTCCTACAGGTCAGTGTAGAAAAAAGTGCCTGGGGAGGGGGAGGGGGACCTGCTTTGACCCCTGCGTGAGACTGGCTAAATGCAATTGTACCAAGCATTTATGTGAGGCTACAAACACTTAGATGACCTGGCCAGTATAAAGATTGCACAGTAGCTCTGGCGCCATAACGGGGGGCGGAGCTACATTAGAACAGGCTCAACGGCATTTTGGCGCCTTCCTCTGCATAAACAGCAGCAGCCTCACACAGCTCCTCCATAACGGTCACACGCTGGATCATTGGTAGAGGGGGAGAGACGCTATATTGTACACAAATATCATCCCTCTGGGGGATTTTTCATTAGACAGACTTACTGTTTATGTGAAACGCTGGGGCTGTGCAGCGCTGGTATCCTCTCTCCTGTGTCTCCTCTCACATGCAATAGGCAGGCTTGTATTGTATTTCTGGCTGTGTATTGTACCTGTTTTTCTTCATAATGGTAAAACAGAAGTTATGCAGTGTGTGTAATGCTAGATTTTCCCCTAGCTCATCTGACTCAATATCATGTGAGCAGTGTAGTCAGTCATCACAAAATGCCGATAACAATGTTGCAGAGTGTCCAGAGCCCTCCTGGCTGGGGGCTATCAAATCTATGATGTCTGATATGTCATCTCAACTCACTGTAAATGCCAATAAAACTCAGGAACTGCAACAAGCAGTGGCAAATCTAGCTGCTAAACATCCCCCCCTGTCCACTGCAGGTGCACAAAAGCGTGCTTTACCTATCAGATACTGATGATGATATACAGGATGATGTGGACCGCATATGCGGGGACTCCACCCCTACACAGGGTATTGAACCCCTTATATTAGCTATACGGGATGTGTTAAAGCTCCCCCTAGAGGATGCTACTAATCGGCAGTCATTTTTCCTCCCACAAGACAAACTGAATGTCACATTTCCTGATTCTAAAGAAGTAAATGATTTATTTAAATTAGCCTGGAAAAATCCAGATAAAAAATATCAGGTGTCCAAGAGGTTTTTAAGTACCTTCCCTTTTGCCCCTGAAGGCAGGATATTCTGGGAAGAATCTCCCGCAGTGGATGTCTCCGTCTCTCGCTTCTCTAAAAAGTTGGTGCTCCCTGCTCCGGGCTCTTTTACGGTGAAAGATTCGGGGATAGGAAAATAGAGACCACTAAAATCTATCTACACTGCTGCAGGTATAGCTCAAAGGCTGGTCATTGCTGGTTGCTAGTTGACAAATGCCATTCATACGTGGGCTACTCAAATTCAAGAGGGCCTTTCAGGGGATATGACCTTAGTTACTACTGTAACTTTCCTAAAACACATTCAGGACACGGCAAGAGTCCTCTGTGACTCCCTTAAAGAGATTGGCAATATACAGGCTAGAACCACTGCTATGTCTGTGTCTGCTCGCAGAGTCATATGGTTGCGTCGGTGGATTGCAGACGCTGACTCCAAACGTAATGTGGAATCTCTTCCCTTCACAGGTGAATGGCTCTTTGGAGTGGAATTGGACATCTGGATCTCCTAAGCTGCTGCTGGAAAATCCACGTTTCTCCCTTCAGGGGCTCCACCTGCTAGACGTATCTACCCGGGACCGTCTACTCAGTCCTTTTCGGTCCTCCAGATTTCGGTCTAGGGCCCGGGGTGCCTCCAATGCAGCTAGAGGCTCCAGAGGTAAGCCTAAGAAACCAGCCGTTGCCGGCTCTCAGGAGGAGAGCACCAGTTCAGCTTCCGCTAAGTCTTCAGCATGACGGTGCCCACCCACCATGAGGGGACCTCGTGGTGGGAGCTCGATTACGTGACTTCAGCCACATCGGGGATGGTTCCTGCCAAGATGCCTCGGTAATGGACCTTATTTCTCAGGGTTACAAGCTGGAGTTCGATGGTGCTCCTCCCCAACGATTTTTAAAATCGAGCTTGCCAGCTTTGGAAAATATACGTGTTACGCTACTACTGGCCATCGACAAGCTGGTCCAGTCCCAGGTCATTGTTCCAGTACCCCTGATACAACAAGGACAAGGTTACTACTCCAGTCTGTTTGTAGTGCCAAAGCCAGACGGGTCTGTGAGACCCATTTTGAATCTGAAGTCCTTGAATCCTTACCTGAAGGTTTTCAAAATCATGATGGAATCTTTGAGAGCGGGATCGTGGGCCTGGAATAACAAGAATTCCTTGTGTCCCTGGATATCAAGGACGCCTACCTGCATATCCTGATTTGGCATCCTCATCAGGCCTATCTACGGTTCACCCTACTGAATGATCACTACCAGTTTCAGGCGTTGCCCTTCGGCCTGTCTACAGCTCCGAGGGTGTTCACGAATGTGATGGCGGAAATGATGTTCCAGCTCAGAGTCAACATTGTACCTTACCTGGACGATCTGATAAAAGCAAGTTCCAGGGAGCTTCTATTGATTCATATAGATCGCACTATCCAACTTCTGTCTCGCCACGGGTGGATCCTCAACCTTCAGAAGTCTCAACGGCTCCTGTTTCTGGGTATGATACTGGATACTGTAGCTCAAAAAGTGTTTCTCCCAGAGGACAGGGTGAGATCACTTCAAGAGATGGTTCGCATGGTTCTCCGTCCTGCTCGAGTTTCCGTTTACCTTTGCATAAAGCTGTTGAGAAAAATGGTGGCCACGTACGAGGCGATACAGTTCGGCAGGTTCCATGCCAGACCTTTCCAATTGGACATCCTGAACAACTGGTCCGGTTCACATCTCCAGATGCACCAACTGATTCAGCTGTCAACGCAGCCCAGGATTTCGCTCCTGTGGTGGTTGCAGTCTTCCAACCTGCTGGAAGGTCGACGTTTTGGGATTCAGGATTGGACCCTCCTCACAACGGATGCGAGTCTACGAGGATGGGGAGCTGTCACCAAGGGGGCGCAGTTCCAGGGCAGGTGGTCTGCCCAAGAGGCCCTGCTCCCGATCAACATTCTGGAACTTCGGGCGATATACAATGCTCTGCTTCAGGCCTCACCTTTGCTCAGGGATCGGGCGATCCAGGTTCAGTCGGATAACGCCACGGCAGTGGTGTTCATCAATAGACAAGGAGGGACAAAAAGCAAGGCCTGCATGCGAGAAGTGTCTAAACATACTTCTCTGGGCGGAGAGAAATGCAAGAGCGCTGTCCGCAATTTTCATTCCAGGAGTGGACAACTGGGAAGCGGACTTCCTGAGTCCCCACGACCTCCACCCGGGGGGAGTGGGGATTACATCCTCAGGTGTTTCAACAGGTTGTCGACAAGTGGTTTTACCTACAGATCGACATGATGGCGTCCCGCCTCAGCAAGAAGCTTTGCTGCTATTGCTCATGAACCAGGGACCTTCAGGCGAGGGCAGTGGATGCACTGACGTCACCTTGGCCTTACCGGCTGGTCTACCTATTTCCTCCGATCCCTTTGATGCCAAGGATGATCCAACGGATCAGACATCAGAGTCCAAGCAATCCTGATTGCGCCGGATTGGCCCCGAAGGGTGTGGTACACAACTCTTCTGGACATGTCCGTGGAAGACCCTTGGCATCAGCCGCTACGAAAGGATCTTCTTCAGCAAGGACGGTTCGTCTACCCGGACTTACGGCGGCTTTGTTTGATGGCATGGAAATTGAGCAGAACATCCTAGGTCACAAAGTTATTTCCAAAAAGGTCATTGCCACTATGGTGCAAGCCAGAAAACCTGTGACATCAAATCTATCATATCTGGAGGAGATGCGTCTCTTGGTGCGAGGAACGCATGTATCCGCCTGCGGAGTTTCACTTGGGACGTTTCCTGCAGGCTGGTGTGGATAAAGGCTTATGTCTGGGTTCCGTTAAGGTCCAGATTTCGTCTCTTTCAATTTTTCTTCCAGAAGAAATTGGCTGTGTTGCCAGAAGTTCAGACCTTCTTACAAGGGGTGCTCCACATACAACCTCACTTTGTGCCGCCTACGGCACCCTGGGCTTTGGATGTAGCGTTACAATTTCTACAGTCCTCCTGGTTCAGACAAGTAACTCACATGGAAGAGAGTGATGTTGTTGGCCCTGACTTCTGCTAGATGCGTCTCAGAATTGGGGGCCTTATCGTGTAAAAGTCCCTACTTGGTCTTTTAAGAGGACAGAGCAGAGCTCCGGACTAGACAGCAGTTCCTGCCGAAGGTTGTCTCCGCTTTCCATCTGAATTAACCTATTGTGGTTCCGTCTTGTTCTGACGCTTCGTCTCCTCCGTAGTCTTAGGATGTGGTGCGTGCTTTGAAGATCTATGTCAAACGCACAGCTCGGGTCGGGAAGACTGATTCCTTGTTCGTGCTCTATGAAGCGCAGAAGATGGGTTGTCCTGCTTCAAAGCAGTCCATTTCTCATTGGATTAGGCTTACTATCCAACAGGCCTATGTGTCGGCAGCCTTACCTGTTCCTAAGTCTCTGAAGGCCCACTCTACTAGATCAGTGGGGTCTTCCTGGGTGGCTGCCCGTGGAGTCTCGGCCTTGCAACTATGCCGAGCTGCTACCTGGTCGGGGAAGAACACTTTTGTGAAATTCTATTTTTTCTATTCTGTGGTTTCATACCCTGACCAAAGAGGATACCCAGTTTGGGCAGGTGGTGCTGCAGTTGTCTCCGCACGTTCCCGCCAGTTCTGGAAGCATTGGGACATCCCCATCGTACTAATTCTGTCCCCAATATCCATTATGGATGCTAGAGAAAATAGGATTTCAAATACCTACCAGTAAATCCTTTTCTCGTAGTCCATAAGGAATATTGGGCGCCCGCCTCTGTGTGGTTACTTTCTGCAGGTTCACTGTGTGTTACCTGTTCAGCTGTTGCTGTTACTGTTGCCAGACGTTGCTGGCTTGGTTATGTTTTGTTGTGCTGGTGTATAATTCTCACCACCATTATTGTTGTTATGTTCCTTCTCTCAAGTATGTCATTCTCCTTTACCTATAACTGACCTGTAGGAGGAGGCATAGAGGGGAGGAGCCAGTACACCCAGTGGAAGAAATTTAAAGTGCACTGGCTCCTTTGGACCCATATATACCCATCGTACTAATTCTGGCCCCAATATCCCTTATGGATAGCGAGAAAAGGATTTACCGGTAGGTATTTAAAATCCTGTTTATGTTGTTTGATAATGATAATAAATAAATGTATCATAACCCCCTTAATCTCACTGAGAGTGCATGTACACACAGTATATGCTTATTCAGGCATTTACCTTTAACAACAACTTCCTGCTATCACAGGTACAGGTTTTAAGAAAAAAGCTAATTTTCATGTACAAAAGCATCTAAAACCATACATACTTGCATTTCTGTTTACATGCTTTACTTGCTTTTTAACAAACCTTAAAAATAAATTGCAAAGAGAGTAGGTGATGCAGAGAGATACCAAGGGGTTGATGTATCAAGCAGTGAGAAGAGCGGAGAAGTGGACCAGTGGAGATGTTGCCCGTCAGCTTGTACCAATCATTTTATGGAATGTACTTGATAAATATTTTGTTAAAGCAACTTCACTCTTTTCACTGCTTGGTACATGATCCCCAAGTGTGTTTGGTAACATCCTGTTTATTGTCGCACTGAGCGTTCTCGTAAACAGAGTGTGGGCAAGTACTGGCAATTAGGGTGGCCAATCCCAGGTATCGGTATTGGGAAAAGTGGTCAATCCAAGGATACCCGGGATTGGCTTTGCCTTATGTGTCTGCCCCTCTCGCACCGCCCCTCCCCTCCCCTCCCACCTCGCACACATAACTCACCATACGACGCAGGTGGGAGACATTCTTCGGACTCGGCGGCGGGTGACGGCGGATGGTTGATTGTGCAGCTCGACCTGTGACTGCACTTCACGCTGCGCAGGGCAAGCCGGGAGGAGGAAGCCGGGCAGTGTCTGAGCGTCCTGAGGATGCACAGCCCAGCTTTAAAAAAACAAATGGAAGCATGATTCCTCAATCCCCGGGATTGGAGTTTCCAAGCCCGAGATTGAATACCGGACAGTTTTTGGCCTAAATCCCAGGATCCCGCCGATCCCGGAATTGGCCACCCTATTGTGGATACTCCTAAATTTGCCTGTTTTCCATGTATTGGTGTGCACTAATTATAGGGCTAGTTCAAATGTGTACTGATAATGACTGCTACGAAACTAATATGAGCAGTCCAACCACAGAGATGCACACGGGTATATAGTTATGTGCACGCATTGCAAGAGCAATTTATGCTTGATTTGCATTCATCCCTGCATCAGCTCCATCAGGCTGTTATCTGTTTTCGCCCCATAAAGAACAATGGGGGTCATTCCGACCTGTTCGCACGCAGCGGTTCTTTGCTGTGGTGCGAACGGGTCGCGGCTGCGCGGCGCCCGCAATGCACACGCACGTCATTGCCTGGCGACGGTCGTCGCAGGGCAGCGACGCCGCCAGCACTGAAAGTGACCGCAACGGCGATCGCAAGAACTTTGATGGCGGGGAGGCGTTCTGGGGCGTCTACTTACCGTTTTTAAGATCTTTGGAATTACATGTGTTTTGTGCAGAGTATAAGTTGTTTTGAAAATCATAAAGAGGTTTTATGTTCACGAGCCACAAGAATAATTCATATGAGGGTACAATTTCACCATCTTTACAGCACATGATTTTCATGTACAAGAAAGGGGATTTATTCACCATAGAAGTACATACTTCCTCATTATTTACTCCTGTGTCTCCTCTCACATGCAATAGGCAGGCTTGTATTGTATTTCAGGCTGTGTATTGTACCTGTTTTTCTTAATAATGGTAAAACAGAAGTTATGCAGTGTGTGTAATGCTAGATTTTCCCCTAGCTCATCTGACTCAATATCATGTGAGCAGTGTAGTCAGTCATCACAAAATGCCGATAACAATGTTGCAGAGTGTCCAGAGCCCTCCTGGCTGGGGGCTATCAAATCTATGATGTCTGATATGTCATCTCAACTCACTGTAAATGCCAATAAAACTCAGGAACTGCAACAAGCAGTGGCAAATCTAGCTGCTAAACATCCCCCCCTGTCCACTGCAGGTGCACAAAAGCGTGCTTTACCTATCAGATACTGATGATGATATACAGGATGATGTGGACCCCATATGCGGGGACTCCACCCCTACACAGGGTATTGAACCCCTTATATTAGCTATACGGGATGTGTTAAAGCTCCCCCTAGAGGATGCTACTAATCGGCAGTCATTTTTCCTCCCACAAGACAAACTGAATGTCACATTTCCTGATTCTAAAGAAGTAAATGATTTATTTAAATTAGCCTGGAAAAATCCAGATAAAAAATATCAGGTGTCCAAGAGGTTTTTAAGTACCTTCCCTTTTGCCCCTGAAGGCAGGATATTCTGGGAAGAATCTCCCGCAGTGGATGTCTCCGTCTCTCGCTTCTCTAAAAAGTTGGTGCTCCCTGCTCCGGGCTCTTTTACGGTGAAAGATTCGGGGATAGGAAAATAGAGACCACTCTAAAATCTATCTACACTGCTGCAGGTATAGCTCAAAGGCTGGTCATTGCTGGTTGCTAGTTGACAAATGCCATTCATACGTGGGCTACTCAAATTCAAGAGGGCCTTTCAGGGGATATGACCTTAGTTACTACTGTAACTTTCCTAAAACACATTCAGGACACGGCAAGAGTCCTCTGTGACTCCCTTAAAGAGATTGGCAATATACAGGCTAGAACCACTGCTATGTCTGTGTCTGCTCGCAGAGTCATATGGTTGCGTCGGTGGATTGCAGACGCTGACTCCAAACGTAATGTGGAATCTCTTCCCTTCACAGGTGAATGGCTCTTTGGAGTGGAATTGGACATCTGGATCTCCTAAGCTGCTGCTGGAAAATCCACGTTTCTCCCTTCAGGGGCTCCACCTGCTAGACGTATCTACCCGGGACCGTCTACTCAGTCCTTTTCGGTCCTCCAGATTTCGGTCTAGGGCCCGGGGTGCCTCCAATGCAGCTAGAGGCTCCAGAGGTAAGCCTAAGAAACCAGCCGTTGCCGGCTCTCAGGACCAGAGCACCAGTTCAGCTTCCGCTAAGTCTTCAGCATGACGGTGCCCACCCACCATGAGGGGACCTCGTGGTGGGAGCTCGATTACGTGACTTCAGCCACATCTGGGATGGTTCCTGCCAAGATGCCTCGGTAATGGACCTTATTTCTCAGGGTTACAAGCTGGAGTTCGATGGTGCTCCTCCCCAACGATTTTTAAAATCGAGCTTGCCAGCTTTGGAAAATATACGTGTTACGCTACTACTGGCCATCGACAAGCTGGTCCAGTCCCAGGTCATTGTTCCAGTACCCTTGATACAACAAGGACAAGGTTACTACTCCAGTCTGTTTGTAGTGCCAAAGCCAGACGGGTCTGTGAGACCCATTTTGAATCTGAAGTCCTTGAATCCTTACCTGAAGGTTTTCAAAATCATGATGGAATCTTTGAGAGCGGGATCGTGGGCCTGGAATAACAAGAATTCCTTGTGTCCCTGGATATCAAGGACGCCTACCTGCATATCCTGATTTGGCATCCTCATCAGGCCTATCTACGGTTCACCCTACTGAATGAACACTACCAGTTTCAGGCGTTGCCCTTCGGCCTGTCTACAGCTCCGAGGGTGTTCACGAATGTGATGGCGGAAATGATGTTCCAGCTCAGAGTCAACATTGTACCTTACCTGGACGATCTGATAAAAGCAAGTTCCAGGGAGCTTCTATTGATTCATATAGATCGCACTATCCAACTTCTGTCTCACCGCGGGTGGATCCTCAACCTTCAGAAGTCTCAACGGCTCCTGTTTCTGGGTATGATACTGGATACTGTAGCTCAAAAAGTGTTTCTCCCAGAGGACAGGGTGAGATCACTTCAAGAGATGGTTCGCATGGTTCTCCGTCCTGCTCGAGTTTCCGTTTACCTTTGCATAAAGCTGTTGAGAAAAATGGTGGCCACGTACGAGGCGATACAGTTCGGCAGGTTCCATGCCAGACCTTTCCAATTGGACATCCTGAACAACTGGTCCGGTTCACATCTCCAGATGCACCAACTGATTCAGCTGTCAACGCAGCCCAGGATTTCGCTCCTGTGGTGGTTGCAGTCTTCCAACCTGCTGGAAGGTCGACGTTTTGGGATTCAGGATTGGACCCTCCTCACAACGGATGCGAGTCTACGAGGATGGGGAGCTGTCACCAAGGGGGCGCAGTTCCAGGGCAGGTGGTCTGCCCAAGAGGCCCTGCTCCCGATCAACATTCTGGAACTTCGGGCGATATACAATGCTCTGCTTCAGGCCTCACCTTTGCTCAGGGATCGGGCGATCCAGGTTCAGTCGGATAACGCCACGGCAGTGGTGTTCATCAATAGACAAGGAGGGACAAAAAGCAAGGCCTGCATGCGAGAAGTGTCTAAACATACTTCTCTGGGCGGAGAGAAATGCAAGAGCGCTGTCCGCAATTTTCATTCCAGGAGTGGACAACTGGGAAGCGGACTTCCTGAGTCCCCACGACCTCCACCCGGGGGGAGTGGGGATTACATCCTCAGGTGTTTCAACAGGTTGTCGACAAGTGGTTTTACCTACAGATCGACATGATGGCGTCCCGCCTCAGCAAGAAGCTTTGCTGCTATTGCTCATGAACCAGGGACCTTCAGGCGAGGGCAGTGGATGCACTGACGTCACCTTGGCCTTACCGGCTGGTCTACCTATTTCCTCCGATCCCTTTGATGCCAAGGATGATCCAACGGATCAGACATCAGAGTCCAAGCAATCCTGATTGCGCCGGATTGGCCCCGAAGGGTGTGGTACACAACTCTTCTGGACATGTCCGTGGAAGACCCTTGGCATCAGCCGCTACGAAAGGATCTTCTTCAGCAAGGACGGTTCGTCTACCCGGACTTACGGCGGCTTTGTTTGATGGCATGGAAATTGAGCAGAACATCCTAGCTCACAAAGTTATTTCCAAAAAGGTCATTGCCACTATGGTGCAAGCCAGAAAACCTGTGACATCAAATCTATCATATCTGGAGGAGATGCGTCTCTTGGTGCGAGGAACGCATGTATCCGCCTGCGGAGTTTCACTTGGGACGTTTCCTGCAGGCTGGTGTGGATAAAGGCTTATGTCTGGGTTCCGTTAAGGTCCAGATTTCGTCTCTTTCAATTTTTCTTCCAGAAGAAATTGGCTGTGTTGCCAGAAGTTCAGACCTTCTTACAAGGGGTGCTCCACATACAACCTCACTTTGTGCCGCCTACGGCACCCTGGGCTTTGGATGTAGCGTTACAATTTCTACAGTCCTCCTGGTTCAGACAAGTAACTCACATGGAAGAGAGTGATGTTGTTGGCCCTGACTTCTGCTAGATGCGTCTCAGAATTGGGGGCCTTATCGTGTAAAAGTCCCTACTTGGTCTTTTAAGAGGACAGAGCAGAGCTCCGGACTAGACAGCAGTTCCTGCCGAAGGTTGTCTCCGCTTTCCATCTGAATTAACCTATTGTGGTTCCGTCTTGTTCTGACGCTTCGTCTCCTCCGTAGTCTTAGGATGTGGTGCGTGCTTTGAAGATCTATGTCAAACGCACAGCTCGGGTCGGGAAGACTGATTCCTTGTTCGTGCTCTATGAAGCGCAGAAGATGGGTTGTCCTGCTTCAAAGCAGTCCATTTCTCATTGGATTAGGCTTACTATCCAACAGGCCTATGTGTCGGCAGCCTTACCTGTTCCTAAGTCTCTGAAGGCCCACTCTACTAGATCAGTGGGGTCTTCCTGGGTGGCTGCCCGTGGAGTCTCGGCCTTGCAACTATGCCGAGCTGCTACCTGGTCGGGGAAGAACACTTTTGTGAAATTCTATTTTTTCTATTCTGTGGTTTCATACCCTGACCAAAGAGGATACCCAGTTTGGGCAGGTGGTGCTGCAGTTGTCTCCGCACGTTCCCGCCAGTTCTGGAAGCATTGGGACATCCCCATCGTACTAATTCTGTCCCCAATATCCATTATGGATGCTAGAGAAAATAGGATTTCAAATACCTACCAGTAAATCCTTTTCTCGTAGTCCATAAGGAATATTGGGCGCCCGCCTCTGTGTGGTTACTTTCTGCAGGTTCACTGTGTGTTACCTGTTCAGCTGTTGCTGTTACTGTTGCCAGACGTTGCTGGCTTGGTTATGTTTTGTTGTGCTGGTGTATAATTCTCACCACCATTATTGTTGTTATGTTCCTTCTCTCAAGTATGTCATTCTCCTTTACCTATAACTGACCTGTAGGAGGAGGCATAGAGGGGAGGAGCCAGTACACCCAGTGGAAGAAATTTAAAGTGCACTGGCTCCTTTGGACCCATATATACCCATCGTACTAATTCTGGCCCCAATATCCCTTATGGATAGCGAGAAAAGGATTTACCGGTAGGTATTTAAAATCCTGTTTATGTTGTTTGATAATGATAATAAATAAATGTATCATAACCCCCTTAATCTCACTGAGAGTGCATGTACACACAGTATATGCTTATTCAGGCATTTACCTTTAACAACAACTTCCTGCTATCACAGGTACAGGTTTTAAGAAAAAAGCTAATTTTCATGTACAAAAGCATCTAAAACCATACATACTTGCATTTCTGTTTACATGCTTTACTTGCTTTTTAACAAACCTTAAAAATAAATTGCAAAGAGAGTAGGTGATGCAGAGAGATACCAAGGGGTTGATGTATCAAGCAGTGAGAAGAGCGGAGAAGTGGACCAGTGGAGATGTTGCCCGTCAGCTTGTACCAATCATTTTATGGAATGTACTTGATAAATATTTTGTTAAAGCAACTTCACTCTTTTCACTGCTTGGTACATGATCCCCAAGTGTGTTTGGTAACATCCTGTTTATTGTCGCACTGAGCGTTCTCGTAAACAGAGTGTGGGCAAGTACTGGCAATTAGGGTGGCCAATCCCAGGTATCGGTATTGGGAAAAGTGGTCAATCCAAGGATACCCGGGATTGGCTTTGCCTTATGTGTCTGCCCCTCTCGCACCGCCCCTCCCCTCCCCTCCCACCTCGCACACATAACTCACCATACGACGCAGGTGGGAGACATTCTTCGGACTCGGCGGCGGGTGACGGCGGATGGTTGATTGTGCAGCTCGACCTGTGACTGCACTTCACGCTGCGCAGGGCAAGCCGGGAGGAGGAAGCCGGGCAGTGTCTGAGCGTCCTGAGGATGCACAGCCCAGCTTTAAAAAAACAAATGGAAGCATGATTCCTCAATCCCCGGGATTGGAGTTTCCAAGCCCGAGATTGAATACCGGACAGTTTTTGGCCTAAATCCCAGGATCCCGCCGATCCCGGAATTGGCCACCCTATTGTGGATACTCCTAAATTTGCCTGTTTTCCTTGTATTGGTGTGCACTAATTATAGGGCTAGTTCAAATGTGTACTGATAATGACTGCTACGAAACTAATATGAGCAGTCCAACCACAGAGATGCACACGGGTATATAGTTATGTGCACGCATTGCAAGAGCAATTTATGCTTGATTTGCATTCATCCCTGCATCAGCTCCATCAGGCTGTTATCTGTTTTCGCCCCATAAAGAACAATGGGGGTCATTCCGACCTGTTCGCACGCAGCGGTTCTTTGCTGTGGTGCGAACGGGTCGCGGCTGCGCGGCGCCCGCAATGCACACGCACGTCATTGCCTGGCGACGGTCGTCGCAGGGCAGCGACGCCGCCAGCACTGAAAGTGACCGCAACGGCGATCGCAAGAACTTTGATGGCGGGGAGGCGTTCTGGGGCGTCTACTTACCGTTTTTAAGATCTTTGGAATTACATGTGTTTTGTGCAGAGTATAAGTTGTTTTGAAAATCATAAAGAGGTTTTATGTTCACGAGCCACAAGAATAATTCATATGAGGGTACAATTTCACCATCTTTACAGCACATGATTTTCATGTACAAGAAAGGGGATTTATTCACCATAGAAGTACATACTTCCTCATTATTTACTCCTGTGTCTCCTCTCACATGCAATAGGCAGGCTTGTATTGTATTTCAGGCTGTGTATTGTACCTGTTTTTCTTAATAATGGTAAAACAGAAGTTATGCAGTGTGTGTAATGCTAGATTTTCCCCTAGCTCATCTGACTCAATATCATGTGAGCAGTGTAGTCAGTCATCACAAAATGCCGATAACAATGTTGCAGAGTGTCCAGAGCCCTCCTGGCTGGGGGCTATCAAATCTATGATGTCTGATATGTCATCTCAACTCACTGTAAATGCCAATAAAACTCAGGAACTGCAACAAGCAGTGGCAAATCTAGCTGCTAAACATCCCCCCCTGTCCACTGCAGGTGCACAAAAGCGTGCTTTACCTATCAGATACTGATGATGATATACAGGATGATGTGGACCCCATATGCGGGGACTCCACCCCTACACAGGGTATTGAACCCCTTATATTAGCTATACGGGATGTGTTAAAGCTCCCCCTAGAGGATGCTACTAATCGGCAGTCATTTTTCCTCCCACAAGACAAACTGAATGTCACATTTCCTGATTCTAAAGAAGTAAATGATTTATTTAAATTAGCCTGGAAAAATCCAGATAAAAAATATCAGGTGTCCAAGAGGTTTTTAAGTACCTTCCCTTTTGCCCCTGAAGGCAGGATATTCTGGGAAGAATCTCCCGCAGTGGATGTCTCCGTCTCTCGCTTCTCTAAAAAGTTGGTGCTCCCTGCTCCGGGCTCTTTTACGGTGAAAGATTCGGGGATAGGAAAATAGAGACCACTCTAAAATCTATCTACACTGCTGCAGGTATAGCTCAAAGGCTGGTCATTGCTGGTTGCTAGTTGACAAATGCCATTCATACGTGGGCTACTCAAATTCAAGAGGGCCTTTCAGGGGATATGACCTTAGTTACTACTGTAACTTTCCTAAAACACATTCAGGACACGGCAAGAGTCCTCTGTGACTCCCTTAAAGAGATTGGCAATATACAGGCTAGAACCACTGCTATGTCTGTGTCTGCTCGCAGAGTCATATGGTTGCGTCGGTGGATTGCAGACGCTGACTCCAAACGTAATGTGGAATCTCTTCCCTTCACAGGTGAATGGCTCTTTGGAGTGGAATTGGACATCTGGATCTCCTAAGCTGCTGCTGGAAAATCCACGTTTCTCCCTTCAGGGGCTCCACCTGCTAGACGTATCTACCCGGGACCGTCTACTCAGTCCTTTTCGGTCCTCCAGATTTCGGTCTAGGGCCCGGGGTGCCTCCAATGCAGCTAGAGGCTCCAGAGGTAAGCCTAAGAAACCAGCCGTTGCCGGCTCTCAGGACCAGAGCACCAGTTCAGCTTCCGCTAAGTCTTCAGCATGACGGTGCCCACCCACCATGAGGGGACCTCGTGGTGGGAGCTCGATTACGTGACTTCAGCCACATCTGGGATGGTTCCTGCCAAGATGCCTCGGTAATGGACCTTATTTCTCAGGGTTACAAGCTGGAGTTCGATGGTGCTCCTCCCCAACGATTTTTAAAATCGAGCTTGCCAGCTTTGGAAAATATACGTGTTACGCTACTACTGGCCATCGACAAGCTGGTCCAGTCCCAGGTCATTGTTCCAGTACCCTTGATACAACAAGGACAAGGTTACTACTCCAGTCTGTTTGTAGTGCCAAAGCCAGACGGGTCTGTGAGACCCATTTTGAATCTGAAGTCCTTGAATCCTTACCTGAAGGTTTTCAAAATCATGATGGAATCTTTGAGAGCGGGATCGTGGGCCTGGAATAACAAGAATTCCTTGTGTCCCTGGATATCAAGGACGCCTACCTGCATATCCTGATTTGGCATCCTCATCAGGCCTATCTACGGTTCACCCTACTGAATGAACACTACCAGTTTCAGGCGTTGCCCTTCGGCCTGTCTACAGCTCCGAGGGTGTTCACGAATGTGATGGCGGAAATGATGTTCCAGCTCAGAGTCAACATTGTACCTTACCTGGACGATCTGATAAAAGCAAGTTCCAGGGAGCTTCTATTGATTCATATAGATCGCACTATCCAACTTCTGTCTCACCGCGGGTGGATCCTCAACCTTCAGAAGTCTCAACGGCTCCTGTTTCTGGGTATGATACTGGATACTGTAGCTCAAAAAGTGTTTCTCCCAGAGGACAGGGTGAGATCACTTCAAGAGATGGTTCGCATGGTTCTCCGTCCTGCTCGAGTTTCCGTTTACCTTTGCATAAAGCTGTTGAGAAAAATGGTGGCCACGTACGAGGCGATACAGTTCGGCAGGTTCCATGCCAGACCTTTCCAATTGGACATCCTGAACAACTGGTCCGGTTCACATCTCCAGATGCACCAACTGATTCAGCTGTCAACGCAGCCCAGGATTTCGCTCCTGTGGTGGTTGCAGTCTTCCAACCTGCTGGAAGGTCGACGTTTTGGGATTCAGGATTGGACCCTCCTCACAACGGATGCGAGTCTACGAGGATGGGGAGCTGTCACCAAGGGGGCGCAGTTCCAGGGCAGGTGGTCTGCCCAAGAGGCCCTGCTCCCGATCAACATTCTGGAACTTCGGGCGATATACAATGCTCTGCTTCAGGCCTCACCTTTGCTCAGGGATCGGGCGATCCAGGTTCAGTCGGATAACGCCACGGCAGTGGTGTTCATCAATAGACAAGGAGGGACAAAAAGCAAGGCCTGCATGCGAGAAGTGTCTAAACATACTTCTCTGGGCGGAGAGAAATGCAAGAGCGCTGTCCGCAATTTTCATTCCAGGAGTGGACAACTGGGAAGCGGACTTCCTGAGTCCCCACGACCTCCACCCGGGGGGAGTGGGGATTACATCCTCAGGTGTTTCAACAGGTTGTCGACAAGTGGTTTTACCTACAGATCGACATGATGGCGTCCCGCCTCAGCAAGAAGCTTTGCTGCTATTGCTCATGAACCAGGGACCTTCAGGCGAGGGCAGTGGATGCACTGACGTCACCTTGGCCTTACCGGCTGGTCTACCTATTTCCTCCGATCCCTTTGATGCCAAGGATGATCCAACGGATCAGACATCAGAGTCCAAGCAATCCTGATTGCGCCGGATTGGCCCCGAAGGGTGTGGTACACAACTCTTCTGGACATGTCCGTGGAAGACCCTTGGCATCAGCCGCTACGAAAGGATCTTCTTCAGCAAGGACGGTTCGTCTACCCGGACTTACGGCGGCTTTGTTTGATGGCATGGAAATTGAGCAGAACATCCTAGCTCACAAAGTTATTTCCAAAAAGGTCATTGCCACTATGGTGCAAGCCAGAAAACCTGTGACATCAAATCTATCATATCTGGAGGAGATGCGTCTCTTGGTGCGAGGAACGCATGTATCCGCCTGCGGAGTTTCACTTGGGACGTTTCCTGCAGGCTGGTGTGGATAAAGGCTTATGTCTGGGTTCCGTTAAGGTCCAGATTTCGTCTCTTTCAATTTTTCTTCCAGAAGAAATTGGCTGTGTTGCCAGAAGTTCAGACCTTCTTACAAGGGGTGCTCCACATACAACCTCCCTTTGTGCCGCCTACGGCACCCTGGGCTTTGGATGTAGCGTTACAATTTCTACAGTCCTCCTGGTTCAAGCATCTGATGACAGTAGAAGACAAGTAACTCACATGGAAGAGAGTGATGTTGTTGGCCCTGACTTCTGCTAGATGCGTCTCAGAATTGGGGGCCTTATCGTGTAAAAGTCCCTACTTGGTCTTTTAAGAGGACAGAGCAGAGCTCCGGACTAGACAGCAGTTCCTGCCGAAGGTTGTCTCCGCTTTCCATCTGAATTAACCTATTGTGGTTCCGTCTTGTTCTGACGCTTCGTCTCCTCCGTAGTCTTAGGATGTGGTGCGTGCTTTGAAGATCTATGTCAAACGCACAGCTCGGGTCGGGAAGACTGATTCCTTGTTCGTGCTCTATGAAGCGCAGAAGATGGGTTGTCCTGCTTCAAAGCAGTCCATTTCTCATTGGATTAGGCTTACTATCCAACAGGCCTATGTGTCGGCAGCCTTACCTGTTCCTAAGTCTCTGAAGGCCCACTCTACTAGATCAGTGGGGTCTTCCTGGGTGGCTGCCCGTGGAGTCTCGGCCTTGCAACTATGCCGAGCTGCTACCTGGTCGGGGAAGAACACTTTTGTGAAATTCTATTTTTTCTATTCTGTGGTTTCATACCCTGACCAAAGAGGATACCCAGTTTGGGCAGGTGGTGCTGCAGTTGTCTCCGCACGTTCCCGCCAGTTCTGGAAGCATTGGGACATCCCCATCGTACTAATTCTGTCCCCAATATCCATTATGGATGCTAGAGAAAATAGGATTTCAAATACCTACCAGTAAATCCTTTTCTCGTAGTCCATAAGGAATATTGGGCGCCCGCCTCTGTGTGGTTACTTTCTGCAGGTTCACTGTGTGTTACCTGTTCAGCTGTTGCTGTTACTGTTGCCAGACGTTGCTGGCTTGGTTATGTTTTGTTGTGCTGGTGTATAATTCTCACCACCATTATTGTTGTTATGTTCCTTCTCTCAAGTATGTCATTCTCCTTTACCTATAACTGACCTGTAGGAGGAGGCATAGAGGGGAGGAGCCAGTACACCCAGTGGAAGAAATTTAAAGTGCACTGGCTCCTTTGGACCCATATATACCCATCGTACTAATTCTGGCCCCAATATCCCTTATGGATTGCGAGAAAAGGATTTACCGGTAGGTATTTAAAATCCTGTTTATGTTGTTTGATAATGATAATAAATAAATGTATCATAACCCCCTTAATCTCACTGAGAGTGCATGTACACACAGTATATGCTTATTCAGGCATTTACCTTTAACAACAACTTCCTGCTATCACAGGTACAGGTTTTAAGAAAAAAGCTAATTTTCATGTACAAAAGCATCTAAAACCATACATACTTGCATTTCTGTTTACATGCTTTACTTGCTTTTTAACAAACCTTAAAAATAAATTGCAAAGAGAGTAGGTGATGCAGAGAGATACCAAGGGGTTGATGTATCAAGCAGTGAGAAGAGCGGAGAAGTGGACCAGTGGAGATGTTGCCCGTCAGCTTGTACCAATCATTTTATGGAATGTACTTGATAAATATTTTGTTAAAGCAACTTCACTCTTTTCACTGCTTGGTACATGATCCCCAAGTGTGTTTGGTAACATCCTGTTTATTGTCGCACTGAGCGTTCTCGTAAACAGAGTGTGGGCAAGTACTGGCAATTAGGGTGGCCAATCCCAGGTATCGGTATTGGGAAAAGTGGTCAATCCAAGGATACCCGGGATTGGCTTTGCCTTATGTGTCTGCCCCTCTCGCACCGCCCCTCCCCTCCCACCTCGCACACATAACTCACCATACGACGCAGGTGGGAGACATTCTTCGGACTCGGCGGCGGGTGACGGCGGATGGTTGATTGTGCAGCTCGACCTGTGACTGCACTTCACGCTGCGCAGGGCAAGCCGGGAGGAGGAAGCCGGGCAGTGTCTGAGCGTCCTGAGGATGCACAGCCCAGCTTTTTTTTTTTTTAAATAGAGTAATTTTTATTCGCCACAAAATTAGAGATACAGACATTTCAGAATACATTACTGGTCATAGTGTATAATCACAGTATTCAGTCATTCATAATATCTTTATGGTATTATACATGCATGAATGAAATTCCCCATATTACCATTTCCGTGCGGTCTTCCCGCGGTATACATATTGTTTGTAGTCTGTAGCCAAGTCATGGTTCACATACTTAACATTTTTCAAGTTTTCTCCCCCCACCTTATGTGTAATTACCCCGTCTAGTGAGCCGTATATAGCCCACAACCCCACTACCCCCGAACTAACCCTCTAAACAAACTCAAGCCTAGTCAAGCTGATGTGTGCATGGTGTGATGCGACAGCTAAGTATTTAAGCAACTGCGTTAGGAGAGGTAAAGGGTTCGGCCCAACGCCCCGGGGCCCAAACAGCGCTTCTGCAGCAATGGCCAGTGCCCGTTACATTTGAAGGGCAAGGGAGGAGTATGTGGAAGTGATCCAAGGAGACCAAATCTTCTCGTATCTGGTAAGGGCATTATATTTCATATATACATATCGTTCTTTTAATAGGGTATCATTGATCAAACTTTTAAGAGCAGGTATTGTGGGAGGGCTGGGGGCCATCCATGTCCGCGCGATACACACTTTTGCAAGTGCGCATACGCTGCGGGCATACATGTTTTCCCATCTAGACCCAGAATCCGAGTCACCCACCCCCAGAATGCAAAATCTCGGAGTCAGCATTCCCCTCTGTGTTCCCGTGTGTTCCAGAATCGACCTGACCCCAGCCCAGAACACCTGTAGCAACGGGCATTCCCATATGAGGTGCCAGAATGTGCCTCCGGCAGCCCCGCACTTGGGACAAACATCAACATTATCAGACCTGAATCTGGCCAGCCTGCTCGGTGTCATGTATGATCTATGCAGAATGAAAAGCTGTATCTGCTGAAACCGTAGCGATTTGGTGACCTGGCTCGGATTGCCCAGAGCGCCCTCCCAGTCTTCCCCGTCTATGGGACCCAAGTCACGCTCCCAGTTCGCCCGAAGATTCGAGAGCGGGTCTGCATGTATTGTTTGAAGGAGGTATGAGTAGGTGAAGGAAATTACCTTGACTCGACCCAGTGTTTGTAGAAATGTTTTGATGGGAAATGGGAGGAGCGCCGGGGGGGAGTCTCCAAATTGCGCCTGCAAGGCGTGCCTGAGCTGTAAAAATCTGTAGAAGTAAGAGTTCGGGAGTCCAAACTCCTCCTTTAATTGGTGAAATGATTTCAATGAACCGTCACTATATAGTTGGGACAGTGAGTCTATCGAATACGGAGCCCATACCTCCCCGCCCTCTAGGGACCTCAGTTCATTAAGCATTGTGGAGTGCCATAGGGGAGTATCAGGGTCCATGCCTTCATACCCGAGTAGGCCCTTCAATGCTAGCCATATTCTCATCGCCTGAAAGACAATAGGAGGTAAAAATCTGGAAGGGTTTTCCCCCACCAGGACCTGTGCCGGGGAAAGGTCTGGGTAATAGCATTGAAGGAACGCCCGGCCCAGCCCAGCCCCACCCCCCTCCCGAAGCCACATATTGATATGTGATAGCTGAGCAGCATAATAATATAGTTGGAAGTGGGGCAAGGCCAGACCGCCGTCCCCTTTCTGCCTGGTGAGGGTGGTTAATTTAATTCTAGCTCTTTTATTGGCCCATACAAAGGAGGACAGGACGCTATTTAATTTCCTGAAGAAGGCTGGAAAAATGAACACAGGGGACTGTAGTAGAACATACAATAGTTTAGGCAGGACTACCATTTTAATAAGGCCGACCCTGCCCGTCATTGTCAGTGGTAGCTTACCCCAGGCTCTAGATTTGCGCACTACTGTTTGTACTAGGGGGTCGAGGTTTAAGGGCACAAAGTCTGATGGGTCGTTTGTAATTAGAATTCCGAGGTACTTAAACTGAACTGTCCAGCACAGTGGCAGGGATATTTTCGGAATCTGAGGGAGGGGGCCTATAATGGGCATAATAAATGATTTAGTCCAATTTATGCGGAGACCCGAATACCCTCCGAATGTCTCGATGACCCGCAGCACAGTGGGCATCTCTACTGCGTAGTCTTGAAGGAATAACAACAAGTCATCCGCATAGAGGGCTATCTTGTCAGTACAGGGGCCGGTACCTATTCCCCCAATGTCCGGGTGCGATCTGATCAGGCAAGCGAGAGGCTCTATGGCTATGGCAAACAGGGCAGGAGAGAGGGGGCATCCTTGTCTGGTGCCCCGTGTCAAAGGGAAGGAGGAGGAAATGTAGCCGTTCACCAAGACCCTGGCGCGTGGATTCTGGTATAGTAGTTTGATCCATTGAATAAAGTTTGGGCCGAAGCCCATGTTCCTCATGACTCCCCACAGGTAAGGCCATTCAACGCTGTCGAATGCCTTGGCTGCATCCAATGAGACTACAGCCGCGTCCGAGGGGAAGTCGCGGGGGGCCTGCAAAATGGTGTATAGCCTGCGCAAGTTAATGGATGTGGATTTCCCAGGCATGAAGCCGGTTTGATCCGGATGAATTATAGATTCAATCACTAGGTTGAGTCGGACCGCAAGAATTTTCGCCAGGATCTTGGCGTCTGTGGGGATAAGGGAGATTGGCCTGTAGGAGTCCAACAACTTGGGGTCCTTTCCAGGCTTTGGAAGCATTATAAGGATCGCCTCGGACATCGAGGGAGGAAGGCTGTTAGTGGCAGTCATTTTAACGTACGTGTCAAGCAGCTGGGGACCAAAGAACTCTATGTACTGTTTATATAGTTCCGTGGGAATACCGTCACTGCCCGGGGATTTACCTCTAGGAGACACCTCCACCGCCGACACCACCTCTTCCAGGGTCAGAGGTGCGTCTAATGCGTCCCTGGCCTCGTGGGAGAGTTTAGAAAGGGGAATGTTTGTCAGGTACAGGTCAAGTTCCTCCGTGGAGCATGTCAGTCTACTGTCGTATACTTCTCTGAAGTAGTCGAGGAACATCTGAGCGATGTCGGGGGTGGCATCTACCGTGGAGCCGCCTGGGTCTAGCATTTGCGCTATCGTGGTCCCAGGTCGATCGTAGTGCACTAAGTGGGCCATCAGGCTACCTGGTCTGTCCGCCTGCATATATATGTTAGTAGCCCTAAACAAAAGGGAACGTGCGTTTATATCTGAAAGGTGGGCCAGCCAGGCCTCCTGAGCCGCAAGCCAGCGGGCCTTCAGCTCAGGAGTACCCTCTGTCAGGTAACGCATCTCCAGATCTCTACACTCAGTCTCAAGCTGTCTTTCCGTCGCCCTTCTAGCCACCTTGCAGGCTGCAATTTTGCCGATCATTGTACCTCGCAAATACGCCTTGAACGCGTCCCAGACAACCGGGGCCGGGGCCGATCCCACATTGTCTGCAAAAAATCCCTCCCATGTGGACACCAACTCCGGGCATTCGCCCAGCTGGGCCAGCCAGGAAGGGTGTAGCCGCCAATATGACTGTCCCCTCTGACATTCCCCATCTATTGAGAGCACCAGGGGCGAGTGATCTGACACCCCCCGTGCCTCGTAACGGACATCCGTCACGCCAGGCAAAAGCCCAGGCGAGACCAGGGCCAGGTCGATTCTAGAAAAAGAGCCATGTGTACCCGAATAACAGGAGTATTGCCTAAGACTAGGATTCCGAATTCTCCAGACGTCTACCCATTGCATACCGTCTAGAAAGTCTGCGAATTTAGATCCCGATGAGGCTGAACCACCCCCCGTCCCTTGATCCCGGGGAGCCCTCCATCTGTCTAAGGAGGCATCCAACACAGCGTTGAAGTCCCCCAAGCAGATGACAGGGGTGTGTGGGGAGGAGGCAACAAACAAGGCGGCCTTTTGCAGGACATCATATGAAAACGGGGGGGGAACATACACAGACAACAGGAAAAAATTACGTGAGAACAATTTACATTCTATGAACACGTATCTACCATGTGGATCTGTATTTACCCTAATCATCTCAAACTGCACAGTCCTCTTAATCATTACCGACACCCCTCGGGAATAGGAGGAGTGCGAGGAATGATATGCCCAGCCCACCCAAGGCCTACGGAGCGACAACAGCCTATTTCCCTCCAAATGGGTTTCGCTTAAACAGATAATATCCGGGCAATATTTCTTGATCATCTTAAACACTAAGGATCGCTTTACTTTGTTGTTAATGCCCCGGACATTCCACGACAAGATTTTTAAGGGAGGCATGTCAGCCAAGTCATCAGCTGGGGCGCAACACTCCTATCTACCACCCAACCCCCCGGCTCCTTACTCGCGCAGTCGCGCCGTCCTCCGGCCCCGGACCTCGAGCCAAACCCCTGGAAACAGTGCAACCCCACCACACCCTCCGAATAGCTAATATGTAGGCTTCTTAAATTCAAAACATAAAACTGAAAAACTACTGGGGGACCAACAGCAGCCCCCCGGCATCCCCCCTCCCCGTATACCTCCCCGAACTGTGGCATACCTAAATCCCTAACCGAACTCTAGCCCTGGAGAACCCAAAGCCTACGGCAACACTGTACTAGGCGTACAGATCAAACAACCCAAAATATTTAAACCCTTATACGTTATACGTTTATAACACTTCTCAGCAAAGTCCAGAACCACTAAACGAGAGGAAGCTCCCTGGACTTATACTTGCGAGTTGTAGGCCCATAAAGGAAGGCGACCCGATGTCAGTCTGGAGCCAGCTGGCGTGCCCCCGGAGCATATCTGTCCAACCAGGAAGCCGCTTCCCTGGGCGAGCTGAAGAATTTGGTCTCCCCATCCGCCACCACTCGCAACCTGGAGGGAAACAGCATTGAATAGGATATATTCAGGTCACGAAGGCGTCGCTTTATGGGGAGAAACTGTGCTCTGTCTTTTTGGACGTCCGCTGCAAAGTCCGGAAATGCCGACACCCGGATTCCATTCCGTATCAGGGGACCCTTCACACGTCCCAGGCGCAGGACGGAGTCCCGGTCCTTGTAGTGCAGGAATTTTGCTATAAAAGTTCGTGGTGGGGCACCTGGTGGTAAAGGCCGGAAGGGCACGCGGTGGGCCCGCTCCACTGCAAACTGAGATGTAAAGGATTCAGCACCATATGCCTCTTTTAACCAGGATTCCAGGAAATCCTCGGGGTGTGCCCCTTCTTCTTTTTCGGGGAGGTCTACGAACCTCACGTTGTTTCTGCGGAGTCTGCCCTCCATGTCCAGGAGTTTGGCTTGTATCGTTGTGACCTGCTGTGTAACCGCAGACACCGATTGTTGCAGAGGGCCGCTGAGGTCTTCCAGGTTGGAGACCCTTGTCTCAGTTTCGCCCACCCTCTCCCGTACTCGCTGGACGTCCTGTCGCAGCAGTGATAAATCGCACTGCACCTTCTCCATCTTGTCCGATAGGCGTTGCTCGCTGGCCGCTATGGCCTCCAGGACCTGCTGGATGGAGGGTGCAGACGGCTGCGTATTCGCCCCCGAGTCGGCCCCAGCCGATGGATCCATTCTGGCAGGGGGGGAAGGCTTAGGAGATGACTGCGTCGACTGAGATGTAGGCTGTCGGGCAAACTTCTCCAGTTTAGCCGCGGCCGCACTCTGGCCGCCCCTCACCATCTTGTGGGGGTCCAGCTGTAATGAGAGTCCCGTTATTCAGTGTCGAAAGTATAACAGTGGAAGGTAAATGCAGCAACAGCAGCACGCCAGTCACTGGGAAAGCCAGACGTTGTAATGAAGGGAGAGGGGAGAAGGGGGACCTGGGGGGTCCAATGGTATAAATAAATATGTCCAGTGTGTGGTATTCCAGCAGTATAAGCAGTAGGAGGCAGGGCAGCTGGGACAGTATCAATCCTTCAGCCCAGTGCAGTCTTCACCCACACTGCACCTTGCTGTGTTCAGTGCCTCAGGGAGCTGCAGGTAAAATGGCCGCCCAGCACAAGGATTTCCCCCTCCTTCCCTCTCTGCACCAGCCTTCAGGGTATCAGGATGGCTTCTGTATGTGGCCCTGAGGGTGCAGGAGTGGGGTGCCGCTCCTTTCCTGTGCCGCTGGACGCCGCGTCCGCCTCGGGCGCTCGATCGTGTGCGCGCGCGCACGCGCCCGGCGGAGCTTCAAAATCGAGGCCGGGGACTGAGCTGCGGCCTAGGCCCGGAGTCCGGGCGGCCGCCGACGCGAGCCGGGAGCGCTCGCACACACACTCCACCGCCTCCCCAGCACCGCCGGGCAGGAGATTAGTCCAGAGGAGAGCAGGATCGGGGCCCCAGGATTGTTGCAGGATTAATTATCCAGGGAGCTCCTCGATCCTGCTGCCTAGTCCTCTGCTGCCGTGGCCACACGCACAGCCCAGCTTTAAAAAAACAAAGGGAAGCATGATTCCTCAATCCCCGGGATTGGAGTTTCCAAGCCCGAGATTGAATACCGGACAGTTTTTGGCCTAAATCCCAGGATCCCGCCGATCCCGGAATTGGCCACCCTATTGTGGATACTCCTAAATTTGCCTGTTTTCCATGTATTGGTGTGCACTAATTATAGGGCTAGTTCAAATGTGTACTGATAATGACTGCTACGAAACTAATATGAGCAGTCCAACCACAGAGATGCACACGGGTATATAGTTATGTGCACGCATTGCAAGAGCAATTTATGCTTGATTTGCATTCATCCCTGCATCAGCTCCATCAGGCTGTTATCTGTTTTCGCCCCATAAAGAACAATGGGGGTCATTCCGACCTGTTCGCACGCAGCGGTTCTTTGCTGTGGTGCGAACGGGTCGCGGCTGCGCGGCGCCCGCAATGCACACGCACGTCATTGCCTGGCGACGGTCGTCGCAGGGCAGCGACGCCGCCAGCACTGAAAGTGACCGCAACGGCGATCGCAAGAACTTTGATGGCGGGGAGGCGTTCTGGGGCGTCTACTTACCGTTTTCCGGGCGTGGAGATCCGAACGCAGGAGTGTCCAGGCGTTTAAAGGGCGGATGTCTGACGTCAATCTCGGGACCTTCGTCGCTGGATCCGTCGCACAGGGTAAGTAGGTCTGACCCTGGTCTTGTTTTGCAGGAAACTTTTTTAGCATAGCAGGGTTGCAAAAGCGATCGCAACCCTGCTATGCTAAAATACCGTCCCCCATAGGCAGCGTCTAGTTGATCGCACGAACAGCAAAATGTTGCTACGTGCGATCAACTCGGAATGACCACCAATGTCAGGTAAAGTTGGTGGAAGCGGTCAGTTTGAGCATAATTAATGTAAATTCTAGTGAGTCTTTGCCCATGAAACCTGCCATCACAAATTTGAGTACAGATTACATCTTATATTACCATTATTATGGCTATTAACTGGATCAAAACACAGACATAAGGGGGCCTCAAATCAGATAGGAGAGGTTTGTTATGCAGAGTCTTCATTTAAGTCTCCAATCACTGCACACAAGCATGTGTTAGCCACAGCCAATCTAATGGACTAAAAACTTACATTTAAGGCAGTTAGGATTTGATTTATGTTGTATCTTGAAGTGTCTAGGAACAATGATTCTTTACATTGTGGGCGGGATGTAATGATGGTGTGATGTGCTAGCTGATCTCAGACTTTTTTTTAAAAGAGGCAGTCACAAGGCAAAACCATGCCTTGTAAGTGATTGCCCCTTTACAAAAAACATCCAAGATCGGCCGGCATCTGACACCTCCGGCTATCTCGGGCGTCATTACAATCGACCCTATGTTTTATGTTTCAGAATACGGATATTTTGCCAATATTTGATAACACTCCTGCATTCTATCACATATATGTAGTATGGGTGGTCTTCAGGTTGCCGACTGACGGGATCCCGGCGCACAGTATACCGGCGCCGGAATCCCGACAGCCGGCATACCAACACTTATTCTCCCTCGTGGGGGTCCACGACCCCCCTGGAGGGAGAATAAAATAGCGTGGCGCGCGGCGCCACCGTGCCCGTAGCGTGGCGAGCGCAGCGTGCCCGCAAGGGGCTCATTTGCGCTCACCACACTGTGGTAAGCCGGCGGTTGGGCTCCCGGCGCCGGTATGCTGGTCGCCGGGAGCCCGACCGCCGGCATACCATACTGAACCCTGTAGTATTACAAGTGATAAGTTACTGTTGTAATGGCATGGAAATGCCACCAAAGGCTCCACAATTTGCAACCCTTTGCGGACCGATCTTGTTCCAAACCCATGGATCTTTTTATGTAGTCTTATGGTGCTACGAACAAAAATCCGCGATTTCTACGAACAAGTCCGGCAGAACCAGAAGTGCATCAGTTGACTTCTCAGCCTCCAGACAGCATTGCAATGTTTATAGAACAATGTTACTGGTAGCCTAGTAGTTGTTTTTTTTTGGGAGGTTTCCTCCAGGCACCCTGAGCACTTAATACAGCTATTTATTTAGATTGCAGATAGTAGACCATCTGTAGGGTTGCTCAGAAATCCGATGGTGCGGTCTCAAGGGTGCACAGTACAGCAATAAATAGCCCAACAGCTGCAGCATTCACATAATTTTGCAGTACTCTTCTCCATCCACCAGTGCTTGGCTACTAGCTAATAATAATAATAATACAGTAATAATAATAATATTATTATCCTTTATTTCTCTTACGTCCTAGAGGACGCTGGGGACTCCAAAAGGACCATGGGGTATAGACGGGATCCGCAGGAGCTTGGGCACACTAAAAAGACTTTGACTGGGTGTGAACTGGCTCCTCCCTCTATGCCCCTCCTCCAGACCTCAGTTAGACTTTGTGCCCAGGAGTGACTGGACACACACTAGGGGAACTCTACTGAGTTTCTCTGAAAAGACTTTGTTAGGTTTTTTATTTTCAGGGAGACCTGCTGGCTACAGGCTCCCTGCATCGTGGGAGTGAGGGGAGAGAAGCAGACCTACTTCTTCTTCGTTCAAGGGCTCTGCTTCTTAGGCTACTGGACACCATTAGCTCCAGATCGTTCGATCACTTGGTTCGCCTAGCTGCTTGCTCCCGGAGCCGCGCCGTCACCCCCCTCACAGAAGCCAGAAGAAAGAAGCCGGGTGAGTATTAGAAGAACCGTAGACTTCAGTGACGGCAGAAGACTTCAGTAACGAGGTACAGCGCAGTGGTAGTGCTGCACTCCATGCTCCCACACACATCACCAACGGCACTCGCAGGGCGCTGGGGGAGAGCGCCCTGGGCAGCAGTTACTGAGGTCATCCAGACTGGCTAAAGGCATATTCGGTGCCCGGGCACCGTATATAATACCCCTGCCAGTATACATTTTCAAATTTGAGCGGGTCTGAAGCGCGCTGGGAAGGGGCGGGGTTAGCCGCACAGCTCACCAGCACCATTTTCTTCTTTTCACAGCCGCTGCAGAGACGCTAGCCAGGGACCTCCATGCTCCTCACAAGTAAAAGGGAGCTAAACGGGGGGGGGGGGGGGGGGGGGGGGGCACAGATAAATTGGTTCTTGTTTGATTATTTCAGCGCTACTGATATATATTATCGTTGTGTAGTATATAGGCGCTGGGGTGTGGGCTGGCATACTCCCTCTGTGTTTCTCTCTCCAGGCTTCCCTGTAGCCTGTCCCCTTTATTGGCCAGTGTGAGTGTGGGGGTGTCGGTACTACATGTCGGCAAGCCTGAAGCTGAGGAGGTTACTGGGGGCGCAGAAAAGGGGCTGGAGATGGCTCTGTCGGCACAGCCGACTGCTGATTGGGTTACTATGTTAAGTACACTTAATGCTAATGTGGCTTTATTGTCTAAGAGGCTTGATAAATCTGATTCTCAGACTCAAACATGGAGAAAATCCATGGAAGATGCTTTGGCTCAGGTGCAGACCCCCTCAGGGTCACAAAAACGTTCCTTTACCCAGATGGTAGATACAGATACCGACACGGAATCGGATTCCGATGTCGACTTTAATGAGGCTACTTTACACCCAAGGGTTGTTAATAATGATGAGCGGATTCGGTTTTACTCGGTTTTACTCGGTTCTCAAAACGGCATCTTATTGGCTCACGGATGTCACGTGTTTTGGATAGCCAATAAGATGCCTTTTTGAGAACCGAGTAAAACCGAATCCGCTCATCACTAGTTGTTAAGAGTATTCAGTACATGATTGTGGCTATTAAAGATGTTTTACATATCTCTGACGAACCTACTGTTCAGGAAACAAGGGTTTGCCTCTTTAAAGGGAAAAAACCTGAGGTGAAGTTTCCCCCCTCTCATGAAATGAATGCTCTTTGTGAAAAAGCTTGGGAGTCGCCGGACGAGAGGTGGCAGATAATTTTTATGGCGTATCCTTTCCCCTCTGATGACATGGAAAAATGGGAGTTGTCTCCAAATGTCGACAAGGCTCTATCCCGTTTGTCCAAGAAGGTGGCGCTTCCGTCCCCTGACACGGCTGCTCTCAAGGATCCGGCGGATCGCAAGCTGGAGACGTCTTTGAAGGCCATTTTGGTTAATACTGGTGCATTGCTCAGACCTGCTGTGGTGTCGGTATGGGTGAGTAGTGCTATTGCTAAATGGGCTGATAATTTAGTTTCTGATATGGATACCCTTGATAAAGATAATATTCTTTTGAGACCGACAGGAGTGTTGATTCATCAATGCACTCGAGTGCTAGGGAAGATGGTAGCGGCTTACGAAGCCATTCCGTTCGGCAGGTTTCATGCCAGAGTGTTTCAGTGGGACCTGCTGGACAAATGGTCCGGGTCTCACCTACACATGCACCGGAAAATAAGTCTATCTTCCAGGGCCAGGATCTCTCTCCTGTGGTGGCTGCAAAGCTCACACCTTCTAGAGGGACGCCGTTTCGGAATCCAGGACTGGGTCCTGCTGACCACAGATGCAAGTCTCCGAGGCTGGGGCGCAGTCGCGCAGGGAAGAAGTTTCCAGGGAAAATGGTCAAGCCAGGAATCTTCTCTCCACATAAATGTTCTCGAGTTAAGAGCCATTTACAACGGCCTCCTGCAAGCGAAGAGTTTTCTCTGACGTCCTAGTGGATGCTGGGACTCCGTCAGGACCATGGGGAATAGCGGCTCCGCAGGAGACAGGGCACAAAATTTAAAAGTTTGACCACTAGGTGGTGTGTACTGGCTCCTCCCCCTATGACCCTCCTCCAAGCCTCAGTTAGGTTTTTGTGCCCGTCCGAGCAGGGTGCAATCTAGGTGGCTCTCATAAAGAGCTGCTTAGAGTAAAAGTTTTGATAGGTTTCTTATTTTCAGTGAGTCCTGCTGGCAACAGGCTCACTGCAACGAGGGACCTAGGGGAGAAGGAGTGAACTCACCTGCGTGCAGGATGGATTTGCTTCTTAGGCTACTGGACACTAGCTCCAGAGGGACGATCACAGGTACAGCCTGGATGGGTCACCGGAGCCGCGCCGCCGACCCCCTTGCAGATGCCGAAGTAAGAAGAGGTCCAGAAACCGGCGGCTGAAGGCTTTTCAGTCTTCATGAGGTAGCGCACAGCACTGCAGCTGTGCGCCATTGCGCTCAGGCACACTTCACACCAGCGGTCACTGAGGGTGCAGGACGCTGGGGGGGGCGCCCTGGGCAGCAATGAGATTACCTTTCTGGCTAAAAAGAATACATAACATATAGTCCCTGAGGCTATATGGATGTATTTCACCCCTGCCAGGTCTCAGAAAAACCAGGAGAAGAGCCCGCCGGAATAGGGGGCGGGGCCTATCTCCTCAGCACACAGCGCCATTTTCCTACACAGCTCCGCTGCTAGGAAGGCTCCCAGGCTCTCCCCTGCACTGCACTACAGAAACAGGGTAAAAAACAGAGAGGGGGGGCATTTTTTGGCGATATTATATATATTTAAGCAGCTATAAGGAAACAACACTTATATAAGGTTGTTCCTATATAATTATAGCGCTTTGGTGTGTGCTGGCAAACTCTCCCTCTGTCTCCCCAAAGGGCTAGTGGGGTCCTGTCTTCTATCAGAGCATTCCCTGTGTGTCTGCTGTGTGTCGGTACGTGTGTGTCGACATGTATGAGGACGATGTTGGTGTGGAGGCGGAGCAATTGCCGGTAATGGTGATGTCACCCCCTAGGGAGTCGACACCGGAATGGATGGCTTTGTTTATGGAATTACGTGATAATGTCAGCACGCTGCAAAAGTCGGTTGACGACATGAGACGGCCGACAAACCAATTAGCACCTGTACAGGCGTCTCAAACACCGTCAGGGGCTGTAAAACGCCCTTTGCCTCAGTCGGTCGACACAGACCCAGACACGGACACCGAATCTAGTGTCGACGGTGAAGAAACGAACGTATTTTCCAGTAGGGCCACACGTTATATGATCACGGCAATGAAGGAGGCTTTGCATATCTCTGATACTGCAAGTACCACAAAAAGGGGTATTATGTGGGGTCTGAAAAAACTACCTGTAGTTTTTCCTGAATCAGAGGAATTGAATGATGTGTGTGATGAAGCGTGGGTTACCCCTGATAAAAAACTGCTAATTTCAAATAAGTTATTGGCATTATACCCTTTCCCGCCAGAGGTTAGGGCGCGCTGGGAAACACCCCCTAGGGTGGACAAGGCGCTCACACGTTTATCCAAACAAGTGGCGTTACCGTCTCCTGATACGGCCGCCCTCAAGGATCCAGCTGATAGGAGGCTGGAAAATACTCTAAAAAGTATATACACACATACTGGTGTTATACTGCGACCAGCAATCGCCTCAGCCTGGATGTGCAGTGCTGGGGTGGCTTGGTCGGAGTCCCTGACTGAAAATATTGATACCCTGGATAGGGACAGTATTTTATTGACTATAGAGCAATTAAAGGATGCATTCCTTTATATGCGAGATGCACAGAGAGATATCTGCACTCTGGCATCAAGAGTAAGTGCGATGTCCATATCTGCCAGAAGAAGTCTATGGACACGACAGTGGTCAGGCGATGCGGATTCCAAACGGCATATGGAAGTATTACCGTATAAAGGGGAGGAATTATTTGGGGTCGGTCTATCGGATTTGGTAGCCACGGCAACAGCCGGGAAGTCCACCTTTTTACCTCAAGTCCCCTCCCAACAGAAAAAGACGCAGTCTTTTCAGCCGCAGTCCTTTCGTTCCTATAAGAACAAGCGAGCAAAAGGACATTCATATTTGCCCCGAGGCAAAGGAAAGGGTAAGAGACTGCACCAAGCAGCCCCTTCCCAGGAGCAGAAGTCCTCCCCGGCTTCTGCAAAGGCCTCAGCATGACGCTGGGACCTTACAAGCGGACTCAGGGGCGGTGGGGGGTCGCCTCAAGAATTTCAGCGCACAGTGGGCTCACTCGCAGGTGGACCCCTGGATCCTGCAGGTAGTATCTCAGGGTTACAGGTTGGAATTCGAGAAGTCTCCCCCTCGCCGGTTCCTAAAGTCTGCTTTGCCAACGTCTCCCTCCGACAGGGCGACGGTATTGGAAGCCATTCACAAGCTGTATTCTCAGCAGGTGATAGTCAAGGTACCCCTTCTACAACAGGGAAAGGGGTATTACTCCACGCTATTTGTGATACCGAAGCCGGACGGCTCGGTAAGACCTATTTTAAATCTGAAATCTCTGAACCTGTACATACAAAAATTCAAGTTCAAGATGGAGTCACTCAGAGCAGTGATAGCGAATCTGGAAGAAGGGGATTTTATGGTGTCCTTGGACATCAAGGATGCTTACCTTCATGTCCCAATTTGCCCTTCACACCAAAGGTTTCCTCAGGTTCGTGGTACAAAACTGTCATTATCAGTTTCAGACGCTGCCGTTTGGATTGTCCACGGCACCCAGGGTCTTTACCAAGGTGATGGCCGAAATGATGATCCTTCTTCGAAGAGAAGGCGTATTAATTATCCCTTACTTGGACGATCTCCTGATAAGGGCAAGATCCAGAGAACAGCTGGAGGTCGGAGTAGCACTAACTCAAGTAGTGCTCCAACAGCACGGGTGGATTCTGAATTTTCCAAAATCCCAACTGATCCCGACGACACGTCTGCTGTTCCTAGGGATGATTCTGGACACTGTTCAGAAAAAGGTATTTCTTCCAGAGGAGAAAGCCAGGGAGTTATCCGAACTAGTCAGGAACCTCCTAAAACCAGGGACAGTGTCTGTGCATCAATGCACAAGAGTCCTGGGAAAAATGGTGGCTTCTTACGAAGCGATTCCATTCGGCAGATTCCATGCACAAATTTTTCAGTGGGATCTGCTAGACAAATGGTCCGGATCGCATCTGCAGATGCATCAGCGGATAAAATTGTCGACAAGGACAAGGGTCTCTCTGCTATGGTGGTTGCAGAGTGCTCATCTGTTGGAGGGCCGCAGATTCGGCATACAGAACTGGGTCCTAGTGACCACGGATGCCAGCCTGAGAGGCTGGGGAGCGGTCACACAAGGAAGAAACTTCCAGGGCGTGTGGTCAAGCCTGGAAACGTCTCTTCACATAAATATACTGGAACTAAGAGCAATCTACAATGCTCTAAGCCTGGCAAAACCTCTGCTTCAGGGTCAGCCGGTGTTGATCCAGTCGGACAACATCACGGCAGTCGCCCACGTAAACAGACAGGGCGGCACAAGAAGCAGGAGGGCAATGGCAGAAGCTGCAAGGATTCTTCGCTGGGCGGAAAATCATGTGATAGCACTGTCGGCAGAGTTCATTCCGGGAGTGGACAACTGGGAAGCAGACTTCCTCAGCAGACACGATCTTCACCCGGGAGAGTGGGGACTTCATCCAGAAGTCTTCCACATGATTGTGGTCCATTGGGAAAGACCAATGGTGGACATGATGGCGTCCCGCCTCAACAAAAAACTGGACAGGTATTGCGCCAGGTTAAGAGATCCTCAGGCAATAGCTGTGGACGCTCTGGTAACACCATGGGTGTACCAGTCAGTGTATGTGTTCCCTCCTCTGCCTCTCATACCCAAGGTACTGAGAATTATACGGCAAAGGGGAGTAAGAACGATACTAGTGGCTCCGGACTGGCCAAGAAGGACTTGGTACCCGGAACTTCAGGAGATGCTCACGGAGGATCCGTGGCCTCTACCTCTAAGAAGGGATCTGCTTCAGCAGGGACCGTGTCTATTCCAAGACTTACCGCGGCTGCGTTTGACGGCATGGCGGTTGAACGCCGGATCCTAAAGGAAAAAGGCATTCCGGAAGAGGTCATCCCTACCCTGGTCAAAGCCAGGAAGGAGGTGACTGCACAACATTATCACCGCATTTGGAGAAAATATGTTGCATGGTGTGAGGCCAGGAAGGCCCCGACAGAGGAATTTCAACTGGGTCGATTCCTACATTTCCTGCAAACAGGATTATCTATGGGCCTCAAATTAGGGTCCATTAAGGTTCAAATTTCGGCCCTGTCGATTTTCTTCCAGAAAGAATTGGCTTCAGTTCCTGAAGTCCAGACTTTTGTAAAAGGAGTACTACATATACAGCCCCCGGTTGTGCCCCCAGTGGCACCGTGGGATCTCAATGTAGTTTTGGATTTTCTCAAATCCCATTGGTTTGAGCCACTCAAATCGGTAGATTTGAAATATCTTACATGGAAAGTAACCATGCTACTGGCTCTGGCTTCAGCCAGGAGAGTGTCAGAATTGGCGGCTTTATCGTATAAAAGCCCATATCTGATTTTCCATTCGGACAGGGCAGAATTGAGGACGCGTCCTCATTTTCTGCCTAAGGTGGTATCAGCGTTTCACCTGAACCAGCCTATTGTGGTGCCTGCGGCTACTAGCGATTTGGAGGACTCCAAGTTGCTGGACGTTGTCAGAGCATTAAAAATATATATTTCAAGGACGGCTGGAGTCAGGAAGTCTGACTCGCTGTTTATACTGTATGCACCCAACAAGCTGGGTGCTCCTGCGTCTAAGCAGACGATTGCTCGTTGGATTTGTAGCACAATTCAACTTGCACATTCTGTGGCAGGCCTGCCACAGCCTAAATCTGTCAATGCCCACTCCACAAGGAAGGTGGGCTCATCTTGGGCGGCTGCCCGAGGGGTCTCGGCATTACAACTCTGCCGAGCAGCTACGTGGTCAGGGGAGAACACGTTTGTAAAATTCTACAAATTTGATACCCTGGCTAAGGAGGACCTGGAGTTCTCTCATTCGGTGCTGCAGAGTCATCCGCACTCTCCCGCCCGTTTGGGAGCTTTGGTATAATCCCCATGGTCCTGACGGAGTCCCAGCATCCACTAGGACGTCAGAGAAAATAAGATTTTACTTACCGATAAATCTATTTCTCATAGTCCGTAGTGGATGCTGGGCGCCCATCCCAAGTGCGGATTGTCTGCAATACTTGTACATAGTTATTGTTACAAAAAAATCGGGTTGTTTATTGTTGTGAGCCATCTTTTCAGAGGCTCCTACGTTATCATACTGTTAACTGGGTTCAGATCACAAGTTGTACGGTGTGATTGGTGTGGCTGGTATGAGTCTTACCCGGGATTCAAAATCCTTCCTTATTGTGTACGCTCGTCCGGGCACAGTATCCTAACTGAGGCTTGGAGGAGGGTCATAGGGGGAGGAGCCAGTACACACCACCTAGTGGTCAAACTTTTAAATTTTGTGCCCTATCTCCTGCGGAGCCGCTATTCCCCATGGTCCTGACGGAGTCCCAGCATCCACTACGGACTATGAGAAATAGATTTATCGGTAAGTAAAATCTTATTTTCTTCAGGGTCTTCCTGTCCTGATCAAGTCGGACAACATCACAGCGGTGGCGTACGTAAACCGCCAAGGCGGAACAAGGAGCAGGGCAGCAATGGCGGAAGCCACAAGAATTCTCCGCTGGGCGGAACAGCACGTAAGCGCTCTGTCAGCAGTCTTCCTCCCGGGCGGGGACAACTGGGAAGGAGACTTTCTCAGCAGACACGATCTCCATCCAGGAGAGTGGGCTCTTCATCAAGAAGTATTTGCAGAAGTGACAAGGCGTTGGGGAACTCCTCTGATAGACATGATGGCGTCTCGCCTCAACAAGAAACT
Organism: Pseudophryne corroboree; assembly: GCF_028390025.1. Lineage (NCBI taxonomy): Eukaryota > Metazoa > Chordata > Amphibia > Anura > Myobatrachidae > Pseudophryne > Pseudophryne corroboree. The sequence continues at coordinate 149,268,394 of NC_086454.1, read as the reverse complement.
TCCGAAGTATTGTTCCAGGTCAAGGGACCCCCAAGCCTGTGCGGTGGACGCCCTGGTAACTCCATGGGTGTTTCAGTCGGGGTATGTTTTCCCTCCGCTTCCTCTCATTCCAAAGGTGCTGAGGATCATAAGACGAACAAGGATTCAGGCAATACTCGTCGCTCCAGATTGGCCACGGAGGGCCTGGTATCCGGATCTTCAGGAATTATTAGTGGAAGATCCCTGGTCGCTTCCTCTAAGAGAGGACCTGTTACTGCAGGGGCCCTGCCTGTTTCCGGACTTACCGCGGCTGCGTTTGACGGCGTGGAAGTTGAACGCCAGATTTTAGCTCGGAAGGGTATTCCCGGGGAAGTCATTCCCACTCTCCTTAAGGCTAGGAAGGAGGTCACGGCGAAACATTATCACCGTATTTGGAGAAAATATGTGTCGTGGTGTGAATCCAAAGCAGCTCCTGCGGAGGAGTTTCACTTGGGTCGTTTCCTCCATTTTTTGCAGGCAGGCGTGGATGCGGGCCTGAAATTGGGTTCCATCAAAGTGCAGATTTCAGCCTTATCTATTTTCTTTCAAAAGGAATTGGCCGTCCTTCCTAAGTTTCAGACTTTTGTGAAGGGAGTGCTGCATATCCATCCTCCTTTTGTACCACCCGTGGCGCCGTGGGATCTGGAAGTGGTGTTGCAGTTTCTTATGTCTCACTGGTTTGAGCCTTTGCGTAAGGTTGAGTTAAAGTTTCTCACTTGGAAAGTGGTCATGCTTTTGGCTCTTGCGTCTGCCAGTTGGCGGCCTTGTCTCACAAGAGCCCCTTATTTGATCTTCCATGCGGATAGAGCGGAATTGAGGACTCTGCAACAATTTATGCCGAAGGTGGTCTCTTCGTTTCATATTAACCAACCTATTGTGGTGCCTGTGGCTACGGATGCTGTGGCGGTCCCAAAATCTCTTGATATTGTAAGAGCTTTGAAAATTTACGTCGCCAGGACGGCTCTTACTAGGAAGACAGAGGCTCTGTTTGTCCTGTATGCTTCCAACAAGATTGGAAATCCTGCTTCTAAGCAACTATTGCTCGCTGGATTTGTAATACGATTCAGCAAGCTCATTCTTCGGTTGGGCTACCGTTGCCGAAATCCGTAAAGGCCCATTCTCCCAGGAAAGTGGGCTCATCTTGGGCGGCTGCGCGAGGGGTCTTGGCACTTCAACTTTGCCGAGCAGCCACGTGGTCGGGTTCGAACACTTTTGCTAAGTTCTACAAGTTTGATACCCTGGCTAATGAGGACCTCATGTTTGCTCAATCGGTGCTGCAGAGTCATCCGCACTCTCCCGCCCGGTCTGGAGCTTTGGTATAAACCCCATGGTCCTTTTGGAGTCCCCAGCATCCTCTAGGACATATGAGAAAATAGGATTTTAATACCTACCGGTAAATCCTTTTCTCCTAGTCCGTAGAGGATGCTGGGCGCCCATCCCAGTGCGGACTGTTCCTTGCAGTTAGGTTGATACTGGTTATTTTCGGTTACACGTGGTTGTGTATCAGTTTTTCTTCAGCTTGTTGCTGTTGTTAGTTCATACTGTTATCTGGTTTCATGCTACTCCAGTTGTACGGTATGTTTGTGGTGTGGGCTGGTATGTTTCTTGCCCTTAGTTTAACAAAAATCCTTTCCTCGAAAATGTCCGTCTCTCCTGGGCACAGTTCCTATAACTGAGGTCTGGAGGAGGGGCATAGAGGGAGGAGCCAGTTCATACCCAGTCAAAGTCTTTTTAGTGTGCCCAAGCTCCTGCGGATCCCATCTATACCCCATGGTCCTTTTGGAGTCCCCAGCATCCTCTACGGACTAGGAGAAAAGGATTTACCGGTAGGTATTAAAATCCTATTTTCTCATACGTCCTAGAGGATGCTGGGGACACCATAAGAACCATGGGGTATAGACGGGATCCGCAGGAGACATGGGCACTTTAAGACTTTGAGTGGGTGTGAACTGGCTCCTCCCTCTATGCCCCTCCCTCAGACTCCAGTTTAGAATCTGTGCACAGGCAGACTGGATGCACACTGAGGAGCTCTACTCAGTTTCTCGGAAAAGACTTTGTTTGGTTTTTTAATGTTCAGGGAGCACTGCTGGCAACAGTCTCCCTGCATCGTGGGACTTAGGGGAGAGAAGTCAGACCGACTTCTAGTGAGTTTAAAGGCTCTGCTTCTTGGCTACAGGACATCATTAGCTCCTGAGGGTTTGGTGCTTAAATAAGTTATTATAAAGCGCTGCAGGGTCTGAGGCATTATATATTAAGGTTTCAGAACCGGGACAGGCGCTGGGTTGTGAGCTGGCAAACTCCCTCTGTGTTTCTCCGACAGGCTTTACTGTGGGTCTGTCCCCCTTTGGCCCAGTGTGTCTGTGGGTGTCGGTACAGGTGTGTCGGCATGTCTGAGGCGGAGTGCTTTTTCCAGGAGGAGACTGTGTTAGGGGCAGAAACGGCTGTGGGAGTGACCCTGTCGGCACCGCCGACTCCTGACTGGGTAAATGTGTTGAATGCTTTGAATGCTAATGTGGCTCTAATTAATAAGAGATTAGATAAATCTGAGTCTCAGAACCAGGTATGGAAAAAATCTGTGGAGGATGTGTTATCACAGGTCCAGACCCCTTCGGGGTCGCATAAACGTTCGTTTGCTCAATTAGCAGACACAGATACCGACACGGACACTGACTCCAGTGTCGACTATATTGATTCCAGATTAGACCTAAAATTGGCAAAGAGCATTCAGTACATGATTGTGGCAATAAAAGACGTGTTGCATATCTCCGAGGACCCTGCTGTTCCTGATACTAGGGTCTGTATGTATAAGGGAAAGAAACCTGAGGTAACGTTTACTCCCTCTCATGAACGGAATACCCTTTTTGAAAAAATGTGGGAAAATCCTGACAAAACGTTTCTGATTCCCAAAAGGATTCAAATGGCGTATCCGTTCCCCTCTGGGATAGAGAAAAGTGGGAGTCACCTCCCATTGTGGACAAGGCGCTATCATGGTTGTCTAAAAAGGTGGCGTTACCGTCTCCTGACACGCCAGCCCTTAAGGATCCTGCGGATTGTAGACAGGAAAATACGCTAAAATCCATTTACGTCACCACAGGTACACTACTCAGACCAGCTATTGCATCTGCGTGGGTGAGTAGTGCTATCGAAAAGTGGGCAGATAACTTGTCATCTGATATAGATACCCTGGATAGGGATACCATCCTTTTAACGCTGGGTAATATCAAGGACGCTGCAGCCTATCTAAAGGAAGCGGCGAGAGATATTGGCATTTTGGGATCAAGGGCCAATGCCATGGCAGTCTCAGCTAGGAGAGCATTGTGGATTCATCAATGGAATGCTGATGCTGACTCTAAGAAAGCTATGGAGTCTCTACCGTTTAAAGGTGGTGTATTGTTTGGTGAAGGTCTCGCTGAGTTGGTATCTAAGGCTACCGCGGGTAAGTCGTCATTTTTGCCTTATGTTCCTCCACAACAAAAGAAAGCTCACCACTTGCAGATGCAGTCCTTTCGGCCAAATAAATACAAAAAAGGCCGAGGTTATTCCTTCCTTGCTAATAGAGGAAGAGGAAAAGGTAAAAGATCTCCGGCCGTGGCAGGTTCTCAGGAGCAGAAGTCCTCCCCGGCTTCTGCCAAATCCACCGCATGACGCTGGGGCTCCTCTGCGAGAGTCCGCACCGGTGGGGGCACGTCTCAAGCTCTTCAGTCAATTCTGGGCTCGTTCGGCCCTAGACCCTTGGATTTTAGAAATAGTGTCCCAGGGGTACAAACTGGAGTTTCAAGACGTCCCCCCTCGATGTTTTTTCAAATCAGCCTTACCAGCTTCTCTTCCGAACAGGGAGGTAGTATGCGATGCAATACAAAAGTTGTGTCTGAATCAAGTCATTGTCTGGGTTCCCCCGGCACAACAGGGAGAAGGCTTTTATTCAAGCCTGTTTGTGGTTCTGAAGCCGGACGGCTTGGTTAGACCAATTCTGAACCTAAAGTCCCTCAATCTTTACCTAAGAAAATTCAAATTCAAGATGGAATCTCTCCAAGCAGTGATCTCCAGTCTCGAGGAAGGGGATTTCATGGTGTCGGTCGACATAAAGGATGCCTACTTACACATCCCCATATATCCTCTGCATCAGGCTTACCTGCGATTTGCTACTCAGGATTGTCATTACCAATTTCAGACGCTGCCGTTTGGTCTGTCCACGGCTCCGAGAATTTTCACCAAGGTAATGGCGGAAATGATGGTTCTCCTTCGCAGGAAAGGAGTCACAATTATACTGATAAATGCGAGATCCAAATACAAGCTGGAGCAGGACATTGCGCTCTCCCTGACAGTTCTGCAACAACATGGTTGGCTCCTAAACCTGCCGAAGTCACAGTTGAATCCGACGAAGCGGCTGTTGTTTTTGGGAATGATTTTGGACACGGAATTACAGAGAGTTTTTCTTCCAGAAGAGAAGGCTCTGGAAATTCAGAGTTTGGTCAAACAAATTCTGAAACCAGCGAGAGTATCAGTTCATCAATGCACTCAGTTGCTGGGGAAGATGGTGGCGGCCTACGAGGCCATTCAGTTTGGCAGATTCCATGCCAGAGTGTTTCAGTGGGACTTATTGGACAAGTGGTCCGGATCCCATCTGCACATACACCGGAAAATAATTCTATCCTCCAAGACCAGAATCTCACTCCTGTGGTGGCTGCACAGCTCTCACCTCCTAGAGGGACGCAGGTTCGGGATCCAGGACTGGATCCTAGTAACCACGGATGCGAGTCTCCGAGGCTGGGGAGCAGTCACACAGGTGGAAACCTTCCAGGGAAAATGGTCAAGCCAGGAAGTTTGTCTACACATAAACGTTCTGGAGTTAAGGGCCATTTACAATGGCCTTCTTCAAGCGGAACATCTTCTTCGCAACCGGCCCATCCTAATACAATCGGACAATATAACAGCAGTAGCGCACATAAACCGCCAGGGCGGAACAGAGAGCAGGGCGGCAATGGCAGAGGCCACAAAAGTTCTACGCTGGGCGGAAAGACATTCAAGCGCTCTGTCAGCAATCGTCATTCCAGGAGTGGACAACTGGGAAGCAGACTTCCTCAGCAGACACGATCTCCATCCAGGAGAGTGGGGTCTTCATCAAGAGGTCTTCACAGAAGTGACAAGTCTTTGGGGAATTCCTCAAATAGACATGATGGCGTCTCGCCTAAACCAGAAACTTCAGAGATATTGTTCCAGGTCAAGGGACCCTCAAGCAATAGCGGTGGACGCGCTGGTAACACCATGGGTGTTTCAGTCGGTGTACGTGTTTCCCCCGCTTCCACTCATCCCAAAGGTGCTAAAGATCATAAGAAGAACAAAGGTTCAGGTAATCCTCATTGCTCCGGACTGGTCAAGGAAGGCTTGGTATCCAGATCTTCAGGAATTACTCATAAGAGATCCCTGGCCTCTTCCTCTACGAGAGGGTCTGTTGCAGCAGGGACCGTGCGTGTACCACGACTTACCGCGGCTACGCTTGGCGGTTGAACGCCGGATCCTAGCCCGAAAGGGTATTCCCAGTGAAGTTATTCCCACACTTCTTCAGGCTAGAAAAGGAGTAACGTCTAAACATTATCACCGTATTTGGAGAAAGTATGGGGTAAATTTACTAACATTCGTAATTTTCTGTTTGAGGTCAAAGTTCAATCACGAATGACATCGAAAGTGTAAATATGCAACTTTTTGAATTTATTACGACTAATTTACTAAGCTGCCGTATTCTGCATTTTCGGTTTTTCCGATGTCGATGTCATTCGTTTTTTTAGGCAGTGTTTTACGTGAGTGACTTGTAAAACACTGCCGACTTTAATACAATGAATCTCGGCCGGATCTGAGAGATCCGTGCTGGGCTTCATTGTGCACCTTGTAAAAAAAATAAAAAATGTTTAAACTTAAAAAAAAAATTGCGTGGGGTCCCCCCTCCTAAGCAAAACCAGCCTCGGGCTCTTTGAGCCGGTCCTGGTTGCAAAAATATGGGGAAAAAATTGACAGGGGTTCCCCCATATTTAAACAACCAGCACCGGGCTCTGCGCCTGGTCCTGGTTCCAAAAATACGGGGGACAAAAAGCGTAGGGGTCCCCCGTATTTTTGAAACCAGCACCGGGCTCCACTAGCTGGACAGATAATGCCACAGCCGGGGGTCACTTTTATACAGCGCCCTGCGGCCGTGGCATTAAATACCCAACTAGTCACCCCTGGCCGGGGTACCCTGGAGGAGTGGGAACCCCTTCAATCAAGGGGTCCCCCCCCTCCAGCCACCCAAGGGCCAGGGGTGAAGCCCGAGGCTGTCCCCCCCCATCCATGGGCTGCGGATGGGAGGCTGATAGCCTTTGTTGAAAGTGTTGAATATTGTTTTTAGTAGCAGTACTACAAGTCCCAGCAAGCCTCCCCCGCAAGCTGGTACTTGGAGAACCACAAGTACCAGCATGCGGCGGAAAACCGGGCCCGCTGGTACCTGTAGTACTACTACTAAAAAAATACCCCAATAAAAACATAAGACACACACCTTGAAAGTATAACTTTAATACATACATCCACACCACCATATACACATACTTACCTTATGTTCACACGAGGGTCGGTCCTCTTCTCCATGTAGAATCCATGGTGTACCTGTTGAAAAAATTATACTCACAAAATCCAGGGTAGAAGGCTCTTCTGCTTGTAATCCATTTGTAATCCACGTACTTGTCAAAATAAAAAAACGGACACCCGACCTCGAACTGAAAGGGGCCCCATGTTTTCACATGGGACCCCTTTCCCCGAATGCCAGAAACCCCCTCTGACTTATGTCTAAGTGGGTTTCTTCAGCCAATCAGGGAGCGCCACGTTGTGGCACCCTCCTGATCGGCTGTGTGCTCCTGTACTGTCTGACAGGCGGCACACGGCAGTGTTACAATGTAGCGCCTATGCGCTCCATTGTAACCAATGGTGGGAACTTTGTGGTCAGCGGTTAACCGAAAGTAACCTCACCGCTGACCACAAAGTTCCCCCAGTGGCACCATGGGATCTTAACGTGGTGGTGCATTTTCTTCAATCACATTGGTTTGAACCTTTACAGAAGGTTGAGTTGAAATTTCTCACTTGGAAAGTGGTCATGCTATTGGCCTTAGCATCCGTAAGGCGGGTGTCTGAGTTGGCGGCTTTGTCTCACAAGAATCCTTATTTAATCTTTCATGAAGATAGAGCGGAGTTGAGGACTCGTCAACAGTTTCTGCCGAAGGTGGTTTCATCGTTCCACATGAACCAGCCTATTGTGGTACTGACGTCTTCGCGGAGTCAAAATCTCTCAATGTTGTCAGGGCCTTGAAGATTTATGTCGCCAGAACGGCTCAACTTAGGAAAACGGAAGCTCTGTTTATCCTGTATGCCGCCAACAAGATTGGAACGCCTGCTTCCAAGCAGACTATTGCACGCTGGATCTGTAATACGATTAAGCATGCTCATTCTACGGCTGGATTGCCGTTACCGAAATCAGTGAAGGCCCACTCTACCAGAAAAGTGGGCTCATCCTGGGCGGCTGCCCGCGAAAACTCGGCATTACAACTCTGCCGAGCAGCTACTTGGTCGGGTTCAAACACTTTTTTGCAAAATTTTACAAGTTTGATACCCTGGCTGATGAGGACCTCATGTTTGGTCAATCGGTGCTGCAGAGTCATCCGCACTATCCCGCTTGTTCTAGAGCTTTGGTATAAACCCCATGGTTCTTATGGTGTCCCCAGCATCCTCTAGGACGTATGAGAAAATAGGATTTTAATACCTACCGGTAAATCCTTTTCTCTTAGTCTGTAGAGGATGCTGGGCGCCCGTCCCAGTGCGGACTCTATCTGCAGTTATTAGTTATGTTTACACACGGGTTGTGTTACGTTATGGTCAGCCTGTTGCTGATGTTGTTCATGCCGTTGACTGGAGTTTCTGTTAAATGCCATGTTGTACGGCGTGTTTGAGGTGTGAGCTGGTATGTGTCCCACCTTAGTTAACAATAAATCCTTTCCTCGAAATGTCCGTCTCCCTGGGCACAGTTCCTATAACTGGAGTCTGGGGGAGGGGCATAGAGGGAGTAGCCAGTTCACACCCACTTAAAGTGCCCATGTCTCCTGCGGATCCCGTCTATACCCCATGGTTCTTATGGTGTCCCCAGCATCCTCTACGGACTAAGAGAAAAGGATTTACCGGTAGGTATTAAAATCCTACTTTATATGGCGCCACATGGGATCCGCAGCGGCCAAATACAGAGTAAACAAATAAGCAAAACATGAAGACAGTAACTTACAGTTCAATGCAGTATAGGGCAAGTACAGGGTATATAAAATAAGAATTTACTTACCGATAATTCTATTTCTCGGAGTCCGTAGTGGATGCTGGGGTTCCTGAAAGGACCATGGGGAATAGCGGCTCCGCAGGAGACAGGGCACAAAAAGTAAAGCTTTAGGATCAGGTGGTGTGCACTGGCTCCTCCCCCTATGACCCTCCTCCAAGCCTCAGTTAGGTACTGTGCCCGGACGAGCGTACACAATAAGGAAGGATTTATGAATCCCGGGTAAGACTCATACCAGCCACACCAATCACACTGTACAACCTGTGATCTGAACCCAGTTAACAGTATGATAACAGCGGAGCCTCTGAAAGGATGGCTCACAACAATAATAACCCGATTTTTGTAACTATGTACAAGTAATGCAGATAATCCGCACTTGGGATGGGCGCCCAGCATCCACTACGGACTCCGAGAAATAGAATTATCGGTAAGTAAATTCTTATTTTCTCTATCGTCCTAGTGGATGCTGGGGTTCCTGAAAGGACCATGGGGATTATACCAAAGCTCCCAAACGGGCGGGAGAGTGCGGATGACTCTGCAGCACCGAATGAGAGAACTCCAGGTCCTCCTTAGCCAGGGTATCAAATTTGTAGGATTTTACAAACGTGTTCTCCCCTGACTAAATAGCCGCTCGGCAAAGTTGTAAAGCCGAGACCCCTCGGGCAGCCGCCCAAGATGAGCCCACCTTCCTTGTGGAATGGGCATTTACATATTTTGGCTGTGGCAGGCCTGCCACAGAATGTGCAAGCTGAATTGTATTACACATCCAACTAGCAAAAGTCTGCTTAAAAGCAAGAGCACCCAGTTTCTTGGGTGCATACAGGATAACAGCAAGTCAGTTTTCCTGACTCCAGCCGTCCTGGAACCTATATTTTCAGGGCCCTGACCACATCTAGCAACTTGGAGTCCTCCAAGTCCCTAGTAGGCGCAAGACACCCCAATAAGCTGGTTCAGGTGAAACACTGACACCACCTTAGGGAGAGAACTGGGGACGAGTCCGCAGCTCTGCCCTGTCCGAATGGACAAACAGATATGGGCTTTTTTGAGAAAAAAACCACCAATTTGACACTCGCCTGGTCCAGGCCAGGTCCAAGAGCATGTTCACTTTTCATGTGAGATGCTTCAAATCCACAGATTTGACTGGTTTTAAACCAATGTGTTTTGAGGAATCCCAGAACTACGTTGAGATCCCACAGTGCCACTGGAGGCACAAAAGGGGGTTGTATATGCAATACTCCCTTGACAAACTTCTGGACTTCAGGAACTGAAGCCAATTCTTTCTGGAAGAAAAATCGACAGGGCCGAAATTTGAACCTTAATGGACCCCAATTTGAGGCCCATAGACACTCCTGTTTGCAAGAAATGCAGGAATCGACCGAGTTGAAATTTCTTCGTGGGGCCTTCCTGGCCTCACACCACGCAACATATTTTCGCCACATGTGGTGATAATGTTGTGCGGTCACCTCCTTTCTGGCTTTGACCAGGGTAGGAATGACCTCTTCCTGAATGCCTTTTCCCTTAGGATCCGGCGTTCCACCGCCATGCCGTCAAACGCAGCTGCGGTAAGTCTTGGAACAGACATGGTACTTGCTGAAACAAGTCCCTTCTTAGCGGCAGAGGCCATAAGTCCTCTGTGAGCATCTCTTGAAGTTCCGGGTGCCACGTCCTTCTTGGCCAATCCGGAGCCATGAGTATAGTTCTTACTCCTCTACGTCTTATAATTCTCAGTACCTTAGGTATGAAAAGCAGAGGATGGAACACATACACCGACTGGTACACCCACGGTGTTACCAGAACGTCCACAGCTATTGCCTGAGGGTCTCTTAACCTGGCGCAATACCTGTCCCGTTTTTTGTTCAGACGGGACGCCATCATGTCCACCTTTGGTAATTCCCAACGGTTTACAATTATGTGGAAAACTTCCCCATGAAGTTCCCACTCTGCCGGGTGGAGGTCGTGCCTACTGAGGAAGTCTGCTTCCCAGTTTCCATTCCCGGAATGAAACACTGCTGACAGTGCTATCACATGATTTTCCGCCCAGCGAAAAGTCCTTGCAGTTTTTGCCACTGCCCTCCTGCTTCTTGTGCCGCCCTGTCTATTTACGTGGGCGACTGCCGTGATGTTTTATCCCACTGGATCAATACCGGCTGACCTTGAAGCAGAGGTCTTGCTAAGCTTAGAGCATTATAATTTTACCCTTAGCTATATTTATGTGGAGAAAAATCTCCAGACTTGATCACACTCCCTGGAAATTTTTTCCTTGTGTGACTGCTCCCCAGCCTCTCGGGCTGGCCTCCGTGGTCACCAACATCCAAAACTGAATGCCGAATCTGCGGCCCTCTAGAAGATGAGCACTCTGTAACCACCACAGGAGAGACACCCTTGTCCTTGGATATAGGGTTATCCGCTGATGCATCTGAAGATGCGATCCGGACCATTTGTCCAGCAGATCCCACTGAAAAGTTCTTGCATGAAATCTGCCGACTGGAATTGCTTCGAAGGAAGTCACCATTTTTTTACCATGGCCCTTGTGCAATGATGCACTGATTTTAGGAGGTTCCTGACTAGCTCGGATAACTCCCTGGCTTTCTCTTCCGGGAGAAACACCGTTTTCTGGACTGTGTCCAGAATCATCCCTAAGCACAGGAGACTTTGGAATATTTAGAATCCACCCCTGCTGTTGTAACAGTATCCGAGATAGTGCTACTCCGACCTCCAACTGTTCCCTGGACTTTGCCCTTATCAGGAGATCGTCCAAGTAAGGGATAATTAAGACGCCTTTTCTTCGAAGAAGAACCATCATTTCGGCCATTACCTTGGTAAAGACCCGGGGTGCCGTAGACAATCCAAACGGCAGCGTCTGAAACTGATAGTGACAGTTCTGTACCACGAACCTGAGGTACCCTTAGTGATAAGAGCAAATTTGGGACATGGAGGTAAGCATCCCTGATGTCTCGGGACACCAGATAGTCCCCTTCTTCCCGGTTCGTTATCACTGCTCTGAGTGACTCCATCTTGATTTGAACCTTTGTAAGTGTTCAAATTTTTTTAGATTTAGAATAGGTCTCACCTAGCCTTCTGGCTTCAGTACCACAATATAGTGTGGAATAATACCCCTTTTCTTGTTGTAGGAGGGGTAATTTAATTATCACCTGCTGGGAATACAGCTCGTGAATTTTTTCCCATACTGCCTCCTTGTCGGAGGGAGACCTTGGTAAAGCAGACTTCAGGAGCCTGCGCAGGGGAAACGTCTCGACATTCCAAACTGTACCCCTGGGATACTACTTGTAGGATCCAGGGGTCCTGTACGGTCTCCGCGTCATGCTGAGAGCTTGTCAGAAGCGGTGGAACGCTTCTGTTCCTGGGAATGGGCTGCCTGCTGCAGTCTTCTTCCCTTTCCTCTATCCCTGGGCAGATATGACTCTTATAGGGACGAAAGGACTGAAGCTGAAAAGACGGTGTCTTTTTCTGCAGAGATGTGACTTAGGGTAAAAACGGTGGATTTTCCAGCAGTTGCCGTGGCCACCAGGTCCGATGGACCGACCCCAAATAACTCCTCTTCCTTTATACGGCAATACACCTTTGTGCCGTTTGGAATCTGCATCACCTGACCACTGTCGTGTCCATAAACATCTTCTGGCAGATATGGACATCGCACTTACTCTTGATGCCAGAGTGCAAATATCCCTCTGTGCATCTCGCATATATAGAAATACATCCTTTAAATGCTCTATAGTCAATAAAATACTGTCCCTGTCAAGGGTATCAATATTTTTAGTCAGGGAATCCGACCAAGCCACCCCAGCTCTGCACATCCAGGCTGAGGCGATCGCTGGTCGCAGTATAACACCAGTATGTGTGTATATACTTTTTATGATATTTTTCCAGCCTCCTGTCAGCTGGCTCCTTGAGGACGGCCCTATCTATAGACGGTACCGCCACTTGTTCTGATAAGCGTGTGAGCGCCTTATCCACCCTAAGGGGTGTTTCCCAACGCGCCCTAACTTCTGGCGGGAAAGGGTATACCGCCCATATTTTCTATCGGGGGGAACCCACGCATCATCACACACTTCATTTAATTTATCTGATTCAGGAAAAACTACTGTAGTTTTTTCACATCCCACATAATACCCTCTTTTGTGGTACTTGTAGTATCAGAAATATGTAACACCTCCTTCATTGCCCTTAACGTGTGGCCCTAATAAGGAATACGTTTGTTTATTCACCGTCGACACTGGATTCAGTGTCCCTGTCTGTGTCTGTGTCGACCGACTAAAGTAAACGGGCGTTTTAAAACCCCTGACGGTGTTTTTGAGACGTCTCATGTCGTCAACCGACCTTGGCGCGTGTTGACATTATCACGTAATTCCCTAAATAAGCCATCCATTCCGGTGTCGACTCCCTAGAGAGTGACATCACCATTACAGGCAATTGCTCCGCCTCCTCACCAACATCGTCCTCATACATGTCGACACACACGTACCGACACACAGCACACACACAGGGAATGCTCTGATAGAGGACAGGACCTACTAGCCCTTTGGAGAGACAGAGGGAGAGTTTGCCAGCACACACCAAAAACGCTATAATTATATAGGGACAACCTTATATAAGTGTTTTCCCTTATAGCATCTTTTTTATATATTTCTAACGCCAAATTAGTGCCCCCCCTCTCTGTTTTAACCCTGTTTCTGTAGTGCAGTGCAGGGGAGAGCCTGGGAGCCTTCCCTCCAGCCTTTCTGTGAGGGAAAATGGCGCTGTGTGCTGAGGAGATAGGCCCCGCCCCTTTTTCGGCGGCCTCGTCTCCCGCTCTTAACGGATTCTGGCAGGGGTTAAATATCTCCATATAGCCCCCGGAGGCTATATGTGAGGTATTTTTAGCCAAAAAAGGTTTTCATTTGCCTCCCAGGGCGCCCCCCTCCCAGCGCCCTGCACCCTCAGTGACTGCCGTGTGAAGTGTGCTGAGAGGAAAATGGCGCACAGCTGCAGTGCTGTGCGCTACCTTAAGAAGACTGAGGAGTCTTCTGCCGCCGATTCTGGACCTCTTCTCGTTTCAGCATCTGCAAGGGGGCCGGCGGCGAGGCTCCGGTGACCATCCAGGCTGTACCTGTGATCGTCCCTCTGGAGCTAATGTCCAGTAGCCAAAGAAGCCAATCCATCCTGCACGCAGGTGAGTTCACTTCTTCTCCCCTAAGTCCCTCGTTGCAGTGATCCTGTTGCCAGCAGGACTCACTGTAAAATAAAAAACCTAAGCTAAACTTTTCTAAGCAGCTCAGGAGAGCCACCTAGATTGCACCCTTCTCGGCCGGGCACAAAAATCTAACTGAGGCTTGGAGGAGGGTCATAGGGGGAGGAGCCAGTGCACACCACCTGATCCTAAAGCTTTACTTTTAGTGCCCTGTCTCCTGCGGAGCCGCTATTCCCCATGGTCCTTTCAGGAACCCCAGCATCCACTAGGACGATAGAGAAACATAGCTGCGTCAGTAGACAGCACTGAAATAAGTATCAGGGTGGGAGAAAACCGAAGGATTTGGTGCAATCAAAGGGAGTATTGAAAATAAGTTAAGTAAGAGACGTTAAAGCACATGAGGGAAGAGGTCCCTGCTCGTGAGAGCTTACATTCTAAAGGGGATCCGGTCTGAAGATCGACAGTGCCTATGTCGACAATGTTTAGGTTGACCACTATAGGTCGACAGGGTTTCTAGGTCGACATGAGTTTTTCACGTTTTACTTTTTTGAAATTTTTCATACTTAACGATCCACGCGGACTACGATTGGGAACGGTAACCTGTGCCGAGCGCAGCGGTAGCAGGCGAGCCATGCGAGGGGACGCGGTGCACTAATTGGGCTTCCTGGTCACTGTACGGAGAAAACAACACAAAACCCCCCATAAAAAACTCATGTCGACCTTTTGTCCTGTCGACCTAGAACTTGTCGACCTATAGTGGTCGACCTAAAAATTGTCGACCTAGACACTGTCGATCTAATGATCTACACCCATTCTAAAGGGGAGGGGCACACAGACAGGGGTGACACAGATGGGGTAGAAAGTGAGCGTGGGCCACATCATTATATGCTCTCATTTGAAAAAGTCCTAAAGGGGTCATTCCGAGTTGATCGCTCGCTAGCAGTTCTTAGCAGCTGTGCAAACGCATTGTCACCGCCCACCGGGGAGTGTATTTTCGCTTTGCAGAAGGGCGAACGCTTGTGCAGCAGAGCGCCTGCAAATTCTTTTTGTGAAAAACAAGACCAGCCCTGTAGTGACTCTTCGTGTGCGTTGATTCTAATGACGGAGGGTCGGCTTTTGACGTCACACACCCGCCCAGCCACACCTGCGTTTTTTCTGCCACGCTTGCTTTTTACCAAACACTCCCTGAAAACGGTCAGTTGCCACCCAAAAACGCCCACTTCATGTCAATCTCCTTGCGATCGGCTGTGCGTTTGGAATCGTCGCTAGAACCAGTGCAAAACCACAAAGAAGTTTGTACCCGTACGACGCACGTGCGCATTACATTGCATACGCATGCATATATTAGCCGTTTTTTTCACTGATCGCTACGCAGCGAACAACGGCAGCTAGCGATCGACTCGGAATGACCCCCTATATCTCTGCTGAAAGTGCCGACATTTAAGCAAAATTTATTTTGATTCTTCTAAAGCCCAATCATAAGTGATTGGTTCCAGTAATAAATATTTTTGGTTTAATGTAACGAAGTACGAGTGCGGCGGCTGTGCGGGTTGCCTGTCGAACTCTGATGTTGTTTTAAAGGGGCAATCATTTACAAGGCTAAACCATGCATTATCCTGCTGGAATACTCCATTATTGTGGGGGGTCCAGGGCTGCAACATAGCGGTTTCCAGTCAATAACGTGTTCAGGCGGACCCAACTCTTGCCATGTGAACACACATGGCATGTGAACACCCCACACCATTATGGTAACCCTGCCAGCCTGCACATTACCATGTTGACAACTGGGGTCCATGGCCTCAGGGGAATTGTGCCACATCCAAACACTACCATCAGCCCAAAGCAACTAGAACTGTGACTTATTGGTCAACACCACATGTTGCCAGTTCTCCAGGGTCCAATTAGTGATGTCTTGAGCCCAGGTGAGGCTCTGTGTCTGGTGTTCTAGTGTTAATAGGGACACTCTGGTGGGTCTTCTGCTCCCATATCCCATGGAAGCTAAAGGGGATCATTCTGAGTTGATTGCTCGCTAGCAACTTTTTGCTGTGCTGCAAACAGATAGTCGCCGCCTATGGGGGAGTGTTTTTTCGCTTTGCAAGTGTGCGAACGTTTTTGCAGCCGATGGCACAAAAAGCTTTGTCGCAGTTTCAGAGTAGCTCTGGACTTACTCAGCCGCTGCAATCACTTCAGACTTTTTGGTCCCGGAATTGACGTCAGATACCCGCCCTGCAAACGCTTGGACACGCCTGCGTTTTTCCAAACACTTCCAGAAAACGGTCAGTTGACACCCATAAACTCCCTTTTTCTATCAATCACCTAGCGATCGGCAGTGCGAATGGATATTTAGTTAAATCCATTGCCCAGCACCAATCCTCTTTTTACCCGTACGACGCGCCTGCGCATTGCAGTGCATACGTATGCGCAGTTTTGCCGAGTTTTAACCTGCTCGCAGCGCTGCAAAAAGTCGCTGGCGAGCGATCATTTCTGTATGACCCCCAAAGAACGCTGCACTGACCTGCTGGATGTGTGTCTGGTACCTCCTGCATTGAATGTGGAGTCCGTATCGCTTGTCTGTTACCACGGACAATTCTGGCCAGACGCAACTGCTCATCATTAAGCACCCGTAGTCTGCTTCTGCGCTGTACATGGTGGGAGGTAATGCCTTCCGTGAGGTATTCCGCTACACAAATGACACCTTAGTTTGAGGAATGTTCACACAACTTTGGAAATGCAATGTTCCATCCGTCGGCACCCACCATCATGCCCCATTTGAACTCCAATAATTAATGTCGAATTGCCATGAGCAGCCTAGCTGGTGTTCAAACTCACAAGATGTCAAGATTACAACAGCTGCAGGATTGGGCATTTCTAAGATGTCACAGTGCAGTGGCGCCACTTTCCATTACTTTTACATACTGTTATCCCATGACTTTTGGCATTTTAGTGTATACCACCTATTTTGTATTGCATTCTGTTATAGAGGTCCCTTCTGAAGAAATCCAAAGTATGATACCATACCACCATGTTTTCCTATTGGACTGGTGTCACTACTGCTAAAGATTGGAAGGGGGACTACAGCGCACGCTTTTAAGAATCCCTAACAATGGAAAATGCCCAGTCAAATTTGTGACCTGAACCATATGGAGAAATTAGTATACATAAGCAATATCTGAGCAACCTCTGGGGATGAGGGGGTGGCCAGGGTTAAGACACTAGGGGGGTGATTTAGAGTTGGTTGCAGATTTTGCTATTTTACCAAAATAGGCGACCACTCAAATCACATGCTGGGTAAGGTCGTTCAGCATGTGTGGCGCCGCCCCGCTATACGATCTCAATTCAATTGCGATCACATCGCAAAAACCTCAAATAGAGGTTCACTCCTGCTTATGCAGCACGGCTGCATGTGCAGGGGCACCACTGCCATGTTTCCGATTGCAGGTGACCTCAACCGGCACCGAAAATGGCCATGACATGCCTGCGTTTCCCTCAGCCTCCCCACCCTTGGATGGTGTCGCCTGTCAATCATAATGATTTATTGCGCACTGCAGCTGCTGCACTTTCGCAGACGGCCAGTAAGCGCCCGTTTGTGCTGTTGCATCGCATTGTGCTGTGATCAGGTCAGAATAAGGCCCTAGGGCCAGTTTGTCAACAAGAATAGGTGATAATCCCTTCTGTGTTAAAAGCTGGCACTTTCCATACAGAGACCAATTTCGCTCATCTTGAAAAGGGGCTCCAGCTAGTATTAACGAGAACCTTTAATGCCATAGAAAGAAAAATCTATGCCTCGTGTGTCCTCATTTTGCACCAGTTGCAGTAGGAAACCCCATTTCTAAACTTCCCGACTATTGCTTTGTTGCTGCTCTTCAGTGCAAAGTGTCTTAATGTTATACTTTTGCAGGCAGTGCGTTTCAGAAGGTTTTTTTATTTAACATCTGCTGACATATAATTATATGAGTTAAATACTCCTCAAAATATATTCTTAAATTGAGCATGATTTGACAATTTTACAGTAAATGAATACTTTTGTATATTCGACCTTCAGTGTGGTTACATGGATTAGCGCGGCATATTTTACACATTTGTGTATACAGTTTGACTTTTTTTAATGTTCTTTCAGCTCAGATGTGAAGGACCACTACAAGGTATTGGGCGTTGGCAGGAAGGCCACAAGCGAGGAAATTAAGAATGCTTTTTTCGCCCAGTCAAAGAAGGTAACTCTCTCATATTATTGTAAATTATTTCTATGGAAATAGATCCCCTTTCAGTACATCTAGAGCAGTAGTGGGCAATCTTCATACAATCACAGGAGACCTCCTGGGCTGCAAGTTCAAGCAATATATTTTATATTTAAAGAAAAAGCCCTACACTGTATATAATAGCATACTGCCGGACAGTCTAATATAAGTAAAAAAAATAATAATAATATATAAATATATATATATATATATATATATCACTGGAAAAGAGTGGCACTCTCAGGACTTCATTCAGGTAAAGAAGGACACAGCGGTCACAAACTTGGTCTAATCGACGTTTCGATAATTTAATATCGTCATCAGGATAACCAGCGGGTACAGACAACAACATTTAAATACCTACTCACCACCCCATGTGCAACTACACCATCGGTGCGGGCGCAGGGTCCATGGACGACAGCAAACTGCGTTGCGCACTTCCTATGCGCCCGGACGCTCGAGCAGTTGCCTAGAGACAAAGACATCATGTGACCTAAACAAACAGAAAAAAACACAATGCAGGAGAATACAGATCAAGTAAACAGCAAATTGGGGGACAAAACAGATGTATGCAGTAGATGACCCCATACATAATAGATACATAATCATATTAAATATCATTTAGCATGTATACAGCTAATCCATGAGAACCGATTAGCTGTATACATGCTAAATGATATTTCTCTAACGTCCTAGTGGATGCTGGGGACTCCGAAAGGACCATGGGGAATAGCGGCTCCGCAGGAGACTGGGCACAAAGTAAAAGCTTTAGGACTAGCTGGTGTGCACTGGCTCCTCCCCCTATGACCCTCCTCCAAGCCTCAGTTGAGATTTTGTGCCCGAACGAGAAGGGTGCAATCTAGGTGGCTCTCCTGAGCTGCTTAGAGTAAAAGTTTAAATAGGTTTTTTATTTTCAGTGAGACCTGCTGGCAACAGGCTCACTGCATCGAGGGACTAAGGGGAGAAGAAGCGAACTCACCTGCGTGCAGAGTGGATTGGGCTTCTTAGGCTACTGGACATTAGCTCCAGAGGGACGATCACAGGCCCAGCCATGGATGGGTCCCGGAGCCGCGCCGCCGGCCCCCTTACAGATGCTGAAGCAAGAAGAGGTCCATAAATCGGCGGCAGAAGACTTTCCTGTCTTCATAAGGTAGCGCACAGCACTGCAGCTGTGCGCCATTGCTCTCAGCACACTTCACACTTCGGTCACTGAGGGTGCAGGGCGCTGGGGGGGGGCGCCCTGGGAAGCAATGAATTTACCTTATTTGGCAAAAAATACATCACATATAGCTCCTGGGCTATATGGATGTATTTAACCCCTGCCAGTTTTCCAGAAAAAAGCGGGAGAAGAGCCCGCCGTGAAGGGGGCGGGGCCTATCTCCTCAGCACACAGCGCCATTTTTCCCACACAGCTCCGCTGGTAGGAAGGCTCCCAGAATCTCCCCTGCATCCTGCAACTACAGAAACGGTAAAAAAGAGAGGGGGGCACTTATTTGGCAAAATAACAGATATAAGCAGCTATAAGGGATAGACACTTATTGTAAGGTTGTCCCTATACATATATAGCGCTCTGGTGTGTGCTGGCAAACTCTCCCTCTGTCTCCCCAAGGGGCTAAGTGGGTCCTGTCCTCTATCAGAGCATTCCCTGTGTGTGTGCTGGGTGTCGGTACGTGTGTGTCGACATGTATGAGGAGGAAAATGATGTGGAGGCGGAGCAATTGCCTATAATGGTGAGGTCACCCCCTAGGGAGTCGACACCTGAATGGATGGCCGTAATTAAGGAATTACGTGACAGTGTCGGCACGTTACAGAAAACTGTTGACGACATGAGACAGCCGGCAGCTCAGTTAGTGCCTGTCCAGGCGTCTCAAACACCGTCAGGGGCTATTAAACGCCCATTACCTCAGTGGGTCGACACGGACCCAGACACAGACACTGACTCCAGTGTCGACGGTGAAGAAACAAACGTATTTTCCAGTAGGGCCACACGTTACATGATCACGGCAATGAAGGAGGTTTTGCACATCTCTGATACTGCAAGTACCACAAAAAGGGGTATTATGTGGGGTGTGAAAAAACTACCCGTAGTTTTTCCTGAATCAGATGAATTGAATGAAGTGTGTGATGAAGCGTGGGTTACCCCCGACAAAAAACTGCTAATTTCTAAAAAATTATTGGCACTATATCCCTTCCCACCAGAGGTTAGGGCTCGTTGGGAAACACCCCCTAGGGTGTATAAGGCGCTCACACGCTTATCAAAACAAGTGGCGTTACCGTCTCCAGAAACGGCCGCCCTTAAGGAGCCAGCAGATAGGAGGCTGGAAAATATCCTTAAAAGTATATACACTCATACTGGTGTTATACTGCGACCAGCAATCGCCTCAGCCTGTATGTGCAGTGCTGGGGTGGCTTGGTCGGATTCCCTGACTGAAAATATTGATACCCTGGACAGGGACAATATATTATTGACTATAGAGCATTTAAAGGATGCATTCCTATATATGCGAGATGCACAGAGAGACATTTGCACTCTGGCATCAAGAGTAAGTGCGATGTCCATTTCTGCCAGAAGAGGATTATGGACGCGACAGTGGTCAGGGGATGCGGATTCCAAACGGCATATGGAAGTATTGCCGTATAAAGGGGAGGAGTTCTTTGGGGGCGGTCTATCGGACCTGGTGGCCACGGCAACGGCTGGGAAATCCACCTTTTTACCCCAAGTCACCTCGCAGCAGAAAAAGATACCGTCTTTTCAGGCTCAGTCCTTTCGTCCCCATAAGGGCAAGCGGGCAAAAGGCCACTCATATCTGCCCCGGGGCAGAGGAAGGGGAAAAAGACTGCAACAGACAGCTTCTTCCCACTAACAGAAGCCCTCCCCCGCTTCTGCCAAGTCCTCAGCATGACGCTGGGGCCTTACAAGCGGACTCAGGCACGGTGGGGGCCCGTCTCAAGAATTTCAGCGCACAGTGGGCTCACTCGCAAGTGGACCCCTGGATCCTGCAGGTAGTATCTCAGGGGTACAAATTGGAATTCGAGACGTCTCCCCCTCGCCGGTTCCTGAAGTCTGCTTTACCAACGTCTACCCCCGACAGGGAGGCGGTATTGGAAGCCATTCACAAGCTGTATTCCCAGCAAGTGATAATCAAGGTACCCCTCCTACAACAGGGAAAGGGGTATTACTCCACGCTGTTTGTGGTACCGAAGCCGGACGGCTCGGTGAGACCCATTTTAAATCTGAAAGCCTTGAACACTTACATAAAAAGGTTCAAGTTCAAGATGGAGTCACTCAGAGCAGTGATAGCGAACCTGGAAGAAGGGGACTACATGGTGTCTCTGGACATCAAGGATGCGTACCTCCATGTCCCAATTTGCCCTTCTCACCAAGGGTACCTCAGGTTTGTGGTACAGAACTGTCACTATCAGTTTCAGACGCTGCCGTTTGGATTGTCCACGGCACCCCGGGTCTTTACCAAGGTAATGGCCGAAATGATGATTCTTCTTCGAAGAAAAGGCGTCTTAATTATCCCTTACTTGGACGATCTCCTGATAAGGGCACGGTCCAGAGAACAGTTAGAGGTCGGAGTAGCACTATCTCAAATAGTACTACGACAGCACGGATGGATTCTAAATATTCCAAAATCGCAGCTGATTCCGACGACACGTCTGCTGTTCCTAGGGATGATTCTGGACACAGTACAGAAAAAGGTGTTTCTCCCGGAAGAGAAAGCCAGGGAGTTATCCGACCTAGTCAGGAAACTCCTAAGACCAGGCCAGGTGTCAGTGCATCAGTGCACAAGGGTCCTGGGAAAGATGGTGGCTTCTTACGAAGCGATTCCATTCGGCAGATTCCACGCAAGAACTTTTCAGTTGGATCTGCTAGACAAATGGTCCGGATCGCATCTTCAAATGCATCAGCGGATAACCCTGTCTCCAAGGACAAGGGTGTCTCTCCTGTGGTGGTTACAGAGTGCTCATCTCCTAGAGGGCCGCAGATTCGGCATTCAGGATTGGGTCCTGGTGACCACGGATGCCAGCCTGAGAGGCTGGGGAGCAGTCACACAGGGAAAAAATTTCCAGGGCTTGTGGTCAAGCATGGAAACGTCACTTCACATAAATATCCTGGAACTAAGGGCCATTTACAATGCCCTAAGTCAGGCAAGGCCTCTGCTTCAGGGTCAGCCAGTATTGATCCAGTCGGACAACATCACGGCAGTCGCCCACGTAAACAGACAGGGCGGCACAAGAAGCAGGAGGGCAATGACGGAAGTGGCAAGGATTCTTCGCTGGGCGGAAAATCATGTGATAGCACTGTCAGCAGTGTTCATTCCGGGAGTGGACAACTGGGAAGCAGACTTCCTCAGCAGACACGATCTTCACCCGGGGGAGTGGGGACTTCACCCAGAAGTCTTCCACATGATTGTAAACCGTTGGGAAAAACCAAAGGTGGACATGATGGCGTCTCGCCTCAACAAAAAACTGGACAGATATTGCTCCAGGTCAAGGGACCCTCAGGCAATAGCTGTGGACGCTCTGGTAACACCGTGGGTGTACCGGTCAGTGTATGTGTTCCCTCCTCTTCCTCTCATACCAAAAGTACTGAGAATCATAAGAAGGAGAGGAGTAAAGACTATACTCGTGGCTCCGGATTGGCCAAGAAGGACTTGGTACCCGGAAATTCAAGAGATGCTCACGGAAGACCCGTGGCCTCTACCTCTAAGACAGGACCTGCTCCAGCAGGGACCATGTCTGTTCCAAGACTTACCGCGGCTGCGTTTGACGGCATGGCGGTTGAACGCCGGATCCTGAAGGAAAAAGGCATTCCGGATGAAGTCATCCCTACCCTGATCAAAGCCAGGAAGGATGTAACCGTACAACATTATCACCGTATTTGGCGTAAATATGTTGCGTGGTGCGAGGCCAGGAAGGCCCCTACGGAGGAATTTCAACTGGGTCGATTCCTGCATTTCCTGCAAACAGGACTGTCTATGGGCCTCAAATTGGGGTCCATTAAGATTCAAATTTCGGCCCTGTCGATATTCTTCCAAAAAGAACTAGCTCTGTTCCTGAAGTTCAGACGTTTGTCAAGGGAGTACTGCATATACAGCCTCCTTTTGTGCTTCCAGTGGCACCTTGGGATCTCAATGTAGTGTTGGGATTCCTAAAATCACATTGGTTTGAACCACTCACCACTGTGGACTTGAAATATCTCACATGGAAAGTGGTAATGCTGTTAGCCCTGGCTTCAGCCAGGCGTGTATCAGAATTGGCGGCTTTATCCTATAAAAGCCCTTACCTAATTTTTCATACGGACAGGGCAGAATTGAGGACTCGTCCTCAATTTCTCCCTAAGGTGGTTTCAGCATTTCACTTAAACCAACCTATTGTGGTGCCTGCGGCTACTAGGGACTTGGAGGATTCCAAGTTGCTGGACGTAGTCAGGGCCCTGAAAATATATGTTTCCAGGACGGCTGGAGTCAGAAAATCTGACTCGCTGTTTATCCTGTATGCACCCAACAAGCTGGGTGCTCCTGCTTCTAAGCAGACGATTGCTCGTTGGATTTGTAGTACAATTCAGCTTGCACATTCTGTGGCAGGCCTGCCACAGCCAAAATCTGTAAAAGCCCATTCCACACGGAAAGTGGGCTCATCTTGGGCGGCTGCCCGAGGGGTCTCGGCTTTACAACTTTGCCGAGCAGCTACTTGGTCAGGGGCAAACACGTTTGCTAAATTCTACAAATTTGATACCCTGGCTGAGGAGGACCTGGAGTTCTCTCATTCGGTGCTGCAGAGTCATCCGCACTCTCCCGCCCGTTTGGGAGCTTTGGTATAATCCCCATGGTCCTTTCGGAGTCCCCAGCATCCACTAGGACGTTAGAGAAAATAAGAATTTACTTACCGATAATTCTATTTCTCATAGTCCGTAGTGGATGCTGGGCGCCCATCCCAAGTGCGGATTGTCTGCATTACTTGTACATAGTTATTGTTACAAAAATCGGGTTATTGTTGTTGTGAGCCATCTTTTCAGAGGCTCCTTCTGTTATCATGCTGTTAACTGGGTTCAGATCACAAGTTGTACGGTGTGATTGGTGTGGCTGGTATGAGTCTTACCCGGGATTCAAAATCCTTCCTTATTGTGTACGCTCGTCCGGGCACAGTATCCTAACTGAGGCTTGGAGGAGGGTCATAGGGGGAGGAGCCAGTGCACACCAGCTAGTCCTAAAGCTTTTACTTTGTGCCCAGTCTCCTGCGGAGCCGCTATTCCCCATGGTCCTTTCGGAGTCCCCAGCATCCACTACGGACTATGAGAAATAGAATTATCGGTAAGTAAATTCTTATTTTAATATGATTATGTATGGGATCATCTACTGCATACATCTGTTTTGTCCCCCGATTTGCTGTTTACTTGATCTGTATTCTCCTGCATTGTATTTTTTTCTGTTTGTTTAGGTCACATAATGTCTTTGTCTCTAGGCAACCGCTCGAGCGTCCGGGCGCACAGGAAGTACGCAACGCAGTTTGCTGTCGTCCATGGACCCGGCGCCCGCAGCGATGGTGTAGTTGCACATGGGGTGGTGAGTAGGTATTTAAATGTTGTTGTCTGTACCCGCTGGTTATCCTGATGACGATATTAAAGTGATATCCATGGCCGATTGACCATTTGTGGAGGCACCTGGGCATTTATGTGCTGTTTGTGAGAGTGCCGGTCCCTACATTGATATATTTATATATATATATATATATATATATATATTATTACACACACACAGTACCAGTCAAAAGTTTGGACACACCTTCTCATTCAATGGTTTTAATTTATTTTCTACATTGTAGATTAATACTGAAGACATCAAAACTATGAAAGACCACACATGGAATTACGTTGTAAACAAAAGAAAAGTGTTAAACAAATCAAAATATGTTTTATTTTTTGGATTCCTCAAAGTAGCCCCCTTTTGCTTTGATGACAGCTTTGCATACTCTTGGCATTCTCTCAATCAGCTTCATGAGGTCTCCTGGAATGGTTTTGAATTAACAGGTGTGCGTTGTCAAGAGTCAATCTGTGGAATGACTTGCCTTCTTAATGTGTTTAAGACCATCAGTTGTGTTGTGCAGAGGTAGGGTTAGTACACAGTTGACACCCATATTTGACTACTGTTGTAATCCATATTATGGCACGAACCACTCAACTCGGCAGAGAGAAACGACTGTCCATCATTACTTTAAGATATGAAGGTCAGTCGATACGGACCACCCCAGGAAAGAGAGACCAAGAGTAACCTCTGCTGCAGAGGATAAATTCATTAGAGATACCAGCCTCAGAAACCGCTACTTAACAGCACCTCAAATTAGAGCCCACATAAATTCTTCACAGAGTTCAAGTAGCAGACAAATCTCAACATCAACTGTTCAGAGGAGACTGCGTGAATCAGGCCTTCATGGTCGAAGAAGCCACTACTGAGGATGAACAAGAAGAAGAAGAGAATTGTTTGGGCCAAGAAACACAAGGAATGGACATTATACCAGTGGAAATCTGTACTTTGGTCTGATGAGTCCAAATTTGAGATTTTTGGTTCCAAACGCTGTGTCTTTGTGAGACGCAGAGAAGGTGAGCGGATGGTTTCTGCATGTGTGGTTCCCACTGTGAAGCATGGAGGAGGAGATGTGATGGTGTGGGGGGGGGCTTTGCTGGTGACACTGTTGGTGATTTATTCAAAATTCAAGGCACACTTAACCAGCATGGCTACCACAGCATTCTGCAGCGCCATGCCATCCATCTGGTTTTCGCTTACTGAGACCATCATTTGTTTTTCAACAAGACAATGACCCCAAACACACCTCCAGGCTATGTAAGGGCTACTTGACCAAGAAGGAAAGTGATGGAGTGCTGCGTCAGATGACCTGGCCTCCACAATCACCCGACCTAAACCCAATTGAGATGGTTTGGGATGATTTGGACCGCAGAGTGAAGGAAAAGCAGCTGTCAATTGCTCAGCACCTCTGGGAACTCCTTCAAGACTGTTGGAAAACCAGTCCAGGAGAATACCTCATGAAGCTGATTGAGAGAATGCCAAGAGTGTGCAAAGCTGTCATCAAAGCAAAAGGGGGCTACTTTGAGGAATCTAAAATATTAAACATATTTTGATTTAACACTTTTTTGTTTACAACATAATTCCATATGTGTTTTTTCATAGTTTTGATGTCTTCAGTATTAATCTACAATGTAGAAAATAAATAAAATAAATAAAAACCATAGATTGAGAAGGTGTGTCCATACTTTTGACTGGTACTGTGTACATATGTATGTATATGTATGTGTGTGTATGTATGTATGTATGTATGTATATATATATATATATATATCTATATATATATATATATATATATATATTTACACTGTAAAAATGCTTATGTTCCCAAAATTGTTCATTATTTTATTTTTTGCAATCAACTAATGGAAAAAAAATAGCGGTTTAAACATAAACATTCACTATTATTTTATTAACAAATTGGTGTATATATAAAATGTATTTATGGATAAATCTTATGTTATTACGCCAGGCAAGTGGGTAATGATGTAAGCAGGAGCCGTATAGCGCTATCAGTAAAGGAAGTGGGAGTCCCTGTGGTGCAGGCTGCACACCCCTCAGCTGTATGTGTTGCAGAGGAGTTATGTCATGAGGAAGTTCTCTCTTGTCTGCTCTGTGACTTGCACGAGAGGCAGTCAGTTGACCACCTGTCGGGATCCTGGCGGTCAGGATACCAACGCTGGAATCCCGACACCAGCTGAAATACCGGCGGTCGGAGTCCTGACCGCTGGCCGGTTACCCGTCTTGGGTGGTGGTCCACGCCACCACCCAAATGGGAATAGAAACCTGTGGCGAGCGCAGCGAGCCCGTGAGGGGGCACGCTGCACTCGTCACCGGGATCTCTGCATCTGTCTCCGGGATCCCGACCGCCAGGATCTCGTACTGATCCCACTTGCAGAGCTGCCCCATGTAGCAACAAGTGTGAACCAAAATGAACAAAGTAAAGTGACAATCACTCCACCACAACAATGGCCACTATGGAAAGAATTAATGGAGAGACATGGAGGCTCCTTTCTACACATATTAAAAGATACAAATACTTTATCCGTACTCGTCCAGCATGAGATGAAAAACAGTAAGTACATTGAAAATAATAATTGGCAGATGCACGTTGTCATTGCCAATTAATATGAATTCAGGTACTGAGATCTGAAGACTTAGGGCCTGAGTCACAGATAGCAAGTGAAAGTAGGCATGCGTATGACCTTAGAAATATGGAATTTGACAGCAGATAATAACGACGTGGCCCATCTAGTACGCCCATGTACACGCAAACACTTACACACTAGGGTTACATTTTGTTGGTAGCCAATTAACCTAACAGTATATTTTTGTGGGAGGAAACTGGAATACCCAGAGGAAACCCACTCCAGCACGGGGAAAATACGAACTCTATACAGTTAGGGACATGGTGGGAATTGAACCCATGACCTCAGTTCTGTGAGGCAGCAATGATAACCATTACACCATCCGTACTGCCCCAATTTCTCACATCTCCGGACCATTTCTCACATCTGTGAAAGCGAATGCACATTCACGGTTATTTCCAGCCTCACAAACGTAAGTGTGTGCGTGCAGTCAGCGAAAAGAGCAAACACATGCAATCATTTGTGCTCCCAAAATGCATTCTTTTTTTTTTTTTTTTTTAAGTAACCTTTTTATTGAGACATCACAGATATTCACATACATCAAACTGCTAAGACTTTTGCGTTATAAGTGAGTAATCATTTAATACAGTGATGGTATTATACATCGTAGACGTAGCCATAAGGGGAGCCGTCACAATCGTCCATTCTTAAACCAAAGATATAGGTTGGTCTTGCACAGCCAATCTAGTCAGGTACCACGTAGTGTTCTTGAGGCTGTTATGAATGTGTAGCCGTGTAGCGAGGGGCAAAGTGGAGATACAAGATTCCCAGAGGTTGAAAAACATCTACTTGTTTGCCTCTATCAACAATAGCCTCCACCCAGTCCATCCTGAATATATGGTGTAGTTTACTCAAAAATAATGGTATCTGTGGTGGTGTACTATCTATCCACCCCTGTAGAATCGTTTTTTTCCCGGCCGCACTAAGGGCTATCAGTAGTTTTTTACATTCCAATGGCATGCGGAGAGTGGGATCAATGATACCCAAAACTGCCCATTCGGGGGTAAAGGGCACATAGGTTATTAAATTAGCCTCCGCATATCTCCTAATGAGATGCCAAAAGTATTGTACAATCGGACATGCCCACAAACAATGATACGTGTCAGCCTCACTCTGGTGGCATCTTGGGCAAGAGTGTGTTTCTGACGTTCCCATATGGTATCGTCGTAACGGGGATAGATAAGTGTTGTGATACACATTAAGAAATAATTCAGTGTACGTGCTTGCTGGGAGGACCTTCCGGGAGTATAGTAGTGCTTTTTCCATTGTTGGTATGGTCAGTCCAGGAAAGTGGGCCAACCATTTGGACATGCCACCTGTCACAGTAGCGTGATCTAATATTGTCCTCAAAAAAGTATAATGTATGGATATGGCCTTGTGACTCGGTACAGGGTGCATTAAGAGACTATCTAGAGGGTTAGTCCAGTCCCCCTCCGCAAAATGTGTAAGAACATGCCTAACGTAAAATTGTGTTTGCAAAAATGGAAGGGGAGACGAAACGACCACAGCATGTCTCGTTGAAACCTCTGAGAAGGTAAGCAAACGGTGGTCCTCCACAGATACCAATGACCGAATCGATGCTATACCAGCCTCCCTCCATGTTGTAAAGGGATGGGCAGCCATGTCGTCCAAGAACTCTGGGTTTTTAATTAAGGGCAAGTGTAAGGAGTAGTATTGATTCAATTTCGCATTGTGGCGCAGTATGTGCCACATTTTCCTAGTAGACCACAAAAGTGGGTTAGACCTAACATGGTCCGGTATCTCCCAATCATGTTGGTGAAGAAAACATGTCAGACCCACATCTGCTAAAAAGTTCTGTTCGAGGGATGTGTTCGTATATACAGAGCTATTTTGCAGCCAATCTCTCAAGTGTCTCAGAAGTGCAGCGTGATTATAAACTACTACATCTGGAAAGTTGATACCCCCATTGGACTTAGGTTGGGCTAGTTTACACAAAGCAATACGTGTCCGGCCTCCCTTCCATATAAAGGTTCTGATGAGTTTATTGATTGTTTGTACGTCCTGTTTAGTCAGCAGTATGGGAAGTGTTTGCAGTGGATATAATATGCGCGGAATAGCGCATATTCGTAGATGTATCGTACATAGTTAATAAAGCCCGTATCAAAGCCTCTTCTCTCCAACACAGTAAACTAATGTGGCCACAAGACCATGTCAAAGGCCTAATTGGCATCGAGGCTGAGAAGCATATTCGAGTCTGTACATGGAGACTGAGATGCCGCCACCGCCGCTAGTGCCATGCGGATTGCTTTAACCGCATGTCTACCAGTTACAAAACCCATTTGAGTTGTGGTGAGTATATCAGGGAGAATGGATTGAAGCCGCGTCGCCATTATCTTGGCCAAAAGTTTGTAGTCAACATTTAATAGACTAATTGGTCTGTATGAGGAAAGAAAATTGGTGTTCCTACCAGGTTTGGGGATAAGTGTAATAAATGCTTCATTAAAGAGAGGAGATGGGGTGCTCCTTTCATGTATAGCTTGAAACAGTTCCAATAAGGTGGGAACAATGTGGGCCTGTAGCATGCGGTAGTAATCTCCCGACAGGCCGTCTGGACCCGGAGATTTACCATGAGTTAAATTGGAGATAGCAGTGTTAATTTCCTCTGCCGTTATTTTTCCCACAATGGCTTCTCTCTGGTCGCGAGTCAGAGGGGGTAGTACCTCATCTATGAGCAGCTGTGATTGTATATCAGTATCTATTTGTGCCGAGCTAAACAAAGATTGAAAATAGGATTGAAATTGATCCACTATTTCTTGAGATTTGGTGATAATACGACTGGACCTGGGGTGGTGTATAGCGGTTATAATGTGTCGTTTTTTGGGAGGTCGGGAAATGACCGCCAGTAATCTACCAGCCTTATTGCCCCATCTATAAAATTTATTTTTAGTAAAGTCTAAGGAGTGTTTCGCCTGGGTGGCTAAATAAGTTTCAAGCAGGCGCCTGGCCTGTTTGTATTCAGTAAGGGTGATCTCTGTTGGAGTAGTAGTGTATGTTTGGAAGGCTAAGGACATTGCCGCTTTTAACGCAGTGTATTCCAGTTTGGATTCCCTTTTTTTTCGGGTGATATAACCAATAATGTGACCCCTCATCACTGCCTTGGAGGCGTTCCAAAAAATGTCAGGTCTATCCCAGTAATCTATATTTTCATCAACGTAATTGGTCCAATGATATGTAAGATACAGTTTAAAATCCTCTGAATCTGGCAAGTATTGGGGGAATCTCCAGATACGATCTGTCGAGTGCATATGGGTTGGGTTATTGCCAGCGTGACAGGGGCATGATCAGAGATCAATATGTCAAGTATATCCACCCCAGCAACCTGGGACATTAAGTCATCGGCAATTAAGAACCTGTCAATACGAGACAACGTTCCATGTGCCAGTGACAAATGGGTATGTGTTTTATCGGTTGGGTGTAGCAATCTCCATGGATCAGAAATGTCTAAGGAATCTTCCCAAAATGCATTCTAATGATGTTGCTCATCTGCTGTCAGTATACATCGGAAGGTCACTGGCATTTGTACCAGTAGTTAGTGCTTTGTGAAATAACAATGTTATTCTGTAAATACAGCAATCATTGCCTACAAATCCATGTACATTACACCATAATTAGTGTATTATGGCTCAGTATCACCCTTTCTTACATAAATCCATGTACCGATTTATTTATTTTTAACTAAAGATGAGCAAACTAAAATCCTTCATTAACATGTGTCTTTGTACATGGTGTCTTACCTCTAGGCTATGAGAGCGCTTACAGGGTTTTCTGTGTTTTTAGAATTTGTATTCTCTATATGGATACAAATAACGACATCAGTCTCCTGGTCATGTGAGATATATATACCTGTGTATATATAGTATATATATTTGCATTGATGTTTATACATGCGAATGGGACTGCATTTGAGGCGTTAAAACACAGGTGAATGTATTTATTAATTAATCCTGTGATTGGTCCATCCGGGTTTAAAAAGAGCCTGGAAATGCCTCCTTGATTATCCACTGACGAAACCGCGTTGTGTATAATAGCGGAGAAACGCGTAAGAAGGCTTCAACAAACAGGACTTTATTGCACTCTAACGGATACTACCACTTTTGAATATTAATCGGCTGTATTAGCTTCTTCGTTTTTGCGGATCATGCAGATGAGAGACCTGGCAAAAGAGGTCCAGACCCCTATTTGAAAGGACATCTGCGGCCGTGAGTATTTATGCAACACACAGTGCGGCTCTAATTGGCGGGGGTTGTAGCATACCGCTGTGAGCTACAGACCACACACAGCGCTCTCCCCCTGCTACTGTGTATCCTATAACAATAAGGACATATGAGAACTACTCCGGCTTAAAGCACGAATGCCCATTTGCCGTTTAAATATATTACAAATAAATAATACAACGGATCCAAGAAATGTTATAAATGTTGTGGATGGTTTGAACTTTAAACCGATTGGAGAGAAAAAAGGGCAAAGGCTATTTAGTGTATATGCAAATTTGCACGTTTAATCTCTTTTTATGTATTATTTTATTCATGTGTATATATTGTTTTTAAAGTGATTTGGTAATAAATTAATTTATGCGCTCCCTTGATAAATATATTGTCTTCTTTTTATGTCTTAGTATGATTCCTGGAATGTAAGTCATTTCTACATGTGAAAGTATTTACTTGCCATTTTAAGTTGCTTATTTAAACACTATTTGTTGTACTGTACTGTGGACAGATGTTCCCAGTGGAATATCTATAAAGGGTGCAAGGTCTGCAGGGCGCATGGACCCACACCACACACACCCTGCACCCATTTCTTCAATACACATACCCCTTTGGGACCGCACATGGCGGGTTGCACCCAGAAGCCGTACACAGATGATTCCCGGGTGCGACCCGCCTCAGGCCCCTTTCACACTGGCATCCCAGCCCGGCATATTGCCGGGTTGGTGACATCATCGGTGACGCGAGCAGAGGTGGTGCTTGGAGATTAGATCTCCAAGCGCCGCCCGTCCATACAGTGTGAACGGGAAACGGGTCGCAGCAACCCGTCCACACAGCACAGCGACCAGGGTTGAAACCTTGTTCAACTTTGGTCGGATATTTACCCTGGGCCTTTTCAGACCGCACAGCAACTCTGGTTATGTGCGCTGATGTGCAATAACCCGGGTTACAAGCTGGTGGTCTGAAAAGGGGTATTATCTTTCCGGAGTCCCATGTTGGCAGCGCTGCACAAATCACTGGGAAATTGGCGCAGCAGTCATGGGGAAAATAACTGGGAAAATGGCCACCGCACCATTTTCCCGGAAACCTGCCCATACTGTACACCAGAGTTTACTAATGCTCAATAGAGCACTGCTGGCTGGAGAGGGGGAGGTCACCTGACGGAGACTGCAGAAGGCCCCCTCCTCTCTTAATGCGCCCCTGGATGTTCCCAACCACTTTACACATATATATACACACACACACACACACACAGTGTATAGGGGGGTCTGAACAGGCGGTCCTGCCTTTATTCTGTTATCCCTGAGTGCCGTAGATATCTACATGTATATTATACTGAGCAAGAGACAGATAGACAGACAGACATGGCCCATGTATATTGTACTGAGAGAGACAGACAGACATGGCCCATGTATATTATACTGAGAGAGACGGACAGACATGGCCCATGAAGAAAAACACTGGATGGAGTTTGAAACGACCGTTGGGCACGGAAGGCATATGTATGAACACAAGTTGCTTTAATACATTTCGTGGTGTATTGATATGAGTGCTGGTCCTTCACTGTCCTGCAGGGGTTGATGAGTGACTTTTTTTATACATATTGAAGTGCCAAAAGTAATGTGATGGGTGCCTAGTATCATGTAGGACTCCCTCTAGCCCAGCGAAGTGCAGCAACTCAACCTGACATTAATTCCTCAACTGGACGGAAGACCTCTGGGGAGATGTTGACCCATGCCACCTGAATAGCTTCCCACAGCTCCCTGATATTTGTAGCTACAGGATCTTGGGTGCAAATGAACCTCTTCACCACGTTCTATAAATGCTGAATTGGGTTCATGTCAGGCAATCGTGGTGGCAATGCCAGTAGTCTGAACACTCAAGAATGCTTCTCAAACCAATACATAATCAAATATTTTTATTTTTTACAACATCTGTGTTGCCCCAATTTTTACCACGCTATTGGATGGCGCGGTTCCAAGGCCAAGCAGCATAAACACTCCTACACCATTTGGGAGACCAACAGACGGCTAAATGTGAGCATCAAAGAGCTTAAGGGGATAATTCAGACCTGATCGTAGCAGCAAATTTGTTAGCAGTTGGGCAAAACCATGTGCACTACAGAGGGGGCAGATATAACATGTGCAGATTGAGTTAGATTTGGGTGGGGTGTGTTCAAACTGAAATCTAAATTGCAGTGTAAAAATAAAGCAGCCAGTATTTACCCTGCACAGAAACAAAATAACCCACCCAAATCTAACTCTCTCTGCACATGTTATATCTGCCACACCTGGGGGTAAATTTACTAAGATGGGAGTTCTATTTAAGATGGGATGTTGCCCATAGCAACCAATCAGATTCCAGGTATTATCTTCTAGAAGGTGCTAGATAAATGAGAAGTAGAATCTGATTGGTTGCTATGGGCAACATCCCATCTTAAATAGAACTCCCATCTTAGTAAATTTACCCCCTGTAGTGCACATGGTTTTTCCCAACTGTCAACAAATTTGCTGCTATGATTAGGTTTGAATTACCCTCTAAGTTCTTGTCAGTGAGGCAATGGCAAAGTTCCTCCATGTCCAGTATGATTTGGGGCCTGTATGAAAGATCTGGCAAGAGATTGCTGATGCAGTCAACGTAGAAGCACCCGTGGTCCGCGCAGTGCTCAGATGGTAAGATATGCCTCGCGAAAAAGAAAAAAAAAGTGAGGTACTAATATCAAAACAATGTAAATGGTTCTCGTAACACTTAAGTGAAAAAAGTTGACTCAGTTTGCAGAGCTGACAGTAATGCATATTTATTTTAAATATTTAACCACATTTTTGCTACCGATTAGGTCCTGTCAAATTGTATAATCTAATGAACTTGTCCAATGATTTGCCTATATTCTTTGATCTTCTTATGGAAGTACAGCAATTAATGATTGACACTTAAATTAGGCCCAAAAGTACTTCTGAACAAATGTAAAGTGACATTGTACTGTATGTTGTATAAACTTGAGCTCTTGCACTACTTTTTTAAAATTTGTTACATTTATCATTTCAGATGGTCGGACTAAGCCTGGGTATACATTACTGGTATATCGGCACGATTTGCCACACCGGAAAGACAAATTGTGCATATCACGTGCGACCCAGTGCAGTGTAATGAAGGATGAACAAGATGTTCTGTCGTTCATTACATTGTGTAATGTGTAGTGGCAATCTGCTATGGTCCGTCAGGGAAGAGCACTCCCCCCGACCATCAGCACAATTGCTGGTTGTGCAGATGTGTACCCGGCCTTACGCAACAGACTGATGCAAAAGCTACAGGATCAACTCCAGTACATGAGGGGGACTGGTAGAGAGCCTATCTCCCAGTGCTTGAGGTTGGTTCCAGTGGAAGATCTGGCGCTTGGGTCCAAAGAGTAAGAGTTGATAGGCGTGGCCCACTACGATTCTGACACACCTACCTTACATTCTGTGACTCATATAATATTTTGTTTTGGGTGTAATGTTTTGTGTCATCTTTTGACGTTTGTAAGTTGACAAGCATTTTTTTTGTTTTGTGTTTTTTTAGCAGATGGTGAGGCCAATTCTCCAGGGACTCCATATGAGCCGGGATGTGACACATACGTCACTACCACAACCATCAGTGCCGCTCCCCTAAACCAGTGACCCTGTTATCCGCCTGCTTACCGAAATGAAGTGGTCACTTGTGAGACAAAATGAGCTGATGAAGAGGCAGACCCAGGCTATCGTTGCCACCATGCGGGAGCACGCTGCTCTTCTTTCCCAAGGACTGAAGGATATTGCTGACAGAATGCCTGGCACAGCTGTGGAATATTCATCAGCTGCACTGGCCTTCTCACAAGATCCATACCCCAGCCCGAATCATTCAGATCCCATCCCCGGCCAGAGTCAAAGAAGATTTGCAATGGCGCGACAAGTGACTGCCCAGTGATCTCTTGCCAGATTTTTGCTGTAGGTCCCATAATTGTGGCTGGACAGTTTGCCGTTGCGTCAAGGATCTTCAGTGTCTTCAGACTCACTTTGGTTATTTCCTGTTTGTATCCTACCTGATGCAGGATTTGTATTTTTTTATTATTTTTTTTTGGCCCTGGAATTTCTTGATCCAACATTGAAACTTGCTGCTGTTTTCTGGTTCTGCTGCATTCCAATATTTAACAAAGTATGCACGCATATGTGTACATATTATTTATTTTAAATTAAATTAAAAACTATCAATGTATGTGTCAGTAATATTGAGTATGGCTGTGCATGCTTAGACTGCTAAGCAAATCCTGGTGTTTTCTTGCCATGTGCAAAAATATTAACCTTCTGTACAGTGCAGAGATGTAAGGGTAGTGTCCATTATTCGCAGCGCTTCACTTTTTCCACATTTTGTTATATTACAGCCTTATTTCAAAATGGAATAAATTCATTTTTCCCTCAAAATTCTACACACAATACCCCATAATGATAATGTGAAAAAAGCTTCTTTTTTTTGGAGATTTTTGCTAATTTATTAAAAATAGAAAAATAAGAAATCACATGTACATAAGTATTCACAGCCTTTGTAATGAAGCTCAAAATTGAGCTCAGGTGCATCCTGTTTACACTGATCATCCTTGAGATGTTCCTACGCCTTAATTGGAGTCCACCTGTGGTAAATTCAGTTGATTGGACATGATTTGGAAAGGCACACAACTGTCTATATAAGGTCCCACACTTGACAGTGAATGTCTGAGCAAACACCAAGCATGAAGTCAAAGGAATTGTCTGTAGACCTCCGAGACAGGATTGTCTCGAGGCACATATCTGGGGAAGGGTACAGAAAAATATCTGTTGCTTTGAAGGTCCCAATAGGCACAGTGGCATCATTCATCCATAAATGGAAGAAGTTCGGAACCACCAGAACTCTTCCTAGAGCTGGCCAGCCGTCTAAACTGAGCGATCGGGGGAGAAGGGCCCTAGTCAGAGAGGTGACCAAGAACCCGATGGTCACGCTGTCAGAACTACAGCATTCATCTGTGGAGAGAGGAGAACCTTCCAGAAAGACAACCATCTCTGCAGCAATCCACCAAACAGGCCTGTATAATAGATTGGCCAGACGGAACCACTCCTTTAGTAAAAAGCACATGGCAGTCTGCCTGGAGCTTGCCAAAATGCACCTGAAGGACTCTCAGAACATGAAAAACAAAAATTTCTGGTCTGATGAGACAAAGATTGAACTCTTTGGCGTGAATGCCAGGCGTCATGTTTGGAGGAAGCCAGGCACCGCTCATCACCAGGCCAATACCATCCCTACAGTGAAGCATGGTGGTGGCAGCTTCATGCTGTGGGGATGTTTTTCAGCGGCAGGAACTGGGAGACTAGTCAGGATAGAGGGAAAGATGAATGCAGCAATGTACATCCTGGATGAAAACCTGCTCCATAGCGCTTTTGATCTTAGACAGGGGCGACGGTTCTTCTTTCAGCACACAGCCAAGATATCAAAGGAGTGGCTTCAGGACAACTCTGTGAATGTACTTGAGTGGCCCAGCCAGAGCCCAGACTTGAATCCGATTGAACATCTCTGAAGTGTTTAAGTCAAATTACTTTCTAATAAATATTTAAAATGCCAGCTCTAATATATACTGCGGACGCCAGGCGCATCTTATTACCATGTGCTATAAATGTGCGCTGTACGTCGCAAAACACTACATCCCATAAGAGAAAACAATGGCCCTCATTCCGAGTTGATCGGTCGGTATTTTTCATCGCATCGCAATGAAAATCCGCTTAGTACGCATGCGCAATATTCGCACTGCGACTGCGCCAAGTAATTTAACAATGAAGATAGTATTTTTACTCACGGCTTTTTCATCGCTCCGGCGATCGTAATGTGATTGACAGGAAATGGGTGTTACTGGGCGGAAACACGGCGTTTTATGGGCGTGTGGATGAAAACGCTACCGTTTCCGGAAAAAACGCAGGAGTGGCTGGAGAAACGGGGGAGTGTCTGAGCGAACGCTGGGTGTGTTTGTGACGTCAAACCAGGAACGACAAGCACTGAACTGATCGCACAGGCAGAGTAAGGTTGAAGTTACTCAGAAACTGCAAAGTAGTTTGTAATCGCAATATTGCGAATACATCGGTCGCAATTTTAAGAAGCTAAGATACACTCCCAGTAGGCGTAGGCTTAGCGTGTGTAACTCTGCTAAATTCGCCTTGCGACCGATCAACTCGGAATGAGGGCCAATACACGTACACATTGTCTGCGTTCCAAAGCTCATTGATGTATATACAGGTTGAGTATCCCTTATCCAAAATGCTTGGGACCAGAGGTATTTTGGATATCGGATTTTTCCGTATTTTGGAATAATTGCATCCTATAATGAGATATCATGGTGATGGGACCTAAATCGAAGCACAGAATGCATTTATGTTTTACATACACCTTATACACACAGCCTGAAGGTCATTTTAGCCAATATTTTTTGTAACTTTGTGCATTGAACAAAGTATGTGTACATTAACACAATTCATTTATGTTTCATATACGCCTTATACACACAGCCTGAAGGTCATTTAATACAATATTTTTAATAACTGTGTGTATTAAACAAAGTTTGTGTACATTAAGCCATCAAAAAACAAAGGTTTCACTATCTTACTCTCGCGCAAAAAAGTCCGTATTTCGGAATATTCCATATTTCGGAATATTTGGATATGGGATACTCAACCTGTATTTGTTATTAAAAGGATATGTATACAATATATCACAATGTACAGTGTGTGTGTGTGTATATATATATATATATATATATATATAGTTACATGTTTATAATTTACACAGGAAGCAGTTATTACAAACTAATTCAAATACAGCCAGCAATACATCACCATATTTGCTCAATGCACCTTCCGCTCCATATCTCTCTCAGCAAAAACAAACAGCCACTGGACAGATAGCATCTCGACCATCACCCGGGAAAGACAGAACAGGAAGCTCTGTGTGTGGGATCAGCTATACACTAAGTCTGTTGGGGGTGTACAGGTCTCTTGTTATTAGTCTAGGGGAGGGAACTTTCTCATTCATGATAAGTCATTGGTCAGTGTGAGGGCTTTTGTTCAAGGTTGCAGGCCTCTGATTTCCTGTCCACACATGCTCCTTTGAATATCCTTTTGTTCCAGTAAAAGTGACTTCATATTCCTACAGTTAATCATCTACTCATGGCAATGTGCTACAACCTAACCATAGGCACCAAATTGACACACACATTCTCCCGATCATCCTGACACCATGCATGACATGCCCATCTTGCTCCGCTCCAACAATACACATACATGACGCTATACTCCACTATATAATTTAAAACCTTATGTCTAGTGCTTGATATGTTCAATTTATGTGCTGTATGAAATATGTGTTGAATATATCTTTGTGGCATGTCTGTGTGAGTGCGTATGTTACCATATATTGCGAATACGCTGTGCGTATTCGCAACCATAGCGACTCATCTGTTTGGAGTTTGGATGTTCTCTCCATGTAATATTTTTGACTTCGACAGAAGAGATCTGAAAATGGCTGTGCACC
Organism: Pseudophryne corroboree; assembly: GCF_028390025.1. Classification (NCBI taxonomy): domain Eukaryota; kingdom Metazoa; phylum Chordata; class Amphibia; order Anura; family Myobatrachidae; genus Pseudophryne; species Pseudophryne corroboree. The sequence continues at coordinate 149,229,594 of NC_086454.1, read as the reverse complement.
GACGCTTCCCATCCAACCTGATGGAGCTTGAGAGGTGCTGCAAAGAGGAATGGGCGAAACTGCCCAAAGATAGGTGTGCCAGGCTTGTGGCATCATATTCAAAAAGACTTGAGGCTGTAATTGCTGCCAAAGGTGCCTCCAGCCCGTCTCCTCTCTTAGTTTTTTATTTTTAATAAATTTGCAAAAAACTTTCCACGTTGTCATTATGGGGTATTATGTGTATAATTTTGAGGGGGAAAAAATTAATTTATTACATTGTGGAATAAGTCTGTAACATAACAAAATATGGAAAAAGTGAAGTGCTGTGAATACTTTCCGGATGCACTGTAGCATCTGATCACAGCATGAAATGGATACATGTATTTTGAAAGGTACATTTTTGTTACAACCAAAATAATAATTTTGTGGGAATCATGTTAGTGTGATATGTTTTGCAGGGTTATTACTGTCTGGGGTGACAGGAGATAGATATATGGTTCCACATAACATCTAAGGGCTTATGGGGGTCATTCCGAGTTGATCGTAGCTGTGCTAAATTTAGCACAGCTACGATCATCTTCCCTGACATGCGGGGGGACGCCCAGCACAGGGCTAGTCCGCCCCGCATGTCATTCTGACCCCCACACAAATACAAAAGCATCGCACAGCAGCGATGCCTTTATATTTGAGGAGTAACTCCCAGCCAGCGCAGCTCCTGCGGCTGGCCGGGAGTTAATTGTCGCTGCCACTGGCCGCAGCGGCTGCGTGAGACGTCACGCAGCCGCCGCGGCCCGCCCCCCAACGGTCCGGCCACGCCTCCGTTGGCCGGACCGCTCCCCCTAAACGGCGGCTTACCGCTGCCGTTCAGCCCCCTCCCACCCAGCGACCGTCTCTGTCTCAGAGGCGATCGCTAGGCAACGAAAGCTGCCATGCGCCGGCGTACTGCGGCGCTGGCGCATGCACAGTTCCAACCCGATCACTGCAATGCGACAAACTGCAGCGAGCGATCGGGTCGGAATGACCCCCTATAATCACATATACCAGAATATTGCTACAAAGTGTACAATTTGGTTTAAAATTGTATTAATCTCTAGCATGTAAAATATGAATGGATAAATGTATTTGCTTATGCACAGGGCACAGAATGTGGGCTGAAAACTGTTATTCCTTACAGCATATAGAAAGTTTCACTGTAAATGATGCAATTGTTAGCGTGCATGGTGTCATCTAAGTGCCAACGAGGCACTGGAAATGCAGCGATCTAGTAGTCCTTTTTTGAAATGGATTAAATACAGTGTACAATAATAACTAAATGTTGCCATTCTTTAAGCAGATGCATATTCCTAACATCTGTGTGTAATACTATTATAATAATAATACTATAGTAATACTATTACTATAATAGTATTGTGAAACTACTAGAAGATTAACAGAGAAATAAGATAATAATTGCATTCAGAGCACACTCTCCTGCATTTGCTGCTGCTCACTGATGTCCGATATCAATGCATTAGAATAGCCCTCAGGTACACAGCACAAGTGTCTCTGATGACCACAAGTAAGAGTGTATGCGCTGTTTGTAAAGGCAGTACACATCCGTGTTCTGCCCACTGTACGCCTACTGTCGCAGATGTTGCGAGCGATGCCAACACACACACTGTCAGTGACCGGACTCTTACCTCCGGCCGGAGGTCCCGGGTTTCGCCGCTCCGACGGGTGGCAGAGCTGCGGCGCCGGGATTCTGCTGCGGCGCGGGCCTCTGGCGCGACCGTCCAGCGCCTGGGGGCCGGAGGCTGGGGACCTGAGGTGCTGTGGCAGGGAGCTGCTGCGGCAAAGGGCTCTGGCGGGGAGTGCGGCTTCCGGGGAGGCAGGGAGTTCAGTCTGCATACTGACTCCCTGTGTATGTGTGTGTGTCCTCTCTGCTGGGGGCCGCCATATTGGAGTCCAATGAAGCCAATTGAGTCCCATTCTGTGTTCAGCCAATCCAGGGCTGGCTTCCCTTACAAAGGGGCTAGCCCAGAGTAAGAGTGCCAGTGCTTCAAGTTGCTTACTTGTGTAAGGTGCTCTAGCTCTGTGCTCCCAGGTTGCTTCAGGTTGTTCCAGGTGCCCTGGTTCCGGTTACTATGTTTCGCTGCAGCAGTCCTATTGCCTCCAGCCCGTCTCCTCTCGTAGAGTGTCCACCGGGACTCCAAGCCGTAGAGGAATCCCGGCCGCTACGGGACCTCCGCAATCTTCAGTTCTTTAAGGAAGAGTTTTTCAGCCACGTCTTTCAAGCCACAGTTCATAATTCCGCAGTTCATTCTCATCAGCCACGTCTTTCAAGCCACAGTTCATCATTCCGCAGTCCATTCTCTTCAGCCTCGTCTTTCAAGCCACAGTTCATAACTCCGCAATTCATTCTCTTCAGCCACGTCTTTCAAGCCACAGTTCATAACTCCGCAATTCATTCTCTTCAGCCTCGTCTTTCAAACCGCAGTCACAAGGCCACAGTTCTTTTCCTCAGTCTCGTTTCTTCAACTCCAACTCATTGACTCCTAGCCCAGACTACATCTTCCATTGGCCTTTGTCTCATGAGAAGGAACCATATCCAGCCCCCTCGTCATCTTCATCCACAGGCAGTTGCTTCCTCGGGCAAGTCTCAGTCGCCGGGTCCTCAATTCCAGCCGAGCGTGACACACACCATGATATGCCCACATTTCACAAGCTGAAGTTGAGGTCTGTGTACTGCCTTGCGTGAACGCACTGGCGAGCGCAGCAAGCCCGTAAGGGGCTCCTTTAGCTGGGTACACACTGGAGCGATGTGTATCAAGCCGATATGTCAGCCTGACGGGCTGAGATATAGGAACCTGGGTACACATTGAGCAATGTTAATGGAGGATGGAATGATCACTGTTCCGACCTTCATTAGCTTACATGGTATCACTAGCGATATCGTCAGGCTTGATGTGCAGTACATCAAACCTGACAACGTCGCTAGTGACCGTGGGCAGCCGCATATTGGGCATACACACTGCGATATGCGCTGAATTGAACGATCTGTTGGTTCGTTCTGCTGGATCAAAGAGATAACGCTCAGTGTGTAGTATCTAGCTTTACAATTACTGAATGTCCAGGCCAGGAGCTTCTTGGAGGGTCTGGTGGGGGCCCAATTCAGCTGCTGAGGGGGACAAATGTCCAGAAAAATAAATGCCTGACAAAGCCAAAATAATAGGTCTTTAGAGTTATATTAGAAAACTGTAAACCTTTTTACGGAAAAATTCAATGAAAATCTCTATGTGCTCTTTGTTTTTTTTTTGTTTTTTTACCTCATAGCTAATACCCATAAAACAAAAATCTATAGGCCTAATTCAGATCTGATCGCAGCAGCAAATTTGTTAGCTAATGGGCAAAACCATGGGCCTAATTCAGATCTGTTCGCTCGCTAGCGTTTTTCTCTTACGTCCTAGAGGATGCTGGGGTCCAAATCAATACCATGGGGTATGGACGGGTCCACCAGGAGCCATTGGCACTTTAAGAGTTTGAGAGTGTGGGCTGGCTCCTCCCTCTATGCCCCTCCTACCAGACTCAGTTTAGAAAATGTGCCCGGAGGAGCCGGTCACAGCTAGGGGAGCTCTCCTGAGCTTTCCTAAAAAAGAAAGGAAAATTATAGCAGGGATCAGTTTCTTGGGGTGCACTCCATCCCATTTACAAATAATTTAATAATTTCATAGATTCGTTACTGAGTGCGTATTCTCGAACAGAAATGACCAATATCCACGTGGAATATTCCTGGATTATGTTCCACCTATGATATTATTATTTATTATGGCCTAATTATTCGGCCATACTAAAGCGAAGTATTAAAAACAATATAGAAATAGAAAAACGTGAAGAAAAGAAAATCTTTATTAGACAGATTTCTGTCTTGTGTAAAAATAAAATATGATTAAAACCAAATTGTGTGCCGCCTATTATTTCTTATATATTCGATATGCTCTTATGATGAGTACAAATGTTTAAAGCTCCAACTATTTATGTGTATATCCACTTATAGGTAATAATGTACTGTTGTCCTTGCCATGGAATTCTATATATAATATATACTTGCACCTATACCCGAATAGTATTCCACTTGTTATATATGTTGTAATGGATTAACCACAGAAATTGGAGGACTAACCATAAATTTTAACATTTAAATCACAGCCTTAATGCTTATAATATGTCCATTCACTTTCTTATGCTAATACCAGCTATTTTCAGTATAGTATTACCTAGTATGTAGGAAGTGGCAACAAATGTTTAATACCAGCCTTGGTATTTATAATGTATCCATTCAATGTTATCTGCAGAGAATGGCAACAAATGTTGCCATATATGTTGTATTTCAAGTTCTCAGCACTCTGCCCTTATTTATATACTAGGGACATTGTGCAGATATTACATATACCAGGCTTCTTGGCTGCGCATGAAATTAATACCCCGGATGTTTTCCTGTATATATAACTGCGTGGTACAGGTGTATATGATTACAGACCTGTAATTACTGACATTATCCCCCAATAGGGAAAATACGTCCCAGATAATAAGTCAGTCTATTAATATCAGGTATGTTAAATGTCCCAGTGTGTTTCCACACACTGATTGCTGCAAGGACTGCTGTTTATAATGCACACAAGCTGTAATGAGGTTTGCAGGAGTCAGCAATTTATATATATATATATATTTATTTTTTTATTTTTTTATTAGCACTCCACACCCTGTTTACTGCAGGGACTGTTGTATATTGCTAATACACACAAGCTGTAATAAGATCTGCAGGGGTCAGTGGTTAGTATGTATATATTTATTGGCGGTGATATTTAGAATCAAGATATACCTATAATTACTGACATCCCACAACAAAGGAAATATGTCCCAAATGGTATGTGGGTCCGTTTAATTATTCCCATACACTTCCAAATGCCTCTGATCTTGTGTTTTTAGGCTCAGCGTTTTATAATAAGGTGTGCAAAAATTAGCAATATATATGAGATTATTAACAGTTGTGCTTCAGATAAAGGTATGCTGACCCTGCTTATTACAGCTATCTGCTATTCAGCATAGCCATACATCATGAGATGATACATGGGCAACTGACAGATTTTTGGTATGCACGCACAGCCGGGCTTCCTATAATCAAGTCTCCTCCATATACTAAACGGTATAAGTGTATACAGTACAAGCAAGTAATTACTGAGCTAAAACATTAGGCATGCATTGGCGGCACACGGCTAACCAATGCGCATTTCGCTCTATGGTAGAGCCCAGAGGAAGCTCTACCATAGAGCGAAATGCGCATTGGTAGAGCCGAAATCTGTCTAATAAAGATTTTCTTTTCTTCACGTTTTTCTATTTCTATATTGTTTTTAATACTTCGCTTTAGTATGGCCGAATAATTAGGCCATAATAATATCATAGGTGGAACATAATCCAGGAATATTCCACGTGGATATTGGTAATTTCTGTTCGAGAATATGCAACTCAGTAACGAATCTATGAAATTATTAAATTATTTGTAAATGGGATGGAGTGCACCCCAAGAAACTGATCCCTGCTATAATTTTCCTTTCTATATATATTTTTGGATCAGTGGGTAGCACCGATATTTATATAGATATGTGTTATGCACATTAAGAACTAAATATATAATTCCCAACATTAAAATCTACTATTATTGCAGACTCCAGGTGCGGGATTGTTTCTTGCAAACTTTCCTAAAACAGTTTAGTTTAGAGTTTATTATTTTACAGGGAGGCTGCTGGCAACAGCCTCCCTGCAGCGTGGGACTAAGGGGAGGAGCAGTGTCCGCCCTGCGGGGTCTGAGCCACTGACTCCGCTGACTGGACACTGAGCTCCAGAGGGGTCTGATCGGTCTCTGCCACAGGGGAACCGCTCGCTCCAGCAGCATGCCGCCGACCCCTTACAGAGCTGAAGCAAGTGGTGAGTTAGTCACCGACCCCCCTAGCAAGTGGGCCGGTGTGAAGATGGCGACAACAGGGGATGGGCGCTCCTGGATGGTACCAGAGGCACACTGTGCGGCGCTGTGAGGAGCGCCCTGGGCCTGCGCTTACCCCTCACACTGGTCAGCAAGCCTGTCGGGGTCCAGGGATCTCAGCCAGCACAAGTCCTCAGGCCAGTTTAAACTTCAGAAGAGCGGGAAGACAGCGCCATGAAGGGGGCGGAGCTTCTCAGAGCGGACCCTGCAGCGCTCCAGCGCCATTTTCCTGCACGCAGTAGCTGAAGGAAGATTCTGGTCCCTTCACAGCAGTTCCAGCTTACTGTATAATGGTACCAGGGGTTGTAGAAGGGAGGGGAGGCTGATATATTGACTGTGTGTCCTGTTAAGGAGCACAAGTCAGCACAGATAAGGGGTTTCTCCTTGTCAAAAGCGCTGGTGTGGGTTGGCTCCAATCTCTGTCTCTCTCTTGCCATTCTTGGGGAGGAAACTCTGTCTTACCCCAACCTGTGTGTGTGTTTGGTGGTCACCTGCAGCAATGTCCAGGGATACAGTGTCATATGCTGCAGAGGATTTATCCTCCCAGGATGATCCCATTCCATGTAATCAGAATAGCACTGGTTTAGCACAGATACCTGCAAGGGAACCAGAGTGGTTTTCCTCTATCAAGACTTGGATTTCTCAAATTTCTGACAGGGTTGATAGTAATGAATCTGCAACCCAGGTATTACAGAACTCTATGACTGTAAGGCCCTTGTCAGGTACCTCGGGTCACCCCACTATATACCCCCACAAAAGTGCGCTTGTGCAGTTAACACAAGACGACACGGATACCGATTCTGACACTACAGATGGTGATGGGGATGTGTTGCGGGGGTCCGCATCTCTTGCAAAGGGGGGTGCAGTTGTTGATAGAGGCTATCAGGGAGGAGGCTTTTTTCACTGAAAACAAGAAAGCCTCGCTAACCTTTCCTGCGTCAAAAGAGCTGAATGCTATATTTGAAAAGGCCTGGGTGACCCCTGAAAAGAAGTTTCAGATCCCTAAGAGGTTTCTGGTAGCTTTTCCTTTCCCTGAGGAGGACAGGAAAAAGTGGGAAAACCCGCCGATTGTTGACGCATCTGTATCCAGACTCTCAAAAAAGGTGGTTTTACCTGTACTGGGATCTACCGCCTTAAGGGAGCCTGCAGATAGGAAAATTGATAATACTCTGAAATCAATGTACACTGCTTCTGGGGCCATATTACGTCCCACTATTGCTAGTGCATGAATTCCAAAGGCAATAGTGAAGTGGTCGGCTACCTTAATTGAGGATTTGGATACGATGGATAGGGATGACGTTGCATTGTATTTACGCAACATTCATGATTCTGCAGGTTTTATGGTAGAATCCATGAAGGACCTGGGGACCATGGCTGCGGGAATTTCTTCCATGTCTGCTTCAGCTTGTCGGGGACTGTTGCTCCGCCATTGGTCGGCCGATGCGAAATCCAGAAGAAGTGTGGAGTCCCTACCCTATACAGGTCAGGCTCTCTTTGGGGAAGCTCTAGACGTGTGGATTTCCACCGCTACAGCGGGTAAGTCTCCGTTTCTTCCCTCAGCAGCACCTGCTCCGAAGAAATCCTTCTCCTCAGCTGCGCAGCAGTCCTTTCGGCCCAACAAGCCTAGAAAGGCCAGATCATTTAATACCTTCTTTAGGGGAGGTAAGGTTAAGTCCAAGAAACCTGCCGCTGCAGGTTCCCAGGAACAAAAGCCTGCTTCAGGTACCCTAAAGTCCTCCGCATGACGGTGGACGGGACGACCCAAAGGTGGGGCCTGTGGGAGCGAGACTCAGACAGTTCTGTCATATCTGGGTATCGTTCGGCCTGGATCCCTGGGTAGTAGATATTGTGTCTCAGGGATCCAGGCTGGAATTTCAAAGTCTCCCTCCTCATCGTTTTTTCAAGTCGGGTTTACCAACTCTGTTGGAGGACAGCACAGTGCTTCAAGACGCTGTCCGAAAGCTGGTGGAGGCACAGGTCATTGTGCCGGTACCACCTCACATGCTGACAAAGGATTACTATTCGAAACTTTTCGTGGTACCGAAACCGGATGGTTCGGTCAGGCCCATTCTGAACCTAAAATCGTTGAACCCTTTTCTAAAGGAGTTCAAGTTCAAGATGGAGTCTCTCAGGGCGGTGATATCAAGTCTGAAAGAGGGGGAATTCCTGGTATCACTGGATATCAAGGATGAGTACCTTCACATTCCGATTTGGCTGCCGCATCAGGCTTATCTCCGCTTTACATTGCTGGACTGTCATTTTCAGTTCCAGGCCCTGCCATTCGGCCTCTCCACAGCACCGAGGGCGTTTACCAAGGTGATGGTGGAAATGATGATGCTACTCCCCAAGCAGGGTGTGAACATCATTCCTTATCTGGACGATCTCCTGATAAAGGCATCGTCCAAGGAGAAGCTGCTGCAGTCTATTGTTCTCACAACGCGACTGCTTCAGAGTCACGGGTGGATTCTGAATTTTCCAAAGTCACATTTGGAACCAACCCAGAGATTGTCATTTCTGGGAATGATCCTGGATATGGAAGTGCAGCGGGTGTTTCTTCCACGGGACAAGGCGTTGGTGAGCGAATCCATGGTCCGGGATGTCTTGAAGCCACCCCGGGTGTCGGTTCATCAATGCATTCGCCTATTGGGAAAGATGGTGGCCTCCTACGACGTTCTCCAGTATGGGAGGTTCCATGCTCGGCCCTTCCAACTGGATCTCCTGGACAAGTGGTCAGGATCTCACCTCCACATGCATCAGAGAATTCATCTGTCGCCAAGGGCAAGGATTTCTCTCCTCTGGTGGCTCCAATTGCCTCACCTCCTAAAAGGCTGCAGGTTCGGGATTCAGCACTGGGTCCTGCTAATAACGGATGGTGGTCAAGCCTGGAAGCCGGCCTGCCCATCAACATCCTGGAACTAAGAGCCATCTACAACGGTCTTCTTCAGGCGGCCCCTCTTCTGAGAAATTGGGCCATCCAAGTGCAGTCGGACAACGTAACAACAGTGGCTTACATAAACCGACAGGGCGGAATGAAGAGCAGAGCGGCAATGTCAGAGGTGACAAGAATGCTCCTCTGGACAGAAAAACACGCGTTGGTGCCGTCAGCCATCTTCATTCCAGGAGTAGACAACTGGGGAGCAGACTTCCTCAGCAGACACGATCTCCATCCAGGAGAGTGGGGACTCCATCAGGAGGTTTTCAAGAAAATATCAGATCTTTGGGAATTGCCCCAAATAGACATGATGGCCTCTCATCTCAACAAGAAGCTTTGGCGTTATTGTTCCAGGTCAAGGGACCCAAAGGCAGTGGCAGTGGACCCCCCCTGGTGTCTCCATGGGTGTTTCAGTCAGTGTGCGTGTTTCCACCACTCCCACTCGTCCCAAGAATCCTAAAGCTCATAAGGAGAACAAGGATTCAAGCGATCCTCATTGCCCCTGATTGGCCAAGATGGGCTTGGTACGCGGACCTTCTGAATCTACTGCAAGAAGAGCGAGGCCTCCTCTTCGGGAGGACCTGCTGCATCAGGGGCCGTTCCCTTATCAAGACTTACCGCGGCTATGTTTGATGGCATGGAAGTTGGGCGCCTGATTCTTGCTCGGAAAGGTATTCCGAAGAAAGTTATTCCTACCCTCATACAGGCTAGGAAAGGGGTAACGTCAAAACATTACCATCGTATTTGGAAGAAATATGTTTCTTGGTGTGAGTCCAAGAAGTTTCCTGCGGTGGGATTTCAACTGGGACGTTTCCTCCTCTACCTGCAAGCAGGAGTGGATATGGGTCTGAGGTTGGGATCTGTGAAGGTCCAGATTTCAGCCCTATCCAATTTCTTTCAGAAGCAATTGGCTGCCCTCCCTGAGGTTCAGACCTTTTTGAAGGGAGTTCTTTATATCCAACCTCCCTTTGTACCGCCTACGGCGCCATGGGACCTTAACGTGGTGTTGCAGTTCCTCCAGTCAGATTGGTTTGAGCCTCTACAGGAGGTGGAGCTCAAATTTCTTACATGGATGGCGGTCACTTCGTTGGCCTTAGTTTCTGCTAGACGTGTCTCCGAGCTGGGGCTTTATCCTGTAAAAGCCCTTACTTGAACTTCCACGAAGATAGAGCTGAGCTCCGGACTCGTCAGCAGTTTCTTCCAAAGGTTGTGTCGGCATTTCATATCAACCAACCTATTGTGGTGCCAGTGGCTACTGACTCCCAATTACTTCAAAGTTCTTGGATGTTGTGAGGGCTCTGAAGATATATGTGAAGAGAACTTCTTGTCACAGAAAGTCGGACTCTCTGTTTGTCCTATATGATCCCAAAAAAATTGGGTATCCTGCTTCTAAGCAGACTATTTTTCGCTGGATTAGGTTCACTATCCAGCACGCTTATTCTACGGCAGGACTGCCATGTCCAAAATCTGTTAAGGCCCACACTACTCGTAAGGTGGGGTCTTCTTGGGCGGCTGCCCAGGTGTCTCGGCAGTGCAACTTTGCTGAGCTGCAACTTTGGTCTGGGTCGAATACGTTTGCAAAGTTTTACAAGTTCGATACTTTGGCCTCTGATGATCTGAAGTTTAGTCAATCAGTTCTGCAGGAGCCTCCGCGCTCTCCCTCCCGTTCTGGGAGCTTTGGTACATCCCCATGGTACTAATGTGGACCCAAGCATCCTCTAGGACGTAAGAGAAAATAGGATTTTGGTACTTACCGGTAAATCCTTTTCTCTTAGTCCGTAGAGGACGCTGGGCGCCCGGCAAAGCGCTTCGTTTCCTGCTATTGTTATTTGGTTCAGTACAACTTCGTTTTAGTTGAGTACTGCAGTGTTACTTGGTAAGTAATGTTTCAGCTGTTGCTGAGTAGTTCAAGCTAGTTGTCTTGACGTGCCTTGTATGTGTGAGCTGGTATGAATCTCACCACTATCTGTGTTAATTCCTTCTCTTGAAGTATGTTGTCTCCTCGGGCACAGTTTCTAGACTGAGTCTGGTAGGAGGGGCATAGAGGGAGGAGCCAGCCCACACTCTTAAACTCTTAAAGTGCCAATGGCTCCTGGTGGACCCGTCTATACCCCATGGTACTAATGTGGACCCCAGCATCCTCTACGGACTACGAGAAAAGAATTTACCGGTAAGTACCAAAATAATATTTTCGCTGTGCAGCGATCAGGTAACTACTGCGCATGCGTAATTGCGTATGCACCGCAATGCACAGGCGCATCGTATGGTTACAAAGCGGATCGTTGTTGTGCACTGGTTCTAGGGAAGAAACCATTCGCACAGCCGTTCGTAAGGAGATTGATAGGAAGAGGGCGTTTGTGGGTGGCAACTGACCATTTTCTGGAAGTGGGTGGAAATATGCAGGCGTGTCAGCGTTTGCAGGGCGGGTGTCTGACGTCAATTCCGGGCTCGAATAGGCTGAAGTGATCACAGCGGCTGAGTAAGGTCAGTGCTATTCAGAAACTGCACAAGCTGTTTTTGTACAGGGCGGCTGCACGCGCCTTCGCACACTTGCAAAGCTTAAATACACTCCCCTAAAGGCGGCGTCTATCTATTCGCAGCGCTGCAAAAATTGCTAGCGAGCGAACAGATCTGAATTAGGCCCCATGTGCACTGCAGGGGGCAGGGGCAGATATAAAATGTGCAGAGAGAGTTAGATTTGGGTGGGGTGTGTTCAAACTGAAATCTAAAATGCAGTGTAAAAATAAAGCAGCCAGTATTTACTCTGCACAGAAACAATACAACCCACCCAAATCTAACTCTATCTGCACATGTTATATCAGCCCCCCCCACACACACACACGCACACACACACTACAGTGCACATGGGTGGTCATTCTGAGTTGTTCGCTCGGTATTTTTTTTCGCATCGCAGCGATTTTCCGCTTAGTGCGCATGCGCAATGTCCGCAGTGCGACTGCGCCAAGTAAATTTGCTATGCAGTTAGGAATTTTACTCACGGCTTTTTCATCGTTCTGGTGATCGTAGTGTGATTGACAGGAAGTGGGTGTTACTGGGTGGAAACTGGCCGTTTTATGGGGGTGTGCGGAAAAACGCTACCGTTTCAGGGAAAAACGCGGGAGTGGCTGGAGAAACGGGGGAGTGTCTGGGCGAACGCTGGGTGTGTTTGTGACGTCAAACCAGGAACGACAAGCACTGAACTGATCGCAGATGCCGAGTAAGTCTGGAGCTACTCAGAAACTGCTAAGAGAGGTGTAATCGCAATATTGCGAATACGTCGCTCGCAATTTTAAGAAGCTAAGATTCACTCCCAGTAGGCGGCGGCTTAGCGTGAGTAAATCTGCTAAAAGCAGCTTGCGAGCGAACAACTCGGAATGACCCCCATGGTTTTGCCCAATAGCTACCAAATTTGCTGCTGTGATCAGATCTGAATTAGGCCCAATATTTCCAAATTGCTGCTAAAACCAACTCCAACTACGTCTCGAGTATTCAGCTCCCAACACAGGTTTCATAACTAGTTATCAAGATTTGATCTACACTGAATTAGGCTTTTTTCCCAATGAACCGTGGAGTAATTATGCTGCTTTCAGACATGTGACATGGGAATTTGCCGGGTCTAGCAGCCGACAAATTCCCGGGTCTCAGCTCCATGACCCTGGTCAGGAGCAGGGTCGGGGAACCGGGATTTAGTCCTCGGTTGTTTGCATTCACACTAAGCAAAATCCTGGGTTGCTGCACATGCGCGTGTGTAAAATCCAAAGCCTTCCCACAATCTACTAAACGCATATGAAAAAAAATGTACCTTTACAAAATAAATCTGGTGGTGGGTACAAGACCATTACCAAGGCATTAAAGTTCCCTTGGAGCTCATGCAGTCTGTAGTACATAACTGGAAGAAGGACACTGTGACACTAAAGTCTGTGGCTGCGATTACAAAAGTGATGTACAGTACATGGGTCAACAACCTCCAAGACATTCCAGCAAAAGGACCATTCTGTGAGGTTGACTAAAAAGAATCGCTAACTGAAAAAAAAACTATACTTTGCCTTCTAGAATACCCTGAGATGTGGTAGAAAGATATGTGGATTTGTGGGGCATTTTAGCATGAATGCAAAATGAAACACTGCACCCCAGTCAGGTGACACCATGCACACTGTGAGCCATTATAGTTGGGGCATCATGCTATGGGGAGATTTATTTATTTTTTAGCCAAACCTATTGGATATAATGGTAAGATGAATGATGCATATTGCAGAAAAATCCTGAAGAGAAACATCTGCCATAAAGCTCAAACCGGTAGTGAAGTTTGTACTTCAGCAAAAGGGACACTAGTGGGATGTGCAGAACATAGATGTCCTTCAGTGGTACAGTCATAGTCCTGTTATCCCAGGGGGGAATCTGTGACAAGACCTCAAGCTGTGTATATAGCCACTCCCCAATAATGTAGAAATTACATATATATATACTGCCACATTATTATGTTCAAGTGAATACAGACATACCCAAAATGACTACTGGTTGTAATAGCTGCTATTTTATATTTCATTTTCTTGGGTGAACTTCGTGAATATAAATGAAAGAGACAAAACAATTAGCATTTTTTGTGAAAGTGTGGCGACTGAATGCATTTTTTTGAAAGCACTATAATAACTTTGGTAGACTGCAACATTGAAAAGTCATTGTCCGAAACTTAAACCCATGAAAATGGGCCCGGTCATAGAAGTTGGTGTAAACCACATCTGGCTTTGACATGATCATGAACTCTTTGTTCACTTTTAAGATTTGCCATAAATTCCTCTCTTCCCAAAAGAAAAACAGCAGTTGTTCTTTGCCCCATACTCCTGATAGAGGGCTCCTACCATCCACTGATGCTGCAGGGCTAGCTAGGAGGTAAGGTGATGTAGATGGTGGAGTACGGTATGTAGACATTCCGAATTTCTGCTGCGGGGTACACTGGGCTCCACAAGGATAGACATTGGGGTGTAGAGTAGGATCTTGATCCGAGGCACCAACAGGCTCAAAAGCTTTGACTGTTCCCAGAATGCATAGCGCCGCCTCCTCTATAACCCCGCCTCCCTGCACAGGAGCTCAGTTTTGTAGTTGGTGCCGCAGATAGCAGGCATATAACAGAGGGGCTGCTCTGGGCAGCCCTAAGAAGAGCTTTTTGAGAAGAAAAGTAAAGACCTCAAGGGAGGAGCAGTGTGTACATGTCTAGTGACATTCACTGCTGCAGCTCCATCTCTCCCCAGCGGCGCTGTACACTCCCGAGCCCTGGTTGCCGGGTAACTACAGCAGGAGGCTCCGGTTTTCTTCTATGGTCAGGCACACACGATGGGGGCTCTCCGGGATCGCGTGGCCGCGCTTCGGGAGGTGGTGAGTGGATCCCGCTCGTGGGCCCGTACTTTATCGCGATCCGGCGCGGTCAGAGGGAGGCTGGCCGCGCGCGCTGGCGGTGGACACTGTGGCAGTACAGGCGATCCCACTAGACCACCAGGGCATGGGTGCAGGTCAGGTTTTCCCTTAAAACCGTTTTACTAGTAGCCCGCAGTAGCCGGTGGTTTTGCCAGCAGGGGGATAAGGCTTAGACCTGGAGCCCCTCCCCCAGCACCAGGGCGCCATTTTCAGCAAATGTTCCCGCCCTGGAGCTGCATATCTGTCTCTCCCTCACTCCCTGTCAGTATTTGGGCGCCATTTCTCTCAGTTACACTGTTCCTGGGACTGCTTGGGCAAATCCTCCTGTGTAAAGCCGCCTGGTTGTCAGCGCTGTGACTTTACATGACACTTACATGTCAATTAGACAGTGTTAGTTAAGAAAGAGTGCATTTAGTCAGGGTCCTCTAGTACAAGTACCCTGTGATATACATCCAGTTCTTACTGTGCAGTGTTATATCTATTGACTACATAGCTATATAAGCTGGTCCAGTGCAGTATTATTGTTAGTAATAACCTCTGCATTGCTTAACTGTGACTATATGTGTGTGCATTAGCTTGCTGAGTAGTTTCCATTTCGTGTCTCTCACTCAACTTGCTATCCCTATATTCTATAACCTGAGGGGGCTTGGTGCGTCAGGTTTTATAATTATATAGGATTTTCACAAGATATACTTTAATACGTATTTTTCTCTGTGATTTTAGTCACCATATCTCTCCTGTATCCCTGCTTGTGCGGACTACACTGCACAGGGGTTTGGGTAAGAGGTATTGTGCTGCTGCCAATTGTACTGTGTTACCTGATACTGCAAGTTATATCATGTCTGCTTCTGAAGGTAACGGTTCTGGGGCTGAACACACTGCCGGTGTTGCTGAAGCCACAGATCCCTATGAGGAGAATATAGAAGCTGTGGGCTCTGGTTCTGGGGGCTCCTTGCCCCCCAGTGGGACTGTGGCAACGGAGGTACATAATGACCCACTGTGGGCTACTTCCTCCACGCTTCTACATACGCTAGTTAATAAACTAACACCCCCTATGGGACCTCCTATGCCGGTGCAACCGTATGTGGTCCCTGCAGCTAACCCGCCGTGGGCAGACAATTTATCTGCTCAGTTGAAGAAGTTGAACCAGTCCTTGACTACTAAAAAGTTTGACCCTCGCTCGCCTCAGACAAAGGGGTCCTCTAAGCGAGCTCTTATCTCCTCACAATCCACTGCTGTCACTGACACCTCGTCTGATGAAGATGGCACTTACACTGACCCCACAGATTCTGACACAGATACTGCTGATGGGGAGGGTAGTTCACATGTGGATGTTCCTGATCTTTTGGAGGCTATTAAGTTAATTTTACAGATTACGGATGAACCCGAGCCATCCGCCCCTCCTAAGAAACCAGATAGGTTCAAGCGTCAGAAGGTGGTTAAACAAGTTTTACCTCACTCTGACCACCTAGTGGATATACGTCAGGAACCCTGGGGAAACCCGGGTGAGAAGTTTGTGCCTCAAAAGAAGATGCTGGCTCGCTATCCCCTCGCGCCAGAGTTGTCTAAAAATTGGGAAATGCCTCCTCCAGTAGACTCACATGTGGCTAGGATGGTGGTTTCCTCAGCTCTACCTGTCACTACCGTCACGTCTCTAAAAGAGCCTACGGATAAACGTGTGGAGGGTTGTCTGAAAGCGATTTACACCTTCACGGGTGCTGCACAAAGGCCCACTATTGCAGCAACATGGGCTGCAGAGGCTATTGAAGCATGGGCCCTAGGGTTAGAAGCTGAAATCTCTTCTGACCATGCTAGACAATGCTTGTCGTATATTGTCACAGCTTCTCACTATATTAAAGAGGTGGCTTCTGATGCCGGTATCCTAGCGGTCAAGGCCTCTACTACATCAGTCCTGGTTCGCCGGATATTGTGGCTGAGATCCTGGTCTGTGGATCTGGACTCTAGAAAAACCCTGGAGGTACTCCCTTTCAAGCGAGATATTCTGTTTGGGGAGGACTTAAATAAGATAGTGGCTGATTTGGCTACTGCCAAAACTGCCTGTCTGCCAAGTACCGCTCCTTCTGTGTCGAAGGCTACAGGTACTTCCTTTCGCCCCTTTCGTCCTTCAGGTAAAGCAAAAGGTCAGGCGTACAACAAGCAGGCCCGCACTTCCAAACCTAGTAAGCCGAAGCCCAAAAGAGCCTGGGCTGCTCGTCAGCCAGCTTCCAAGATGGATAAGCCTGCCACATGACGGGGGCGGGCCTCCCCCTGGGGGATCCCAGGGTGGGCGACCGGCTTCTAGGGTATACCCAGGAATGGTTGAAGACCACTTCAGATGCCTGGGTACGGGATGTCGTCACTCGAGGTTACGCCATAGCCTTCAAAAACCGACCCCCTCATCGATTTTGCCGGACAGACGTCCCGTTGGACCAGACAAAGGCAAACACTCTACATTCGGTGGTACAGACCCTCCTGGATACAGGAGTCATAGTACAGGTGCCTCTTACTCAGAGGGGCCGGGGGTACTATTCTCCGCTGTTTCTGGTCCCAAAACCGAATGGGTCCTCCCGGCCCATTCTCAACCTCAAGGCATTGAACAGGTTTGCGAAAGATTCCAAGTTCCGTATGGAAACCCTTCGCTCTATAGTTCTGGCCTTGGAACCTGGGGACTACATGGTCTCCCTGGACATACAGGATGCTTACCTGCATATTCCTATAGCAGTGTCACATCAGCAATACTTGAGGTCTGCGATTGGCAACCTCCATTACCAGTTTCGGGTGTTACCTTTTGGTTTAACTACAGCTCCGCAAGTCTTCACCAAATTCATGGCGGTGATGACGGTGGTACTCCGCCGTCAAGGGGTCAGGATACTGCCGTATCTGTACGACTTGTTAATCCTGGCAAATTCCCCAGAACTTCTCCTACGTCATCTGGATATGACTGTCCGGTTTCTACAAGCCCACGGGTGGCTCATCAACTGGAAGAAATCCTCCCTGGTCCCTGCTCAGAGCACGGTTGGGAGCGCTATTGGACACTCACAACCAGCGGTTGTTCTTGTCTCAGGAGAAAGTCCTGAAGCTTCAGGACAGGATTCGTTGCTTCCTTTCTCATCCGCAAGTGTCGATACATTCGGCGATGCAGGTGCTGGGCCTCATGGTGTCAGCATTCGACATGGTGGAGTATGCTCAATTCCATTCTCGCCCCCTCCAGAGGCTGATTCTAGCCAAGTGGGACGGCCTGCCTCACCGGATCAGGTCTCACATGATCTCATTGACTCCGGAGGTCCGTCTGTCGCTGCACTGGTGGCTCCAGGACCAACGATTGTGCATGGGCCGTCCTGTCTGGATATCCGACTGGGTCCTGTTGACGACAGATGCCAGTCTAAGAGGTTGGGGCGCGGTGCTGGAGCAACACTCCCTTCAGGGTCGGTGGACCAAGGAGGAATCTCTCCTCTCGATCAACATTCTGGAATTGCAGGCGGTCTTCAATGCATTGAACCTGGCCCAGCATTTAATTCAGAACCGTCCTGTCCAAGTACAGTCGGACAACGCCACCACAGTGGCTTACATAAATCATCAAGGCGGCACTCGAAGCCGTTGGGCAATGAAGGAAGTCTCACGGATTCTACATTGGGCGGAACGCCATCTACCGGCCATATTGGCAATATTCATTCCGGGAGTCCTGAATTGGGAAGTGGACTTTCTCAGTCGTCAGGACGTACACGCCGGAGAGTGGGGCCTCCATCCAGCAGTGTTTCAACTCCTAGTGGAAAAGTGGGGCCTTCCAGACATAGATCTGATGGCATCTCGACACAATCACAAGGTTCCGGTCTTCGGAGCAAGGACAAGGGATCCTCAAGCAGCATTCGTGGATGCGCTGGTGGTGCCGTGGAGGTTTCGGCTGCCGTACGTGTTCCCTCCGGTGTCACTCCTGTCCAGGGTAATTCGGAAGTTCAAGCAAGAAAGAGGAATTCTGCTTCTCATAGCTCCAGCATGGCCCAGACGGCACTGGTTCTCAGACCTACAGGGCCTATCGTCAGAGCGTCCAATTCTACTTCCACAACGCCCAGACCTCCTCGTTCAGGGCCCCTGTGTCTACCAGGACCTAGCCCGGCTGTCTTTGACGGCGTGGCTCTTGAAGCTTCTGTCTTGAGGGCTAAAGTATTTTCTGAGGCGGTCATTCAAACTATGTTGCGGGCCCGGAAACCGGCTTCTGCTCGGATTTACTATAGAATCTGGCATTCTTACTTTGTTTGGTGCGCATCTAACCATTATGACGCTTCCAAGTTTAGTATTGCCAAGTTGTTGGCTTTTCTTCAGCAGGGCCTGGACTTAGGCCTGCGGCTGGCCTCCCTCAAGGTTCAAATATCTGCCTTGTCGGTGTGGTTTCAGAGAAAGATTGCGACCTTTCCTGGTGTGCATACCTTTACTCAGGGCATGTTGCGTATCCAACCTCCCTATGTCCTGCCTGTGGCTCCTTGGGACTTGTCGGTGGTTTTGGAGGCGTTACAAGAGTCTCCATTTGAACCCCTTGGTTCAGCTGATCTTAAGTGGCTTTCCCTTAAGGTGGTGTTTCTGCTGGCTATTGCTTCAGCTAGAAGAGTGTCGGATTTGGGTGCCTTGTCTTGTAGTTCCCCATATCTGATATTTCACCGTGACCGGGCGGTTCTTAGGACTCGTCCCGGATATTTACCTAAGGTGGTTTCTTCGTTCCACCTTAACCAGGAGATTGTGGTTCCGGCACTTGTTTCTCCTGATCTGTCTCCCAAAGTGCGGTTTTTGGATGTGGTACAGGCTCTCCGTATCTATGTGAAGAGAACTGCTTCTATTAGGAAATATGATTCTCTCTTTGTGCTGTTTGGATTTCACAAACGGGGCTGGCCTGCTCACAAGCAAACTTTGGCCAGATGGATTAGAATGGTGATTGCTCATGCTTATGTGAGGGCTGGTCTGTCAGCTCCTGCTCACATTACGGCCCATTCTACTCGGTCTGTTGGACCCTCTTGGGCGGCCCGCCGTGGTGCGACCCTTGAACAATTGTGCAAGGCGGCTACGTGGTCCTCTGTGAACACGTTCATAAGGTTCTATGCCTTCGATACTGCCGCTTCCCAGGATGCTTCCTTTGGACGCCGGGTTCTTGTGCCCACTACAGTGCGTACCCTCCCATAAGGAACTGCTTTAGGACATCCCCAATGTCTATCCTTGTGGAGCCCAGTGTACCCCGCAGCAGAAAACGAGATTTATGGTAAGAACTTACCTTTGTTAAATCTCTTTCTGCGAGGTACACTGGGCTCCACAAGGCGCCCGCCCTGACGCACTTAGCTTCTTTGGGTTGGTATGGCATTAGCCGCTGACACTTCTGTCGTGAGAGTGTGGTGCTACTGCATTGGGCTGGTTTACTAAAAACTGAGCTCCTGTGCCGGGAGGTGGGGTTATAGAGGAGGCGGCGCTATGCATTCTGGGAACAGTCAAAGCTTTTGAGCCTGTTGGTGCCTCGGATCAAGATCCTACTCTACACCCCAATGTCTATCCTTGTGGAGCCCAGTGTACCTCGCAGAAAGAGATTTAACAAAGGTAAGTTCTTACCATAAATCTTGTTTTTCGACATGAGCATCGTGTTAACATTGCCAAAATATCAACATTGTGAATGTCGGCATGTCGACAGCTTTTTCAGATGATTGTGGGGGTCATTCCGAGTTGATCGCTCGCTAGCTACTTTTAGCAGCCGTGCAAACGCATTGTCGCCGCCCACTGAGGAGTGTATTTTCGCTTTGCAGAAGTGCAAACGCCTGTGCAGCCGAGCGCCTGCAAAATCAGTTTGTGCAAAACAAGACCAGCCCTGTAGTTACTCTTCGTGTGCGTCGATTCTAACGATGGAGGGACGGCTTTTGACGTCACACACCCGCCCAGCGTTCGCCCAGCCACGCCTGCGTTTTCCCCGACACACCTGCGTTTTTGTAAGCACTCCCTAAAAACGGTCGGTTGCCACCCAGAAACGCCCACTTCATGTCAATCTTCCTGCGTTCTGCTGTGCAACTGAAAGCTTCGCTAGAACCTGTGCAGAACCACAAAGGACTTTGTACCCGTACATCTCGTGTGCGCATTGCGGTGCATACGCATGCGTAGAAATGCCAATTTTAAGCCTGATCG
The DNA here is from genome assembly GCF_028390025.1 of Pseudophryne corroboree. Classification (NCBI taxonomy): domain Eukaryota; kingdom Metazoa; phylum Chordata; class Amphibia; order Anura; family Myobatrachidae; genus Pseudophryne; species Pseudophryne corroboree. The sequence goes on along the minus strand of NC_086454.1, from coordinate 149,209,105 downwards.
CTGCGAACAACGGCAGCTAGCGATCAAATCAGAATGATCCCCTGTAGCCCTTACCTCAGCCTAAACCTAAAAATGAATTGTTGACAGTGTCGACACTGTGTCCATATCGATGTACAAGTGTTCATTGTACTTATTTGTTCTGATGGAAGGTGGTGGTGGGGGGGGGGGGGGGTTTGAATTGTACTTTTTTGTATTTCTTTCTGAAAATATAATATATATTTGATGTAAAAGAAAAGTTCTGAAGGCTAATTGATAAATCGGGATGCATTTGGCATCCCGGCGGTCATGTTGCCGGTGCTGGAGTCCAGACACCACTCAGGAGACTGGCGTCAGGACACTGACAGCCGACATCCCAAAGGTAAGTATCGGGGTTAGGGTTAGGCACTAGGGGGGTGGTTAGCCGTAGCCGCCACCCCCCAAGGGTTAGCCGTAGCCGCCACCTCCTGAGGGTTAGGAGTGGGGAGGGTAAAAATACTTACCCTGTCCAGTGTCAGGATGCTGCTCTCTGCATATGACCATGCTGCTCTCTGCATATGACCATGCTGCTCTCTGCATATGACCATGCTGCTCTCTGCATATGACCATGCTGCTCTCTGCATATGACCATGCAGCTCTCTGCATATGACCATGCTGCTCTCTGCATATGACCACCGGCATCCCAACTGCTGGTATTACATTCTGAACCCATTCAATGCTGTCTGTACAAAGTGGAATTAAAGCCACTATTTCACATTAATATATAGTAACAGCTGCATATTTCTGAGCTGAATGATATACATACACAGTTACTCTACTAAATAAGCACCCCACGCCCTGGTTTCACTGTCTGACAACAGGTTGTCATGGGGTTAATGTGTCAAGCAGAGAAAGTAATGGAGCAGTGGAGGAGTTGCTCATAGCAACCCATCAGCTTCTACATATTTATCTAGCACAGCCTATGAATTAATAGGTAGAAGCGGATGGGTTGCTATGGATAAATGGTCCACTCTTATCGCTGCTTAATACATCAACCCCCATGTTAGGTTGGAGTGCTTCAACAAAGCAGCTAGGCAGTGACTGACAGCTTGTCATCCTTGCTTCTCAGAAAATATGTGGATCGTATTGGTTGGCTCATGCACAGGGGCAGGGCTACTGATGCCACAGGTTGTATTGTTAGCCTTTAGCCATTATTAGATGCCATTAGGACTTGCTCCTCAAGATGTGGAGGGCTCAGATCTGTGTAATGGAGTGAGGAAGAAATATTGGCCCTCATTCCGAGTTGTTCGCTCGGTAAAAATCTTCGCATCGCAGCGATTTTCCGCTTAATGCACATGCGCAATGTTCGCACTGCGACTGCGCCAAGTAAATTTGCTATGCACTTAGTAATTTTACTCACGGCTTTTTCATCGTTCTGGCGATCGTAATGTGATTGACAGGAAATGGGTGTTACTGGGCGGAAACAGGCCGTTTTATGGGCGTGTGGGAAAAAACCCTACCGTTTCCGGAAAAAACGCAGGAGTGGCCGGAGAAACGGGGGAGTGTCTGGGCGAACGCTGGGTGTGTTTGTGACGTCAAACCAGGAACGACAAGCAGTGAACTGATCGCAGATGCTGAGTAAGTCTGAAGCTACTCAGAAACTGCTACGAGGTGTGTAATCGCAATATTGCGAATACATCGTTCGCAATTTTAAGATGCTAAGATTCACTCCCAGTAGGCGGCGGCTTAGCATGAGCAAATCTGCTAAAATCCGCTTGCGAGCGAACAACTCGGAATGACCTCCATTGTATTACTGAACAACAATTGCAGTGGAATTCAGGCTAACAATAAAACATGTTTTACTTCCATGGTTCATATCTGAAAATGTAAATGTTATGAGTTACTGTTCTTTTACTACAAATGTCCAGACAAGTACTGACATGACATATCGGAGTAATTTCACATAAGAAAACTACGATCACTCTTTACACTGTTTTATCTACATCCCCCATTATTCTCTGAGAAAGAATTCTGTTTTCGAATGACTATCAGTTGTTAATCTGCAGTGTATCTTTAAGGGCAGACAAAATGTACTCAGTATATTCATTCCTCTCTCTCTCTGTAGACAAATCTAGCAAGAGCAGTTATTCTGCGTCACCTTTTGTGATTTAGGGTCTGATTCGAATTTCTTTGCAAACCCGATGGTTATCGTACAAATCCGATGTTTGTGTGCTGTGCAGGCACAAGACCCATTTTACGCTTGTGCAAAACTGTTCTTGTGATATTGCTCGCAGCCCCCTGTCAGCTGCAGAATGACTGACATGCTGCCGCTTTGGTGGGCGGAGCAGCTACCGGCACCGTTCTTCAAAACAGGCACGTGTCATTCCCGTTGTATAGCTGTGCCGGGCCTAGGGTCTGCTCCGTTGGACACAGACTTCCTGTACCCAGCTGTCCGGATACTGTGGTCAGTCTGAGTCAGCTTCATAGCGGTCCGCCATCAGACAGATGGTAACGATGGTGATCCGAGTCTGTGTCCTTGGTACATTATCATGCATGCACTAGCAGTATTTACTATATATACATTATTTTTATCAAGGTTCCCCTGTCTATGCACTCTCCATTGGTTAGGTAAAGTAATGTGGGGGCTGGCCACACCCCTAAACATGTGCCCCTACTACCGTGTTCCCCCAGTTGGCCCTTCATGCCCCAGTCCGACACTATTAGTAAATGTTAACTTCTTTAGACAGTCAACATATTTGTCTGTATTACAAATTACACTTTTACATTTGTTCCAGAAAATATTTTCATTGCAAACCAGTAGGCTCTAAAAGTATATTTTCAAACTCACAGTTCATTATTTGTTTGCACTTTTAGTTTTATGAAAATAAGAACTGGAAAATGACAATAAATTGGAAAGATGAGGCGAAACATTACAAAAAAAAAATAAAGAGTGAGAAGCACATAAGTGAGCATTTGTGAATATCCATTAAAGTGATTACTGCAGTCACCCTTCTTGGCAAACTGTCCACAAGTTTCTGGACAACAGCAGGAGGTATGTTTTTCCATTCCGCCTTAAATACAGTGACCAACTGTGACACTAAAGAAGGTCAAGGCGGTCTAGAACGCACCTGTTGCTCCTATTTGTCCCAGAGGTTCTCAGTGGGGTTAAGCCAGTCCAGCTGGCTTACCAAATTTTCTGTATACCAGTTCAGCATTGCCCCTGGAAACATGACATTGCACAGCCTATGATGATCCCCTCTTCAAACTCCTGGCAAAGCCATTTCATTAGCAACTGCTCTAATCAATGCCGCTGTACCCATTCTATACCTTCACGAACACGTGTCTGCTGCAGGAGCACACCATTTTTATTGTGTGTGTGGGGTTGGCTTCCAAACACTTTTGCCTACGTAGTGTATATGTATGTTATTGCATGAGGAAATCTTAATTTGTGATAAGGGGTACACATTAAATTGAAGGTAGGTTTGTTCTGCTGACACTTACTGATATAGACTTGCTAAATTAGCTTAAGTTAACAATTTAAAGGGAAATAGCAGGATGGAAACATTTATTTGTATCCAAGCCCACCACTCACTTCCCCCTCATACTCGGCAGGCCATTGATTTACTTGCTCCCGATCGGGTCTCTACTGTTCTCATGTGTAGTTAAATATAGAAATATTTATTTTGATATGTACACTACAGCTCATTAATTTCAATACAACATCCAAATCATCAATTGTTTGGAATGTAAAGGACCAAAAAAGCTAGTTTGTGATGAATATACATTTATTTTTGCAAATAAACATGTTTTATACTCAAACACATTATTTACAAATAAATTGAGTTTTGATTTCCTTACATTTTTCTCCTCAATGTATCCACCTTTAGCGGCGATCACAGCAGTGCAAAGACGGCGCATTCTGGTGGTCAACTTGTCTATAGTTTCAGCTCCTGTTGCAGCCCACTTGTCTTGTAGCAACCCATTTATGAGGCCACTTTACACGTTTTCACAAGTGTTCACAGTATCACAATACAAGGCCAACACTGGAATTCTCCCACTATGTATGTATTGACTCATTGGTTTCAAAACAGCATTGGGCATGTATATGACGTCATTATGAGCACCTCGTGACCTTGTGTGCATAAGTTGTTTATTTTCAGGAATCAGGAATGATCCGGCTGTTGGCATACCTCCCAACTTCTGTGGTTCAGAAAGAGGGATCCAAAATTAGGAGGCGTGACCTCGTGGTTAGGAGGCATGGCCTCGTGGTTAGGGTGTGACCTTTAGGTTAGGGGGCGTTGCTTCATGGAGATTGAAGTACACACAAGTCACAGCAGGTGGCCTCATTTCTGTGCAAAACACACGTATCAGGTTTATCCTTTACAGAGAATTCTGGGGGTGTTTTGGAATCAATTAGCGGTAGTGTATATCTTGTGTAAGGTCCATTTGATAAGTGCATCTTCTCCTCCTACAGCTATTGCATTTAATTTCTTTTTTTCATCTCAGTGCCATCCTGATAGCGATCCCTCGAACCCTCTTCTGCATGCCCAGTTTGTGCGCCTTAACGAAGCGTATAAGGTGTTGAGCAAAGATTCCTCTCGCAGAGATTATGACCAGATTTTGGAGGCAATACAGAGAGGATTCTGGGATTCTTCAAACAGCACCCAAAATACCGCCTCCAGCAGAGGCCAGAACTGGAAGCAAACTTATAACAAAGACCAGGGATCCTTTTACAGGTAACCACCCAATCTTTGTACATAACCATGTTTATCTATCTCTATGTGTCTCCTGCAGTATTTCCCTTTGCTGATAAATGTATGTGTTCCATATGATCTGCTGTTTCTCTGACTTCTCTCTTTTCCACTTTCTCTTTCTTGCTGTCTACATACACCCCCCAATCCTTTCCTTCTGCGTCATTATTGCCTTCTGCATCCTGGTTCTCTTATCTTCTTATCTCCAAGATGCCTTGATATCAGGAAATTCCTTCTTTCTTTGATATAAACACATAGGGGCAGGGGGAGGAATGCTGTGCTTGATGAGGTCACAAAGAAGTCATTAACAGTTAGATAAAACCAAAATATCCCCCCCCCCCCCCCCCATTGCTTGCTTTGCTTTTCCCTTTCAGAGTTTTCTCTATTAATATATATTGCTCTACCTTATATGCTTTTCCATTATAAATATGGCCTTACTGACGCCTGCCTTTACATCCTCTCAGCTCTGCATCAAAAGATAGTGAACGGTACTGGTCCCAGTTTCCTCCAAGGGGAAAGTGGAAAGAGTCTGTTCACGAGCAGGAGCAGCGCAATAGATACCTGGTTTTATATTGCATTTTCTTGGCTACCGCAAGCATTCTTGTACACTACGAGTTTTACAGGTAATTATGTAATTTATTATGGTCACTTTGAATTTAATTTATAATCTGTTATTTTATTATTTGTGTTTACTAAATAATGCAAATGTAACACATGCAGTAACTCATTCCAACCAATCAGTTATTATCTCTCAATAGTATGACTACATTGGTCACATCACTCTTCTCTGGATCATGTTATGAAATAAGCTCCCAAATTTCTCTATTAAGAAAAAGTGCATCTGTGTTTCTGATTGGTCACTCTTTTGCACTCCCAAACTTCCATTTGGCGAGAGGGAGGTTACCAAACAGCAAATGAAAAAAGGACCAAATAGTAGGTCTTCTGACTCCAGATACTTTACAGCAGCTGTGTCACAGTCTCCTCTCACAGTCAGCATCATTTACACTTGCATCACACTTACTGACAGGCTGAAGCTCCTATTCACAATTTGTGAAAGTAGAAAAAAACTTCTCTATAAAACAAGTTAAAAGATTAATTCTAAAAATAATCACAACATAACTTCGGGCCTGATCCAGAGACGGACGCCAGTATTATAGCAAATGGGCAATGTTTATTCTACTGTGCATGAGTCACAAGGGTCTTGTGACAGCGGTCGCAGAGAGGATTTTTTTTTGCAAAGTTAGTGACAGATTGGTTGTGGCTGTTAACGGGGTGGGGGTGGCAACTCAAATGTCGACGAATTGTGACCATTTCAGAGGCATGCCACAGACTGGGATCCCATTAAAATGAGGCTTATTTCCAACCCCCATTTACGCGACCATAAGTTCACTGTGAAGTTTAATGATCAACTGATGTTCAGTCGATGGTTGCGGCTTCATACACAAAATCCAGAGACACAGACTGGGCGTTTTAGTATACTTCCCGATGGCTGTGAGATTTGCATATTTTCGTACATCAGCAACCATCTCTGAAATAGGCACTTAGATTGCAAAAAGGTCTAGAGTTCTTGGAAGCCTATTAAGTCATTGTTTAGAGGAAGCAGTATGTGCAATAGTTATAGCTATGAGCACTATAAAAGGTGTGTCTACCAGCTAGCATAGCTGGGCGGTGTAGTTCCTTGGCTTGTATAATAACATGGTGCAGTGCAATGATATGCTGTAACCCATCAGGTGTAGATTTCATCAGAAGGGATGGATATCCAAAACTGAACTACAATATTTATTATGATTTTACAACAGCCAGGTACAGTATACCTGGCTGGAGAGATGATTGGAATTGGCATTCTCAGCATTTCAACCTGTTATGACTATAATTGAGAGTCAGCCAGGTTATCCTCCCCAATGAGAGTACACATTAAACTACAATCTCTCGAAACATACAGCTATTTTATTAGTCAGGCTGCTCTTCATTCGGTTCCTCAGAAAGCCTGTCCTTCCACTGTCATCAAGGCCCTAAGCATCACCGAGATGGATCTGTCTGCAGACAGATGTTTGTGTCAGCAGAAGCCCATGTCATACTTTCCAAACCCAGTGGGTAGGCCATTGACCCTCTCTACTGCTGTGTACATTTCACTTTCCAGAAGTCCCTTCTCATTTTAGAGAGACCTATTTGAATATCTTTCCTGTTGTCATCCCGTCACTTAGAACTCCGACCTTCTTTTTCCCACTACTTACAGCTTACTGACAGGAGTGGGAGCAAGGTCAGGAGTCACAAAGTTAAATTCTGAAAGTTGTCACACTGCAAATGTCTTACTTATGAACATACAATAAACAGAGGTTTTCACGCATACTGACTTGTGCAACATATTATTAAAGGTTAGAGTCCTTAAGAGCTCTACACTATCCTTGGTATTAATGCATAAAACAGCAGGGGTGTCTCTAAAACAAATAATTTAGCAATTGCCTCTGTATTTTTTTTACCAACCCTATGACCCACAATATTGCACCAGTCCTGGTTCAAGTTATGTATATTCTCCCAAATACTACCTTTATAGAACTCTACAGAAAGGTGGTTATAATATTACTAGGGTGCCCAGTGAATGTGTAAATACAGCTCAATCCTGGACCAGCCCAACAAGAGCTGACACACCTGTTAGTAATGTTCCAAAGAGTAGAGTGCTGCCAGAGAAAAATCCTCTTTTAACCTTAAACTGGTTCCCATGGTTATGTGGCTTTGGTTGGGCTGGGTTTTGATAACGATTTCCGAGGATCTGTCAGCTTAACTTCCCCTTGGTGGCACGTTTCCGCATGTGGTCAACTCTGGGCAGTTTAAGAGTGTTCGGACAGATTAAAGATTCACACGGTAGGGCAAAGGGCCATACATCATATTAGGATGTGGACATCCTGGACCCTGTCCCCAGATTAACAGCAGTCTTTTCTAGGGAAAAGTTCCATTGGCTGGCTGGCACACCGTGGCAGACTGCTAGCTGAGACAGTCTAGCAAAGCTGAATGCGGGTGGCTATTGACCACATTTGGTAGTAGCACTTTTATGGGTCAAATTCAAGAATCTAGACATGCTTAAATAACTCACCTGGAGACATTGAAAAATAATGTGACACTGAAAAATGATGTAACCGTAATACATTCTATCACACATATAACCATATAAAATATATACTGTGCTATTCTACAATACCAGCTAGAGAGGGTGCCAAGCATTTATAACTGCATCCAGCACCCTGTTGGGCTTACTTGAGAATCAGTGCTGAAAACTGTTGTCCTACTGTATATGTGTGCGGTGCACGCGAGCCCCAGGAAGAGCCACATTGCACCCACGTTTTAATACTTACCTTTCCGGAGTCCCGCGTCGGGCGCTGCAGCCACCGCAAAAATCACAGTCAAAATGGCCGCCGCGCATGCGCAGTAGTGAAATTAGTCTCCGGAACATGGCGTGCGCCATGTTTCCAGAGACCTGCGCATACACAGTAGACTCTGGCACAATGCCGGAGCCTACAATGACGGGAAGAGGAGGGGGCCCATCTGTGGTCTGCATAGGGGGCCCCTCCTCTATAAACGCCCCTGCGTAGTACAATCGCACATCAATGTGATATTGTTAATTAACGGCTTCAATGAGCACAATCATAATCATCAGTATGGAAGGTGTAATGGTTAGCATTACTGCCTCACAGAACTGAGGTCAGGTGTGCCTGGCACACAGCGCAGTCGCCCTGAGGGCGCAACTGCTTGCATTCCCTAAAGTCAGCAGCATTGTAATGAGTCATATTGACTCATTACATTCCGCCTGTGTGTGCCCACTGCCGGATCGAGGAGAGGAGCAACCCTGGGGGCAGGTGAGGAGGGAGGGGGAGGAGGGAGACGCAGCAGCACACTGTAATTGGTGGCGGCGCCGCTACAGCTGTCCCTCTCCTTCCAAATAGGCTGGCCGCTGCTGCTGTGAATGCTGGGATGCGCTTCCCTCATCCCAGCATTCACAGCGGTGGCTGCCAGCCAATGTGGAAGGAGAGGGACAGCTGCATGCGGCGGTGCCACCAATTACAGTGTGGTGCTGCAGCTCCTCCTTCCCTCCCTCCTCCTCCTCCCCAGCCATCCCGGGATCTGCCAGCAGCTGCTGCACTGAGGAGCCTGACTGCCTGAGCCAGCAAAGAGACAGTAAGTATCATCTATTCCGACTGTCTGTCTATGTATCTATCTATCTGTCTGTCTATCTTTTCTGTCTGTCTGCTGTAATGTGTAATAAGGGGGACATTGTCTGCCGTAATGTGTAATAAGGGGACGCTGTCTGCCATAATGTGTAAAAAGGGGGACTGTCTTCCGTAATGTGTAAAAAGGGGGATGCTGTCTGCCGTAATGTGTAAGAAGGGGACGCTGTCTGCCGTAATGTGTAAAAAGGGGGACGCTGTCTGCCGTAATGTGTAATAAGGGGGCGCTATCTGCTGTAATGTGTAAAAAGGGGATGCTGTCTGCTGTAATGTGTAAAAAGAGGGACTGTCTTCCGTAATGTGTAAAAAGGGGGACGCTGTCTGCCGTAATGTGTAAAAAGGGGGACGCTGTCTGCCGTAATGTGTAAAAAGGGGGACGCTGTCTGCCGTAATGTGTAAAAAGGGGGACGCTGTCTGCCATAATGTGTAATAAGGGGACGCTGTCTGCCGTAATGTGTAAGAAGGGGACGCTGTCTGCCGTAATGTGTAATAAGGGGGACGCTGTCTGCCGTAATGTGGGGGACGCTGTCTGCCGTAATGTGTAAGAAGGGGACGCTCTCTGCCGTAATATGTAAGAAGGGGACGCTCTCTGCCATAATGTGTAGGAAGGGGACGCTGTCTGACGTAATGTGTAAGAAGGGGACGCTATCTGCCGTAATGTGTAAAAATGGAATGCTGTCTGCCGTAATGTGTAAAAAGAGGGACTGTCTTCCGTAATGTGTAAAAAGGGGGACGCTGTCTTCCGTAATGTGTAAAAAGGGGGACGCTGTCTGCCGCATGTAAAAGGGGGGACGCTGTCTGCCGTAATGAGTAAAAGGGACTCTATCTGATGTAGTGGTGCTACTGTGCGGCATAATTTGAATAATAGAGACTACAGTGCACTGTAATATGAATTGGTATTATTTTGTGGCCACACCCCTTCCCGTGAAGCCACGCCCCTATTTTACATAAAGGGGGGCGACAATGCTGTTTCTTGCACACAGCGCTAAAATGTCTAGTTACGGCACTGGGTTTGATTACCACCATGGCCATAACTGTATGAAGCTTGTATATTCTCCCCGTGTTTGCGTGGGTTTCTCCAGGTACTCCAGTTTCCTCCCCCAGTCCAAAAATATACTGGAAGGTTAATTGCCCCCCACCAAAAAAAATAAAAATAACCCTAGTGTGAATGTGTGTGCATGCACATGTGATAGGGAGTATTAGAGTGTAAGGTCCACTGGTGCAGGGACTGATGTGAATTGCCAAATATTCTCTGTAAAGCGCTACGGAATATGTGTGTGCTATGTAAATAATTGGTAATAAATAATAATACATAATAACTTTTCATTTCTTTTATTGTAAATGCCTATAAAAAGGAAGAGCAAATGTTAATATTCAGTGTTGATTTGGTCAAAATATGTACTGTAAAATGCTTAAGATATCAGACCCTACGGTATGTGTGATGGATGCAAGCTCACCATCTTTGGCCAGGCTGATGGGTAACTGTCTTTGTGTCTTATAGCAAGATAAGAGAAAATCGCCAAAAGGAAATGAATGAACAGCAGCAGAGACTTATGAACTTCTACAGTGAGAGGAGAGAGAAATCCAAGTGAGTGCATACTGTAGTTAGTTTGGCAAGCAAAAGAAAATGGACACAAATATATATTTGCTTCAATAAATTATTGGTAGGAAATCTCTCTCTCGTCATTTCTCTATAGGTGAGATCATCATAACATAGAGGTTTGAATTACCCTGCAGAGAAAACCTTACTTCTTGCCAAATTTGCACTTAATAAAGGGGATGTAGTCGGGATCCCGACGGTCAAAATACCAACGCCGGGATCCCGACCGCCAGAATGCCGGCAGCGCCGCCACAGCTATTCCCACTCCTGGGCGTCCACGACACCCATGGAGTGGGAATAGCACCTGTGGCAAGCAAAGTGTGCCACCAAGCCCTCAGCGCGGCATGCATAGCGAGCCCGCAGGGAGCTTCGTTCTGCTTGTCCCCCCTGCTGGCATTCTGACGGTCGGTATTCCGGCGTCGGTACTTTGACTGCCAGGATTCCGACCGCCGGGATCCCGTACCCAACCCTAAGAAAAGCTATGTTGATATGGTCATCTTAGTTACCTTTTAGTTTGGAATTTGTATGTTCTCTTCTTGTTTGGAGGGTTTCCTCCAGGTCCTATAGCAAAAAAAAGAAGAAAAGCATAATAGCAGAGGAGAAAAAGTGCAGCAATATGTACTGGGAAGTTTTGACATCTACAAGGTAGAAGAAGAAGAGGCAGGAAATGAACCATTGCTCCCCAATACTAGGAAATACTGTATGTCCTGTTTACGCTGGAATTGCCTGGTAATTTCTCATTGCACTTTGGTCAGTACAGGTTGAGTCTCCCTTATCCAAAATGCTTGGGACCAGAGGTATTTTGGATATGAGATTTTTCGGTATTTTGGAATAATTGCATACCATAATGAGATATCATGGTGATGGGACCTAAATCTAAGCACAGGATGCATTTATATTACATATACACCTTATACACACAGCCTGAAGGTAATTTTAGCCAATATTTTTTATAACTTTGTGCATTAAACAAAGTGTGTCTACATTCACACAATTCATTTATGTTTCATATACACCTTATACACACAGCCTGAAGGTCATTTAATACAATATTTTTAATAACTTTGTGTATTAAACAAAGTTTGTGTACATTGAGCCATCAAAAAACAAAGGTTTCACTATCTCACTCTCCCTCAAAAAAGTCTGCATTTCGGAATATTCCGTATTTCGGAATATTTGGATATGGGATACTCAACCTGTATCCTATTAGATACATTTTAACAAAAAGCATTATCCACAAAGCATTTACGCTGAATCTGCCTGTGGCCACTTGTGTGGGTGGAATGAATATGTATGTGTACAGAATTTTGGAGGCCAAGGATCATTCTCTTTAGCAATCACTCATACAATACACATGACCCCAACTGCCTGATATTCGGGCACATGAATCATGCTTCCCTTGGCTTATGGGCAATATTATTTACTAAAATCTTCCACCAGTTTTATCTTTATTGTCTGCTCTTTTGTTTTTGTTCTTTGTAATATATATTTAGGAATCATAGTAGTTTATTAGCAATTTGCCCTTTGATATGGTTAAGTGCATGTGATCAGCCAAGCTCTTTGACATAAGGGCAATCAAACACATTAAGGGGGCGATATCCAATTACCCGCAGTCAATGACCAGCAGTAATTGCTTCGCCAGGGGCTATCCTGTTAGCCCCAATGAGCCATCACGAGCCACGGCTTATCAGGGATTTTGTTTTACCTACCTCAGGCAGGCAAAGCAAAATCCCCGATAAGCGCCGGCGTTTCACTGAACCTGTGTGGTTTTTTTTTCACAAAAAAGGTTGTTGTTTTTTTACGGGAGACCTAATTGGGTACCGTGGAAAAAAAAATTATCGGTGAAACATCAGGAAAGTAGCGAAAAACTCATGTTTTTTGCTCCTGACAATTCAGCACGGGTGATTGGATATAACCCTAAATCTGAGGCATGAAAAGGAAGAAACGTAAGCTTTGGGCACTTGCCTTCTGCTGAAAGCCAGCCTTTAATACATTTCTTTCATAACTGGTGGATCTGACCTGAGTTAGGGTTATCAAGACATCCCACATTGCAGAGAAGGATTTTGGGGTCTATTCATGAAGCAGTGAAAAGTGTGGAGAAGTGAGCCAGTGGAGAAGTTGCCCATGGCAACCAATTATTGGACGTTCATATCGTCCAGTGTTATCGCTCAGTGTGTACAGGGCATTCGGCAGCTCAAATTGCGAAGACAGTAAATAGTACATGTTATGTGTGCTCAGTCTCCTTAGAAAGTATTAGGCAGCCGTGCAATATACCCTATGTCTTCTACAGTTCCCAAAATGATATGAGGTGAGATTGAAGACTATTTTTTAGTTAAACATATTGTGGCCTTTCTCATTCATGCTTGCAATCTAATCTGGGTGAGTGTTCCTCTGGGAGATGAAGGTCTTCAGCAAGTTTTTTAATTGAGTTTTTTATAGTTAATGTATGTATGGATGTTTCTTTGTGTAGGGCTAATGGAAACCACAAACAGCAAGAGATTCTGATGCAGAAACATGAAGAGCGGCTCAGAAAATTATATGGCTACAGTCTTGAAGATGATGAAGCTAAGAAATAAGGAGAAATGTCTCCAGAGATTTATGTGACAATTTCTAAAAGTCAATCTAACATTTAGTATAAAACAATATAAAGTTTATGGTGTAAATAAAAATCTATAAAAATATAAAATACAGGGCTTTTATTTTCATTCAACAATAAATATATATACAGTATATATGTATGTATATATATATATATATATATATATATATATATATATATCAGAATCCGCTTTATTGGCCAGGTATACTCACGTACACTAAGTTTTTTTGCTGTAAAATGCATTGCCAAGCAGCAACATGAAGGGGGAATACATAGCATAAGAAGGGGGAAACGTAGCATACATTACATTAGACATATGAGTTCATACTGCACATTGCAACTGTACGATAGACTCAACATATTAGTCATATTATACATGTTGGACTTTTTATATATTGTTCAGCTGGTGGACAGCTAGTGGGAAGAAGCTTTTAATGGATCTGGTCGACTTCGCGGGAATGGACCTGTAGCCTGATGGAAGCGGTTCAAACAGTTTGTGACCTGGGTGCTGCATATCTGCCACGATTTTCTCTGCTCGCTTCCTCACCCTTGACTGGCATAATTCCTGGACGGGAGGGATGTCAGCCTTAACGATCTTTTCAGCTGTCCTCACCACCCTTTGCAGCCTCCGTCTGTCACTCTCATTGGCAGCTCCATACCAGTCTGTGATCGATGAACATAGGACCGATTCTACGATCGCTGTGTAGAAGATGAGCAGCAGCTTCTGCGGGATGTTGAATTTCCTGTGTTGCCTCAGAAACAACATCTGCTGCTGAGAGATGGAGTGCTATATATATATATATATATATAGAGAGTGCTATATTTGGGAACAAAAAAGCTCAGCAACAAATACAGTGCTGGGGGCATTCTGCAGATCATGTCCCCGTGGCTCTTTCTTCGCAACAGTGTTCTTCTTTCCCAGGTCCACTGCACACTCGACACAGAACCACTAGTCTCCGAGAATACCCTGACTTGTCTCTCGCAGAACAGTTCCATGACTCAGTCCAGCTCCTGCCTTCTAATTGACTGTCAGCCTCTCTCACACACAATCATAATGACTATATGTGAGAGACATGCTGACAGCCAGTCAAAGGGCAGGAGCTGGACTGTTGCTCTCCCCCCACAGATCCACTGTACGGTGCTTACCTGTTGCCATACAGCATTCTACTTCACCCCAGCAGCAAATACATTTTGACCAAGGATAGGTTCAGGAACGTCGTTCCTGATTATGCCGTACTTAATGACAGATTCAGGAAGGACGTTCCTGCTGAAAAATAGCAATGTACAATTTGGGGTGTATTCAATAACTGTCGGAAGCTGCCGACTTGTGGGAAAGACGGCAGTTTCCGACAGAAATAGGTTGGAAGGGGTTCCGACCTATTCAATAAGGGCTGATTTTTTCCCACAAGTCGGGAATTCTCGACTTGTCGGAAAACACATGGATCGGCGGAACAGCCGCGATCCGCGTGCTTCTGTCGGAAATGGGGCCAAATCCAACAGGTTTTGGCCCCCTTTCCAACAAACTCAATCCGACTTGAAAACAAGTCGGATTGAGGTGAGGAGACGAGCGTTGCTGGGGGAGCTGAGATCGTCGGCCGGCAGGAGGAGCTGGCTGCGGGGGGACATGTCTGCGGCGGCGGGGGGAGGCGCCGCAGGGATAGAGGTGCCTGGCCGTCCCCTGGCCAGGCATCTCTTCCCTGCAGCGCCTTCCCCCACCGCCGCAGACATGTCCCCCCGCCGGCCGACGATCTCAGCTCCCGCAGGCACCTCTCTCCCTGCAGCGCCTCCCCTGCCACTGCAGACATGTCTCCCCGCATCCAGCTACTCCTGCCGGCCGCCAATCTCTGCTATATATACAGTGTATTTCTGTTACTAATCTGGCACTTTATTATGCATGCATTAGCAGTTTTTACTATATATATTTAACAAAGGGCCCAGACCACTCCATTCTCCCGGTGGGGCCTTCATACCCCAGTCCGACACTGACTGTATGTTTAGGGTCATTGTCCTGCTGCAGAATAAATTTAGAGCCAATCAGACACCTCTCTGATGGTATTGCATGATGGATAAGTACCTGCCTGTATGTCTCAGCATTGAAACACAAAGAAACGGGCAACGTTGAGGACCGTAGATGCAGTGGTTAGCGAAGGAAACTTAGGGCCTAGTTCAGGTTGCATCACAATTTTTGAGAAGACCCCGCTGTGCGCACGCCATCCTGCATGTGCGTGAGCAGTTTATGCGATTGGGTCGCATTAACTGTGAATACCTCTGCCTGATTGGTAGACAGAGGCATTCACAAGGCAGAGGGCGGCGACGGAGCATTTTCGGGGCGGCACCAGGGAAACGGGGGCGTGTCGGCTGCATTTTCGGGGCAGCTGCGTGTCGTCACATGCATTGGCTTTGCCCTGCAGTGGGCGGCCCCCAGCATGTGATTGCAAGAGTAGCAGACTCTGCTAAAAAGCAGAATATGCTACTCTTACTTAATAAGGTCCTTAGTCTATCAGATGAAAGACACATCATGCTTACTTCCCTTCAAAATTGGAAGATGTCCAGCAGTGCCATGAGCTCAGAATTGGTGAGCAGATACCAGTGGGACCCTGGTACACCCATATACTGTTCAAAGAAGTCTGGCCAGAAGTGGTCTTCATGGAAGAATTGCAGCTAAAAAGCAATACCTTCGACATGGAAACAAGGCCAAGTGACTCAACTATGCAGAAAAACACAGGAACTGGGGCAGAAAAATGGCAGCAGGTGCTCTGGACTGATGAGTCAAAATGTAAAATATTTGGCTGTAACAGATGGCAGTTTGTTCGCCGAAGGGCTGGAAAGCAGTAAAATAATGAGCATCTGCATGCAACTGTGAAGCATGGTGGAGGTTCCTTGCAAGTTTGGGGCTGCATTTCAGCAAATGAGTTGAGGATTTGGTCGGGATTAATGGTGTCCTCAATGCTGAGAAATACAGGCAGGTACTTATCAATCATGCAGTACCATCAGGGAGGCATCTGACTGGCTCCAAATTTAGTCTACAGCAGGGCAATGACCCAAACATATAGCCAATGTCATTAAGAACTATCTTCAGTGTAAATAAGAACGAGGAGTCCTGGGCATGATTATTTGGCCCCAACAGAGCCCTGATCTCAAGATCATTGAGTCTGTCTGGGAATACATGAAAAGATTTGAGCATGCTCACATTCACAGAAAATCTGTGGCTAGTTCTCCACGATGTTTGTAACAACCTCCCTGCCGAGTTTCTTTAAAAACTGTGTGCAAGTGTACCTAGAAGAATTGCTGCTGTTTTGAAGGCAAAGGGTGGTCACATCAAATATTAATTTGATTTAGATTTCTCATCTATTCATTTACTTTGCATTTTGCTAATTGATAAAAAATTAACTATTAACACTTTTTTTTAAGCATTCTTACTTTGCAGCATTTTTTACACACCTGCCTACATTTTATAAACCAAAAAATGGCATACTTCAGTGACATCATGATATGTGGCAGAACTTTCCAACCACAAAACCCTGTGCCTTTGGTGCTCATCTAGATCCTTGTTTCTGATTGCTGTCAGAGTGCTGGTGCAGTAAAATGCTGCTTCATGTAAAGTGACTACAGTTCTTTTATAATGGATAAGGGCAGTGATTGGGAACCTTTGGCACTCCAGCTGTTGATGAACTATACATCCCAGCATGCCCTGCTACAGTTTTGCTATTTGGCCATGCTAATACTGTAGCAGGGTATGCTGGGATGTGCAGTTCAACAACAGCTGGAGTGCCAAAAGTTCCCCATGAGTTAACAGTCTGCATCCTTGGAAACACAGTTGTTCCTACTTATAGTTACAGATGTGCTGCAGGCTTCTATAGATGTGATGGGCAACTTGATACACTTCAGAGGCTTCATGTCTGGTGCCCCAACTTATCCACAGTAATAGTAAAATAAAGCCAAAAAATTGCATCTTTGTCCTGACATGACTCATCGTAAAATAAACCTTAATGCCACTTGGCTTCCTTAGTTCCTTCAACTTATCAAAATCCTTACACAATGTAATGTAGTCAGATTCGGTTCTCATAGGTGGTAGAACTCATATAGTGTACACAGTAATGTAGTCAGATCGGTTCTCATAAATAGTGGAACTCATATATGTCTAAAATGCAAAAAACATACAGAACATAGTGCAACTCTGTTATAAAAAAACAAAGTTTTTTGATTTGTTTGGTCCCACTCACATGAAAGCGGTATTAATATTGCATGTAGATAATCAGAAGTACTGCTTTCTCAGTACAATGAGAAATATGCAATATGCAAGATATGCAAATATACAAGATTTACCAAAAAAAATCAGCAATGGATGCTACAGTGGTATGAAGTTCACTGTGAGAAAACTGTCTTAGCACACTCTATTATTGTATGTTGCACATAATGCTCTCAGGGTATGCACAGATTGATACACTCTTGCTACACATTAGCTGGAAAATGTGAGTGCAAAGAAAATGTCAATTTACACTGAAACAGTGGGGTATATTTACTAAGGTCCCGATTTTGACCGAGATGCCGTTTTTTCTTCAAAGTGTCATCTCGGGAATTTACTAAGCAGAAATCACGGCAGTGATGAGGCCATTCGTATTTTTTTGCAAGTCCAAGAATAAAAATACGAATGAATACACCATCAGTCAAAACGCGGCTGTTTAGATATGAATCTCGGTCATTTACTAAGAAGTGCAAAGCAAAAAAAAAAAAAAAACACTGCCGTGAAAAAATACAACTCGTAAAAAAGTGCTAAAAAAAACCAGACCTGCTTTTTTGAGCCGTGATTGGATAGGCATGCACGGATCCATGAGATCCGTGCATGTATATCAGTGGGAAGGGGTGTGAAAGTGTTAATTTTTTGAAAAAAAATTGCGTGGGGTCCCCCCTCCTAAGCATAACCAGCCTCTGGCTCTTTGAGCCGATCCTGGTTGCAGAAATATGGGAAAAAAATGGACAGGGGTTCCCCCATATTTAAGCAACCAGCATCGGGCTCTGCGCCTGGTTCCAAAAATACGGGGGACAAAAAGCGTAGGGGTCCACCGTATTTTTAAAACCAGCACCGGGCTCCACTAGCTGGACAGATAATGCCACAGCCGGGGGTCACTTTTATACCGTGCCCTGCGGCCGTGGCATCAAATATCCAACTAGTCACCCCTGGCCGGGGTACCCTGGGGGAGTGGGGACCCCTTCAATCAAGGGGTCCCCCCCCAGCCACCCAAGGGCCAGGGGTGAAGCCCGAGGCTGTCCCCCCCATCCAATGGGCTGCGGATGGGGGGCTGATAGCCTTTTTGTAAAAGTGATTGATATTGTTTTTAGTAGCAGTACTACAAGGCCCAGCAAGCCTCCCCCGCATGCTGGTACTTGGAGAACCACAAGTACCAGCATGCGGCGGAAAAACGGGCCCGCTGGTACCTGTAGTACTACTACTAAAAAAATACCCAAAAAAAGACAATACACACACACCTTGAAAGTAAAGTTTTATTACATCCATCCACACAAACATACATACATACTTACCTTATGTTCACACGAGGGTCGGTCCTCTTCTCCAGTAGAATCCATGGGGTACCTGTTGAATAAATTATACTCACCAGATCCAGGGTACCAGGCTCCTCGGATAATCCTTTTGTAATCCACGTACTTGATTAAAAAAATAAAACGGATACCCGAGCCACGCACTGAAAGGGGACCCATGTTTTCACATGGGTTCCCTTTCCCCGAATGCCAGAAACCCACTCTGACTGATGTCTAAGTGGGTTTCTTCAGCCAATCAGGGAGCGCCACGTTGTAGCACCCTCCTGATCGGCTGTGTGCTCCTGTACTGTCTGACAGGCGGCACACGGCAGTGTTACAATGTAGCGCCTATGCGCTCCATTGTAACCAATGGTGGGAACTTTGTGGTCAGCGGTGAGGTCACTTTCGGTCAACCGCTGAGCAGAAAGTTCCCACCATTGGTTACAATGGAGCGCATAGGCGCTACATTGTAACACTGCCGTGTGCCGCCTGTCAGACAGTACAGGAGCACACAGCCGATCAGGAGGGTGCTACAACGTGGCGCTCCCTGATTGGCTGAAGAAACCCACTTAGACATCAGTCAGAGTGGGTTTCTGGCATTCGGGGAAAGGGGACCCATGTGAAAACATGGGTCCCCTTTCAGTGCGTGGCTCGGGTATCCGTTTTATTTTTTTAATCAAGTACGTGGATTACAAAAGGATTATCCGAGGAGCCTGGTACCCTGGATCTGGTGAGTATAATTTATTCAACTGGTACCCCATGGATTCTACTGGAGAAGAGGACCGACCCTCGTGTGAACATAAGGTAAGTATGTATGTATGTTTGTGTGGATGGATGTAATAAAACTTTACTTTCAAGGTGTGTGTGTATTGTCTTTTTTTGGGTATTTTTTTAGTAGTAGTACTACAGGTACCAGCGGGCCCGTTTTTCCGCCGCATGCTGGTACTTGTGGTTCTCCAAGTACCAGCATGCGGGGGAGGCTTGCTGGGCCTTGTAGTACTGCTACTAAAAACAATATCTTACACTTTGACAAAAAGGCTATCAGCCCCCCATCCGCAGCCCATTGGATGGGGGGGACAGCCTCGGGCTTCACCCCTGGCCCTTGGGTGGCTGGGGGGGGGACCCCTTGATTGAAGGGGTCCCCACTCTCCCAGGGTACCCCGGCCAGGGGTGACTAGTTGGATATTTGATGCCACGGCCGCAGGGCACGGTATAAAAGTGACCCCCGGCTGTGGCATTATCTGTCCAGCTAGTGGAGCCCGGTGCTGGTTTTAAAAATACGGGGGACCCCTACGCTTTTTGTCCCCCGTATTTTTGGAACCAGGACCAGGTGCAGAGCCCGATGCTGGTTGCTTAAATATGGGGGAACCCCTGTCCATTTTTTTCCCATATTTCTGCAACCAGGATCGGCTCAAAGAGCCCGAGGCTGGTTTGCCTTAGGAGGGGGGACCCCACGCAATTTTTTTTTAACATTTAAACTTTTTTTCTCTGACGTCCTAGTGGATGCTGGGAACTCCGAAAGGACCATGGGGAATAGCGGCTCCGCAGGAGACTGGGCACAAAAGTAAAAGCTTTAGGACTACCTGGTGTGCACTGGCTCCTCCCCCTATGACTCTCCTCCAAGCTTCAGTTAGATTTTTGTGCCCGAACGAGAAGGGTGCACACTAGGTGGCTCTCCTGAGCTGCTTAGTGAAAAAGTTTAAGTATAGGTTTTTTATTTTCAGTGAATCCTGCTGGCAACAGGTTCACTGCACCGAGGGACTAAGGGGAGAAGAAGCGAACTCACCTGCGTGCAGAGTGGATTGGGCTTCTTAGGCTACTGGACATTAGCTCCAGAGGGACGATCACAGGCCCAGCCATGGATGGGTCCAAGAGCCGCGCCGCCGGCCCCTTTACAGAGCCAGAAGACAGAAGAGGTCCGGGAAATCGGCGGCAGAAGACGTCCTGTCTTCAATAAGGTAGCGCACAGCACCGCAGCTGTGCGCCATTGCTCTCAGCACACTTCACACTCCGGTCACTGAGGGTGCAGGGCGCTGGGGGGGGGCGCCCTGAGACGCAATAAAAACACCTTAGATGGCAAAAAATACATCACATATAGCTCCTGGGCTATATGGATGCATTTAACCCCTGCCAGTTTTTCCTTAAAAAAGCGGGAGAAAGGCCGCCGAGAAGGGAGCGGAGTCTATCTCCTCAGCACACAAGCGCCATTTTCCCTCACAGCTCCGCTGGATGGACGTCTCCCTGACTCTCCCCTGCAGTCCTGCACTACAGAAACAGGGTAAAACAAGAGAGGGGGGGCACTAATTTGGCAGATAAATCAATACAGCAGCTATATAAGGGAAAAACACTTATATAAGGTTATCCCTGTATATATATAGCGCTCTGGTGTGTGCTGGCAAACTCTCCCTCTGTCTCCCCAAAGGGCTAGTGGGGTCCTGTCCTCTATCAGAGCATTCCCTGTGTGTGTGCTGTGTGTCGGTACGTTGTGTCGACATGTATGAGGAGGAAAATGGTATGGAGGCGGAGCAATTGCCTGTAATAGTGATGTCACCCCCTAGGGAGTCGACACCTGACTGGATGGTCTTATGGAAGGAATTACGTGATAGCGTCAGCACTTTACAAAAGACTGTTGACGACATGAGACAGCCGGCAAATCAGTTATTACCTGTACAGGCGTCTCAAACACCGTCAGGGGCTCTAAAGCGCCCGTTACCTCAGATGGTCGACACAGACCCAGACACGGACACTGACTCCAGTGTCGACGGTGAGGAAACAAACGTATTTTCCAGTAGGGCCACACGTTACATGATCACGGCAATGAAGGAGGTTTTGAACATTTCTGATACTACAAGTACCACAAAAAAGGGTATTATGTGGGGTGTGAAAAAACTACCCGTAGTTTTTCCTGAATCAGATGAATTAAATGAGGTGTGTGATGAAGCATGGGTTTCCCCCGATAAAAAACTGCTAATTTCTGAAAAATTATTGGCATTATACCCTTTCCCGCCAGAGGTTAGGGCGCGTTGGGAAACACCCCCTAGGGTAGATAAGGCGCTCACACGCTTATCAAAACAAGTGGCGTTACCGTCTCCTGATACGGCCGCCCTCAAGGAACCAGCTGATAGGAAGCTGGAAAATATCCTAAAAAGTATATACAAACATACTGGTATTATACTGCGACCAGCAATCGCTTCAGCCTGGATGTGCAGTGCTGGGGTGGCTTGGTCGGATTCCCTGACTGAAAATATTGATACCCTGGACAGGGACAGTATATTATTGACTATAGAGCATTTAAAGGATGCATTTCTATATATGCGAGATGCACAGAGGGATATTTGCACTCTGGCATCAAGAGTAAGTGCGCTGTCCATTTCTGCCAGAAGAGGGTTATGGACGCGACAGTGGTCAGGTGATGCGGATTCCAAACGGCATATGGAAGTATTGCCGTATAAAGGGGAGGAGTTATTTGGGGTCGGTTTATCGGACCTGGTGGCCACGGCAACGGCTGGGAAATCCACCTTTTTACCCCAGGTCACCTCTCAGCAGAAAAAGACACCGTCTTTTCAGGCTCAGTCCTTTCGTCCCCATAAGGGCAAGCGGGCAAAAGGCCACTCATATCTGCCCCGGGGCAGAGGAAGGGGAAAAAGACTGCAGCAGGCAGCCTCTTCCCAGGAACAGAAGCCCTCCCCCGCTTCTGCTAAGTCCTCAGCATGACGCTGGGGCCTTACAAGCGGACTCAGGCACGGTGGGGGCCCGTCTCAAGAATTTCAGCGCGCAGTGGGCTCACTCGCAAGTGGACCCCTGGATCCTGCAGGT